>NC_137224.1:7515158-7970158 GCF_949987685.1 Ammodytes marinus | reverse complement strand
TATTCAAGTAGCCTAAGTACAGTTGTACATTAGAAATCGAAAAATTAGTTCAAAATTATGTAAGTTTAAGTTTGCCAAAATCAGACACACACAAAAAACATTAACAACTATGAATAGCTTTGAATACCACAACACCCAAAAAAAAATCTTGAATGGATGTGGCAAAACATAATAATATTTTTAATTAACTAACACTCTGAGAAACCATTTAAAAAGAACGTATTCCTTGATGCATGACCTAATTATCAAGTTTCAATGAGCGGTGTTTGCAAGTTTTGAAATTATCGGCTAACTAACAGACAAAAACAAACGGTTAACAGTGAATATGGGCTTCTTGGCAGAAGTGATAACGAAACCCTGTCATGGCAGCCCTTCATAAAGGAGAAAGGGAGGAACAGACAGAGCCTGTGATGGGTTGTGTGATTGGTAAATGATATGCTAACACAGGACACACTCCACTGGCCACCCCCCTCACTCCGCCACCCCCCCCCCCCCCCCCCCCCCCCCCATACGCGTGGTTTTAATCACATTAAAGCAACAACAAAAAAAATGCCGGCTGTGTTCTGGTGGAAAATGTGTGCAGTGATGGCTGGGTGAAGCATGTTAAGCCAAGCCCAGCACTAAAAACTGCATCCCTGGTCTGTATACCTGGCAGGAAAACAAAAGCTCCATCTCCTCAGAGAGACACTGCCATTTGAATATTTACCGGGGCTCCCATGCCTCTGCCTTTTGACCCTTAAATGTTTGCTGTGAACCTGAACTGCAGGTTAAGTAGAGTAGGGGCTAGGGATATGGTCTGGAGCTCAGAGGGGGCTGCATGGGGACGACTGTAGTGCTGTTTATTATCCACGGCCGGTTGCGAATGGCCACGACGGGCAAATAATGAGCCAATAAGCCAAAGAGGAAAAGCAGGAAGGAAGGGAAGGAAGGGCGACTACTATCCTCTCCTCTGCCTCTAGATTACTTATTCAGCCTGTCTAATCCAATCATACACACAGAGCTAATATATGGATGCGCGTGCCTCGTACTCTACAGTAGTATTTATCGATTCCCCCACAGCGATTTGGCTCTCCAGTCTCTTCCCCCTTGCTTCTATAGCTCCTACACCTGTTCGTTCGGAGAGGCAGTGCCACCTGTTAAAAAGAACCCACATGACAAAATGAAGCAGTGATGTTGTCTCTCACTCACCAGGAACCATTCCAGCGAGCGTGGAGGTTGGGTAGCTGCCCTGGCCTGTGGGGGGAACGTGTGGGGGGTACCCAGGTAAGGTTGTGTTGGCCATATCTCGACCTGCAGAGAGAAAAACAAAATAACACATAATCAGTGCTTTCTAGTTGTCATGTAGTCTTAATTGTGTATTCATTTTGTTAAATATCTTTTCTCACTTTTTTTCTGAAAGGCTACAGTTCTGCATTGGATGAATTGGATGAAGAATGTACAGGTCCTTTAGTAAAAGTAGCACTACAGCATGGTACAAATACTGTATTTCAAGTTAAAGTCCTGCATCATAAAAAAAACGCCAGCTTTGGGTATTATCATCAGAATGGAAATGTTGGTTAAATCTATAAATGATTTGTCCCATTTTTTTGAGTGAATAAAAGTGAAAAACTATAGTTGTCAAATAAAAGTAACGGGGATAAAAGTACACTCCGTGAGTGTAGTGGAGATGAAGCATAAAGTTACATTAAAAGGGAAAAATAAGTATTTTCACTGTTGTTTAGAGACACTCGACCTACCCGGGCCAGAGAAGTGGTGTCATTGAATAAAGCTGTTACTTAACACCGCCAAGCATCAATCCGCCTTTGTAAGAAGTGAACAAAAAAATACATAACAGCTGCTGCTTTGAGGGCAACCGAACACTGGGCGCATGAATACGTCACCTCATTACACTTGTCTCTAACTATGGCAGCCCTTTACTGTATTCCATCATTGGCTGTTAAGTCCAAGGCCCCTCAGCAGAGCGTCAGTCGTTCGGCTGCAGACATTCAGTTCTGTAATTGAGAGTGACGGTTGGGTCGTCCACGGTAGCCATGGGGACGTTTCGGACAACGGCACGTAACCCCAATCTGTGCAGGGGCCGGGGCAGGAGAGGCCCCTGTCATACTGTCATATTGTCAGCTGTTGAGGGCCCCTTGGACTCAAAACAGGGGATTTATCTATTCTCCCAATGGAGCTTTAATGAGGAACTAGCGGACAAAATGCACTATAACACAGGACAGACGACTTTTGTAGATGCTGCCTTTAAAAAAACAAAGGCCGGAGAAACCGAGTTACTCTCAACCAACAACCTGAGTATTTACTCAGGTTGTTGGTTTCATAACTCGGTTTCATAACACTTTTTTAATAGCTGAGATGACAAATTGAAAATCCAGCCAATTCATAGAGAATTGATATGTTCAGTCGGACTAATAAATCATAAAATGAAATAATTAATAAACTGTATATAATGATAAGCTCTTAAAGGTGCCATTCAGTATAATTAGAGACTTTGAGTACACAAGATGTCTGCAGATCTTACTGACAAACGTTCTTTTCTTATATGTCATTGTGGTGATGCTACTTTTACTCAAATAAATGATCTGAATACTTTGTCCATGGAATAGTTTTTCGATAATGCAGAACTTCCACTTTTGCATCTGGGAGATGCACCTGTACCTAAATGAATTTAAATCATACTGTTTGAGTTGGTACGAGGCTGTCTGTTCGAGCACACGTTTGCTGCTCAACCAAAGACAGATTTCTTCAAAGTCACAAAATAAAATAGACTTTAAAGATGTAAAATATGACAGAAAATAAATATGGGACATTTATTTTGAACTTAAAACACATGCCCTAAAATGAACCCAACAACTTCTCCATTTGTGATCATCATCATAAAGAAAAGATTGTTCAGACTTATGTGGAGCAACTTCTCTCTATTATATGCAAATCTCAGCACTGATGGTTGTATTGTATGAGTCCTGGTGAGATATGTCTTTTTGGTTAAAGCGCTTTTGAGTTAAAGAGCTTTACAGAGAAGAGTGAGGTCATGCCGGACCTTTCATTTATAATAAGAATTAGTTAGCCACAAGCCAGTGCACATAAGTCTAAAGGAGCCGTGGGAGTACTGTAGGTGGGGGGTCCAGCAGGGGGGGGGGGGGGGGGGGGTGGTTGAGGCCTTTGTGTGTGTGTGTGTGTGTGTGTGGACATTGGTAACTATTGTCTAACTGTCTCAGCAAACACTGACCCAATCTTTTCTCCATTATTATTGCAGCAGCTACACAGCGGTCACACATGTTCAATAAAAGTAAATAGTCTTATCTCTCCATTACTTTGCTTCAAAGAGATGATATATATAAATGAGGACAGGATCCCTCCCATCTAGTGTTTAATTTTCATTTCTATTGTAACCAAACACACGTTTTGCACTACTTTTCCTCATTATAAACTGATTCAGATTCAGTACGGGAAACACTCTCTATTAACCTTTGTGCAAATCTTTTGGATACTGTTCAAATAGGTTTCTAAGATGTTAGTCTTGCAATGTTATATGACATCAGAGTACGACTGAGAAACTGTATTTAATGCGGGTCAGACACTTAGGGCCGTCACCTGATCAATATTAGCCGATATTAGAAAGCGATCCAGTGTATCGGATCAGGGCATCAATTGCTTTAGATCAAACTTCACATTAGACTTCAATCGTCATTATAACCTTAAATAGCATCAATCTTTCTCATTATTTCTGGGAGTAATGACTGAAAATTATCAGGTATTTTGTTACTAGTTAAAGTTGTTATTTGAAATGCAGATAGAAAAATATTAAATAATGGAAATGTGGAAACACTGCATAGGCCTAATTTCCTAAAGGTTTTTGATGAGAAATCAGTTAATGAATGCGTCAGTCTTTTAAAGCTGAGCGTCTGCCACCAACCAGTCTTTTTCATCACTTGTTGACTCAGATAACAATAATCCCTCCCTCTGTTGAGTGCTGTTTTTGTATATTCCGGGATACAGTTGGCAGTGACTGCCAGCAGCACTGTGACTGCTGCTTTATGTCCGCTTTAAAGCCCTCTTTCAGAGAGGCGCCGGTTTTCGGAGAACTCTCTGTACAGCAATGATAGCCTCATTAGCTGCCTCCTAGCCTTTGTTGTTTTTTTACAACAGAGATGTGTGTCCACATTCTCATTAAAGGGCCTTCTTTATATTGTCTGCCTCCTCTGACGGTCCCCCTAGATTGAACGCCAGCAAATCAAGCTATTTATTTCTTCCTCTGTCTGCCCCCCTTTTCTGCGAAAAAATCAATTCAAAGATTTTTTGGTTTGGTGTTACAAAAGCCTGTTGATTTCTGTCTTCATTGGAGAATTGGTCTGTGGCAGTCCCTACGAGCTAGGAATACAGCACCTCCTGCTTTAAGTGCGACCTGAAATATCTGATTTTTACAGACAAGATTTTTTTATTCTTCCGCCTTTAGAGGGATTTGACAAAAATGTACAAAGTAAGAACAAATGTCCACATTAAGTACTTCTGGTAATTTACATGATTTGAGCCACACATGTTACACTTTAACTATTTAACCACTGTAAAAAAGATTTATGGGTTTCGTCTCGTCCCGCAACAAGGTGACAAGAAATGTTACGCTCGTTCTTTTGCCTCAATATCAACTCTCTTTCTTAAAAACACAAACGGAGAAGCGCAGTGACCTTCTTCTGTATTTGGCACGGGGAAACAAAGTCGTTTGCAAATGACTCCTTTTTGCTCGCAAGAGTATTAAATTTAGCATGACAGGGACACCTTCATGTTTGCTACAACAACAAACCGAAAATCTTTGACCTCCATTTTCTAGGCTATACGCAGAATGGTGGCAATTTATCACAAGCCAAAAAATTTCAGCACCCTAATTAATTACAACTAAGTAAAGAATGTTTGGAGAGCCAAATTGCTTTAATTCCCCAAACGCCGGCTGAAAGTCGTTCATTATCAAATGTGTGCTCAAAGGTTAGTTTGCTTTTGTGAAGACGAAATAAGCATTAATTTCGGAACTCCGTGGGGGGGGGACAGGCGAACAGTTTGTCATGAGGGCCACACATCACTGACGGCAGGCTCGCTGTCTGATCTTTGCTCGCTGCTCAGTGGACAACGGCAGGTCTTGATACTTCCAGTGTTGTTCACCCTGAGAGCACTCACTCACCTTAATTGAATGTTTAGTTTGGACAGCGTGTATTCGCTGGATGAGCTTTTTGTTTAGAGAGTTGACAGGAATGGGGCGTGGGGGGAACAAAGGGAGCGTACAGAAGCAGCTGCTTGAGGAGTAAAAGTGCCATTGACACAGCGGCTTTAAGCCTTTTCGGAGGCCTCCATTAACAGGCTCAGCAGGGAACATGTTTAAAGAGTCTTCAGTATGCAGTCAACGAGTGGAGAGATGTGTAAAACTCCCACTGAGTCCCCCAAGGGAATCGAGATGGCTCTTGAGTCTGAAGCACCATCAAGAAAACAGGTGGGCTCAGACTAATTTCAGGGAAAATACAGAAACTCTCTAAAGAAAATAGTGGACAATCGGGCCGTATCGAGGGCCCATCTCTCCACCTATTTCTCGAAAATACAGAAAAAAAAGTTCTGACTTCCTCCTCCTGCTATTCACACATTCACCCACGGCACACACTATTTGAATTTAAAGCAGTTTGAAAATGAACGAGAAGAAGAAGAGGCACTTGAGATGAAATCCATCTCTCGGAAGGGAATTCATCAAAGAAATTACTTCCCATATCAACAATAGAAATTACCACACAATATGCAATTGTCCTATCCACACATTCATGGAACCCTTTGGTGTTTTTATGGGCTAAGAGGGACTATTTAGCAGGTAATACGGCATTAATGTGGAGGAGAGGAATAGAGAGAGAGAGACAGAGAAAGGAAAAACAGTTTTAATGGAAGTGGCTTCTTGCCTCTGAATTTCGATGATGTGCACAATGGCCTTAAATCCCTTTCTTATTTGAGCTATACTTTTGAGCCTTAATAGGATAAGCAGAGGACACAAAAGATTTCTATCTTTCAGAGCCTTTGAGTTCACTGAGAAATCCCGATCTCTGCCAAACCAGCACCTCATGAATCATTCATTTTTAATAGATTATGCAAATTCCGGGGCCATAAAATCAACAAGATCAATAACTGCGGCCTTTTTAATTGGTGTTTGGAAACATTTTAAAGATGAACATAATCTCCAGTTCCCCCCCCCTCCCCAACTCCCACCCCAGTAAAGACACAATTAATTTGAAATTGGATCTGGGCCTAAATACTGCAGATAATTTACTGCTTTTTGCATGGCTTAAAATTCCTCTGGTGGGCTTATCGCCGCCAAGTAAACTGTAATACTCAGCCATTAGGAGAGACCACACACCTGAATATCACCTAATATCCACACAGGAGGGCACTGAGGGAAATCCAAGCAGAGGAGCCACTAACTAAATACTAATTACCAAGTGGAAGTCAGAGTTATGTTTGTTCAAAAAGGGCATGGAACAAACTTATTTACTGACCCAAAAGCAAAGCACAGTTTCCTTTTATACAAGCACACACACACACACACACACACGCGCAAACACACACACACACACACACACACACACACACACACACACACACACACACACACACACACACACACACACACACACACACACACACACACACACACGCTGAAGCACACAATCCCATCTTTCTTCCTCTACATGTCTCTTTGCACCTGTAAAGCAGTAAGGAGACCCCTTTCCCTGCGAGAGACCATCTAAAATATCCCAGGTGCAAACAAAGCCGCCTGCACAACCAGGCCTTGCTTTCTACACGGGGGCCATCGGTGCACAAAGGACAAACACACACCTTTCTTCTCAGGAGGCCCTGCTTTACAGGGGGAAATCTACCTCCCACATATTAATGAGAAAAGGGCCCTTTCTTTTCTCGTAAGGCTGCTTGGCTATCATTTTTGAGGAAGGGGGGCTGCCGCAATTTTCAATCACCCTGTCCTCCCCCGCGCAGAACTCGTTTGCCTTTGATGGCTGCTGCATAATTATATGAATTTTAATAAAAGCTCTATATATTAATCCCGGGGCCCCCCGACAGTCATCGTAAACTTTCAGTAAACTTAACCTTCTTCTTGGTAATAACGTGGCAACAACGAAACAATATTTCAATTAGCCAGGCAGTCATTAACAGTGACAAGGAGCCAAGGAAGGGAGGAGGGGAGGGAAGAGAGGGAGAGTGAGAGAGATGGGAGGGTGAAATAAATGATCATGGCGTTAAGAGTTGGGCGCCAGAAAATGCCAGAGCGTATTTACCGAGGTACATTACTCGTGCTTTGAGACACACACACTGTCTCCCTGCGAACAAATCACAGGGGCAACACAGCAGCAGCAGCCAACAAGCACTCAGTCCCGCATGGTGGCCTTTTTTTTTTCGTGCGAGACCTTGCTCTGATACACAGTCATAGTTCTGATGCGTTGACACCCAAAGGTCCTTGTCCAGCGGTGACTGAACATCTCGCTCCCCCTCCCTCCCTCCCTCCCACTCCCCACACTCACCCAACAATCTCTCTTCTCGCCCCTGCTTGCTCAGCGAAAAAAAAAGGCCAGACAGAGGACAGCTGCTAAGCGTTTATCGCATCGTCGTACCACCTTTTCAGCTCAGAGTGGAATGGTATTAAAAAAGTAGTTCACACTTAACTTTTTTTTTGGTTTTGCTTTTATTTTTTCACACATTTCATTCTCTTTTGTAATGTCAATTTCACAAGCATATAATTTTTTCTTTCTTGATCTTGTTCAAATACAAAAACCCTTAGCTGAAGCTGTGGCCCGGCAAGCAGCATAAAGGCTTACTGTATGGCACTTGATCTTACCTACAGCGTAGCTTTGCGACACGCTGGGGCCCAGGTCTGGGTTGGCACTAGAGGATAAACTGGGCTTGACTTCGTCCAGGCTGGAATTCAGGCCAGGCAGCGAGTACTCATTAGCCTGGGAAAAGGACAGTTGAATCATTACACAACCAAACAATACCTAGATGGAAATCCTCCCTTCTCCTCCTCCATTAAGCGCTCCACACAGGCCTGGCGCAAGTATAAATTTGTATGAGAGCATTGTGTGTGTGTGTGTGTGTGTGTGTGTGTGCGTGCATGCGTGCGTGTGTTCAAGCTGCAGGGTGGCAGTTCAAGCATATCATGAATGTATTTTGGTATTGTCTGAGAGGAAGTGGGGATTTTGAGATGAGTGAAAAGCCAAGGCGTCAGCTGGCCCTTTGTGCTTGACTGCAGTCCTACCCCTGATCAGCCAAGGGAGAAAGCAGTTCTGCTTTGTTACAGGCACACCATGTGGCCCTGTTTGAGAGACACCATTCATTTTTTTTTTAAATCCTTTTTTGTTTATTTTTATTTTTTTGCTTTTATAATTTGGAGTCTTAACCACCTTTAAATGTCATTACCTCTTAGTTCTGAAAGGAATCACTATCACCTTTTGTAACCATCTCACTGTTTGAGGATTTGCTTCTTGTGTGTGTGTGTTCGAAATGTTGAGTTAATGGAACAGTTCACCCAATTCACAAAAAGGAAACAACATATTTTGTCAACTAAGCAGTATTAAGCTAGGGGTTTCATGTGCCCAGGTTTTGATATGTCCACCTTGGAAATGTACATCCCAACCAAACTTTAACAGCTTATTTCAGTCTCAAGGGCTGAAATTTAAAAAGTACACAATGTCAATATGATTCCTGAGAACCAATAACAAAACATTAACTTGTTACTTAACTTAAAAGTTTATTTAATTGTAGAACCCTTCTTTTTATTCAACAGACTTTAATCCCTAAATAGTCTATTTCAAATCTGAAATTGTTTATTTTAAATCAGAAGATATCTTATTAAACAATAAGACTATGCATCTGACTTTCAGTAGTTAAGAAGTTTGATATTAATTTCTAAAAGAGCTAAATATTAGTTAATGCCAAAAAGTCATGATCAACATAGATCAGTTTCAATTGGGACTGTTTATTGCATAAAAAGTCTGTGGATTATTAAAAGATAAGTGGATAAGTGTTTTAAGAAAGAGGCGTTGCTGTCAAAAATAATTGAAAGGAAGATTTTAAATACTTTGAGCTTCACAAACAAAAGAGAGCCAATAAAACCAAATGCGGTGTATTTATATTTTGAGTGAACTGACCGTTTAATAATAGAAAAAACAAAACAAGCACATTTTGCTCAGTCTAAAAATAATCTCAACTCCAGCTTGCCTCTCATCATCATGTTCTTTTTTGTAATAAATCGGCTAAAAGACACTCATGGCAGATGTTAGTGGGTTTTTTTTTAATGAGATGAGACTTCCGGAGTCTGAGTGTTGACAATGTTTGTCCAGAGCCCGATGTGAGTGGCTCTGTTGGGCCGGCTGTCCCACAGGGGGACGCCCGTGACCCCAGCTCTTGTCTGCCACTATCACAGATAAACTCTAATTGTCTGCTACAACTGTTCACTGGCACAATGTCGGATGTTTTCCTCTATTCTCCGAGGTCGCAGACGCCAAACAGACGTTTTATCATGCAGATAAAGGGCAGAAGGGGGAAAAAAACTGAAAAGATGGGTCTGAAAGGGATGACCAAATGGCTAGCAGAAGTGTGGGAGGGGTGAATCCATTGAGTTTTGCATCTCCAGAATGGCTTTTTAATGCCCCTCGCTACAGAAACCCAGACACTGGCTAATAGGGCCACATTTTCCGGAGGAAGAAAAAAAAGACGTGAGGCATCCATGAAAGGGAAAGTGCTCTGATTAATACAGCATTAAATTAAACTTGATTTTTCTAGACTGTTCCTGGTCTAATTTCTTGTTTTTTCCCTTTCTTGCTCCCTTTTTAGTCTAACCCCTTTTTCCTTCTGCCTTTTAATACCCTCCCTGACACTCTTTGTGATTGCAAGTCATTTCCAATTCGTTTTGGTATTGATCTTCCAGTAGAAATCAGTTTTGTAATTAGCTGCAAATTAGGGCCTCTTCTGGAGGTGAGGCCTGTCCCACTGATTTATCACCTGCGTAATTCGCCCCGATTGGAGAGAAATTAAAATGAACTCAATTAGGGCGACTGCTTTTTTGCTTTATGGGTCCAACTTGTAGTTTGGTGGGAGAAATGAATAGTCTCTTGTTGTTTAATAGTATAATGAAAAGTAAATAAAGGTTATCCATTGTAATAAGCCCAGAGCTTTTAATAAGCGGTGCTTTCTGACTGTCGTTTTTTTGGATGTGGGGGGGTTGACGGTAGGGGGTAGCTGTTCCCCAAATGCCTCTTAATTTTTGAAATGAGGATGGATGGCTATGTGTGGTTGCAATGTCAGAAGGAAGGAGCGGGAATGCACGGGTTTCATACATCCATTTCATGAATACGTTGTTAGGGTGAAGGCGGCCATCAGTTATCAAACCTCAAGATATGGCACACGATTGGAAGGTAAACAACAAGGGCAAAGAAGCAGCAAGAGTTGAATAACACAGCAGGAATGAAGAAAAATCTAGGTATTGATTAATTTCATGTTGCCTCACTGTTATTCTCAATTATAGGGGATACAAGGAATGTGTTTTTCATCACAAAATCAATAGTGTGTGGGAGTTTTCCCGGTGATCCCTGCAGCATTATACATGCGTGGTTGTATAGTAATCCAGTGCTGGGACATGTCAGACGTTTGTTTAATTAGTTTCTCGATATACAGTAGTTTGGGAATATTTTTTTTTCATGTGTGTGTGTGTGTGTGTGTGTGTGTGTGTGTGTGTGTGTGTGTGTTTTATTCGGCATCACATGCACAATGTGTGTATTTATTGTATGCAAAGAAAGAAAAAAAACAGAAGCAGATGTGAATTTGCGGGGTGCCACTAACCTGTTCGGGTTTGATGTGCTCCGATGTGGGGAAGACGTCAGGGTACGAGGGGCGTTCAAAGACCCGGTCCAACGCTTCCAGCTGCTGCTGGGTGAAGGCATCTGCCCTAAGGTGTTTCCGTAAACTCTCCACACTAGCCTGAGAATCACTGTGTGGGCCAGAACCATCTGAACCATCTACAAGAAGAGAGAGCAACAGTCGAGACACTGACCCCTGGGAAGCCTGGCCTTTTCACTTCAAGCTATATGCACTTTATATTCTCCTCAGGATTTTTACTGCTCCCACCTCTGTGTGGGGAGGACTGGAAGGGATGGAGTGCAGGGTTTTTTTCCTCCTCTCCTTAATGGCTGTAGTGAGCCACTGGCTACATCAAACACGCTTTTTTTTCTTTTCCCCTGCACCCCCTCCCTCTCCACAGCAGTATAACACCATCATGATCTGAAAGCCCCTCTGGTAATTGATGGATTACCAACACTTGCACATATATACATGTTGTGGCAAGCATGTATACTAAATGAAAGCAGCAGCTATTGCACCCATTGTTGTATCATATTTTTTTTCCGCTCCCTGAAACCCAACTTGTGCTCGTGAAATCAAGAGCACTTTTATTTAAAGGTGAATACAGCGTTTCTGGAGCATGCTTGTTGTCAAATGTTTTTTTTGGTCAACATTGGTGAATATCTCATCCTGATCCATTGGCTCTACCTGTGTGTGCGCTGAAAATCCAATGTTGAAACACAGTCTAGGTTCTGTAAACCGGAATGCTAGCTACGGTGTTTACAAAGCCTAGGCTGTGTATAAAACACCTAATTTATTTTACAGTGCACGCACAGTATACAGACAAGTTTCAGATCTTGGGGAGATATTCACTTATTTTGACGATAATTCTCCAGAATCGCTGACTCTACCTTTAAAGCAATTTCCCATTTCACAATTGAATACTGCTTTCATTCAAAGCTGCGAGTGTGTGGTTCCATTTGGAGACGAGGGGCTGAATAAGGAATCGTGCTCGCTAAATACAGGAATTTGACCCGATTACCCGACAGTTAGGAGAAGGATGCCTTAGCTACTTTTCCACCTCTGCTGTCACTTGTGCGCGACGCTGCTTTAAAGCCTTTTACAGAGCACACTACCATATACGTCTCTCCTTCACCTCTCCAGTGGCTACTGTCTGCAGGTCTCTCTCCCTGGAATCCCCAGAAAGCTTCAGCTCCCTTTACAAATCTGTCATTCTAAATTTGCGGCAGATTATGTTCTCCCCCTCGTGTGGGGAGAGCCGGTGATATATGATATGCAAGGCCCCTATTGATTGCCTGATCTGGTGGCGAGAGAGCAGCCGAAATGAACTTGAAATGAACATCATGCCTCAACTCATTGTGCGTATAATACTCTACTTAATCCCACATTTTTCTCTGTCACGGAATTCAATTGATCAATCATGTCTGCGTGATAGTACCATTTGGGAGGGTTATTGCCATTCTATTCTGCTGCTTGACCTTTTCTCACACAGGCTGAGGCCACGGGATGAACCTGACTGCCGTGAAGAGCTGAATGAGCTATAAAGGAGAGTGTGTGTGTGAGTGTGTGTGTGTGTGTGCGAACATGCGTGAATGTGTGTAACCTGAAATTGTGCTGATAGCAGCAGAAATGTCAAGCAATAAATAAGTTATGAGTTCGCTAACAGTATCTTGTTAACTGTTTGTTCTGTTTTCACCGCACAGATGAAGGCGGGACTTATTTACAGGTGATGCAGTGATACAATACTGTACGAGGGATTGTTATTGGTGCAGATACCGCACGGGTTGCCCAATCAGTTTTTTTTAGAAGCACTGTTATCCCTGTCCTCATGTTACCTTATATTATGACTCCAATGAGTTTGCCTCTGTTAATCTGGATACATTGAGTTTAAAAGATTTACAAATTGGGAAAACAGTTGTTGAGTTGAGGCATATCAATATAATTTACCCTTTAAATGATCATATGTTATGTCATTTAGCTTGTGAAACTCCTGATTTCACACCTACATTTCTACTTCCGTCTTTAGGTGGAAAACGCTATATGAGTGGATGTCACTCTCCAGTGAAAACCATATTACTCATACAACATATTTGGTAACACAATTTGAAAGATGACATGCTCCAATGGGAAATATAATCTAAATAAATCTCATTTAAAAGATGGCTTTTTTAGGTTGTTAAAGGATTATATTTTGGGTCTACGCAGTTTTCACAGTTTGCATTCTATCAAACTATTTTATGATTGAACAAATCAAACCCCACTTATTATACCTACACCATTGTGTCCAATTCAAAATATTCAACGTGTTGTGATGCATTCTTCTAAATGCACACACTCACATTTCCCACTTGGTTTTTGTGGTTCTGAATAACTCATGCCCACAGTAGAATTGAAAGTAAAAGTTCAGCAGAAAATAATTGATTATTAGTTTTATTTTCCTTTAAGAGGTTAACACAACTGCTACATGAGGGGGGAAAAAAACAACAGATGAAAATGTTGGTGCTCGTATAGGACCTATAGGTGAACAGTGAAGGCCCCTCATCTACTATAGCTGCTGCTTATCACTCTATCACACTCAATTGTTCTCTTTGCAACCAAAGCTCATAGATTCACTAATTACTTTCTATTAGGTGGCCAGAGCCGCAAAACATGATCAATATACCACCCCATTACTACTACCACCACCACCACCACCATATTTGTCATTCACCACAGTGGAATACACTTCCCACACACAAGGCAAACCATCCTGGGTCAACCTACTCACTCTTCCTCCCACTCCAGCTGAGGACAGTCCCATCTTCCCAATGACACTATAACTCCCATCTGACACAATCAGCAACCACTGTTTATTGCTGATGATAATCATTCTGGTGACATTTTAGAACGTTTATGTAATTAGACTGTCTTAGCAAAACTAGAGCATATGTCCTTCAAAGACCCACTTATTCCCAAACATTAACAAAGTAGTAATTTTAACCCAAAATATGTTGATGTATACATTTCTCATTAAACTCCTAGAAATGTGTACCAATTATTTACATTGCTTTTTTGTTTCTTTATTTACCCACCAAAAAATTGCTGTTAAAGAGAAATAATTACAATCTGTCTGTTTTCAGATGCGTTCAAGTGTCTATAGGCATTCATGTCACCACAAGAAGTCAAATCCGTTATTTGGACATATCCAAATCTACCCATTATGTTCATGTTTGGTCACATGAGGCTTTGTGGGAGCGTTAGGCGCTTGTCCCCCCCTGCACTGTGGTCGCTTATTGATCATCAGTTGCAGTTGAAGTGTATTCATCTTGACATGGGTCTGTATTAACACCACGGTAACGAGGGAGCCGCCTCCATCAGATCAGATAACCAGCGCCACAGAGCAGACTCCTCTCTGTGGGTTTGGCAACCGGAGGTCGCGACCCCTAGCAGGAGTCTTTAGCCAACGCAAACCCTGGGTCTGGGAGCAGGCTCTGAGGGGACTGCCCGCCAAACAAACACAATAATCCTGAATGAGGCTGCTGCCCCCCAATCCCTTCAGTCTGATCCTTGTTTAAACAACATGTCAAAATACATACACTCTCGTCGTTTCCCTTAACACATTGTTATGCATTTCACAATAATACACCTTTATAATTTCCCGCCTGATTCAATTGTTGCTTGATGAAATCAAATTGCGACTAATTGGATGAACTCAGTTGCATTTTTGCCTTTCTAATTGAGTGTTTTGATTATGTAAACATAAATGAAATACTGTTTTTTTGAACGCGATGTGTCTGTTCTGCGCCAGTGAAGATCTGTGATAGGTGCTCAAAGGGATCAGCGGGGAACATTAACAAGGAGATGTATAGGAAATAAATCTAAATTTTGATTATCGAATGTTAAAAAATGCAGAAAGCTCTGAAGGTTTTTAGGCACTGGGCTTCTCTTTAAAACAAAACAAAACAAAACAAAAAATTTAAAAATGCCAAGACATGAACATAAATAACTATAATATTCCTTTGTTTTAACCCAATACGTCTGATTAATAATTTGTTTTGGTAACATTGCTTACTGTTGGTCTTCAATTTGCTGCATTGTGTTCGTGAGCCTTTAAAGGCTTTATTAATCTAATTTGGAGGCTGAACTGGAGGTGCTGACACTTTTCCTGCACTCTGAGTTCCCTGTGTTGACTCTTCCTCTTCCCCCCTCCCCAAAAAAACAGATGCTGATAAACAGAGCAGGGTGTGACGGCGGCCCGCTCCATCACTCATCACCATCCACACACACACACACACACACACACACACACACACACACACACACACACACACACACACACACACACACACACACACACACACACACACACACACACACACACACACACACACACACACACACACACACACACACACACACACACACACACACACACACACACACACACACACACACACACACACACACACACACACAGTGTTTCAGTCCTCACGACGCTCAAGAGAGAGAGAAGAATTACTTAATTCAACAGCTACTGAAGCGCAGAATCACATCCATTCTTAGCTGCCACCACCGGCTATTGTTGTTGGCTTTTTGAAATGTATGATAATCATCTTATCATGAAAATGATCTCATAAATCACAAAGAAGAAGAAAAAAAAGCTCACGACACAAATCAAGAAAAAGACGATCAGAATGGCTGAAATTAAGAGTCGTCTACTTGTGTGATTGTGCAATTTGTGTGTGTGTGTAAAAGTGTGCGAGTGCAGTCTGTGTGTGTGTGTGTGTGTGTGTGTGTGTGTGTGTGTGTGTGTGTGTGTGTGTGTGTGTGTGTGTGCGTGTGGGGCATGTGCTGTGACTTTGAAAGACACTTCATGGACACTGCATGTTCTCAAACAGACCTCCAAGCTGTCTGTCTGGCTCGGGTCAATTCAGCTCTCCACCAAAACGCTCGCTAATAACACGGAGGTGAACAAAAAAGCCCGTGAAAGCAGATAAGTACTTAAACATCCGATACAGTATGAGAGATTATCATTTCACCCTAGAGAGGAGCAGCTTCTCCTTTGTCTATTATGAAGCCTACAGTGTCAGAAACAGAAGCAAGCGAAGGTATAGTGGGGGGTTGGAGGTGCCTGGATGTTAATCTGTGAGGTAATAGCTTTTCTCTGCAGGATTGCAAATTCTAATATATGTCACTTTGTAAAACGCAGCGGACACGGACAGCCGTGGTCACCGCAGACACCTTCTCCACTGGTCTCTCTCTCTCTCTCTCCCCCACTCTGTCCGGCTGCAACAATGGCTGCCAAGTGTAACATGCTACTTTTAATTTGCAATAACACGTGACAATTGCAGATTAATGGCTCTTATGACACCTGTGTCCCTGAAGCTCCTCTCGCTGAGACCCAGTGTACATAACGTGTGTCACACTACATTATCTCTACATCCCTCCTGTAATGGGGGGACATTTCTTTTTTTTAAGGGCACTGCTGACTTGGAAACTTAGAAGCTGCCTGCCTGCCTGCCTGTCTATCTGCCTGCCTGTCTATCTGCCTGCCTGGCGGAGAGCCACAAGCCACTGTATAAAACAAATACCCACGGCCAAAGCATTTCACCGTGGGCTCGTGTTGCACACCACCACCCTCCTCTCCTCTCCAGTAGCCATTCTCTTCCTTCTCCTTCCCTCACATTTTTTTGTCCATGTTTTTGACCCTTGATAATGACTGCTTGTGCCATAATCATCATGAGGCTTATCAAGTTAAATAGGGCTCAGGCCGTCTACTGTGCTGTGAGGAAATTTAATCCAAGCATTAACTGGATATAGACTTCACTGCCTAGCAAGGGAAGCAGAATAAGCCTGGGTAGCAAACAAGGCAATACTTGAAACACAGGAGTCAGCTACAAAAAAAAATCGGTTTTGAAACAAAAATGAGCATGACACAAATAAACTCCAGCAAAAACATGTTTCTTACTTCAAGGTAATTGATTTCAGAGTCAGGTAATTACCCAAACACAAAGCTTTAATATGTAGTTTTATTGGATTAGAATAAGAATGAGTGGGTTTGCCATGATTGACTCAAAGACTAAACCAAAAAAAGAGGGCCCTATAAAAGAGTTGATGGCAAATCTATGATAAATATGGCACTTGTGATGATTTTCTTTCAATAATACACACAAAAATTAAATAATTCATGGGTATATAGTGCCATATACAACTAATGTTAAGGCATAGTGGAGTTGCGGTCTGAATTTCAAAATAAAACTTTTTCCAAATCAGAATCAATTTCCACCTAAATAGTTTCAAAATGGAAAATAATTTGTGCAAAATACTTTGAACGTTACCCAAATGACCAGGTTTTTTGAGAAGACACTTCGGCCTACACATTGCGAAAAAAAATCTTGACCTTTTTTCATTTGTCTTTTCGGGGACAGGTGCACTTTAAGATAGAAGGCGGCAACAGGAAAATAGTGTCTACAGGGTAGCATCCTATGTAATATACTATTCATACAAACTGTGGCCCCGAGGCCAGACATTGCTTTTGTGTGTGTGGTAGAGGCCTGGGGTTTATGTTTTGGAAAGATAAAGTGTCCCTGACCCCACTGTTCCAGGTAGGCACCAGCTGGCCTTTGGGGAGAGTATATAAGAACCACAGCTCCCTCCGTCACCCTCGGCACAAGTCCTGGCCTGACGCAAAACGCACACACACAAGCGCACACATCCACACACACACACACACACACACACACACACACACACACACACACACACACACACACACACACACACACACACACACACACACACACACACACACACACACACACACACACACTTTTCTTCTCTTTCATCGTAATGCTGGCCCATCACCTAAATCACTAAAATGGCAGCACATCAGGGGAATCATTTGAGACTGAATAGCCGTAGAAACATGGCGCTGTCACCTGGAAGACCTCCACAAAACAGGCCAGCGCTCCCCCTCACACACCTACTCGCACACACACACACACACACACCTCATTCCTCCCCATGCCCTTTAATACCTCTTTGCCCTTCAGTAGCAATCTGCATAGAAATGTGTGCATTCTATCATTCAGTGACTAGACATTACACCACGGCTAATACGAGAGGGTCCTTCGAAAGAGTGGAAATGAACCCTTGAAAACACCAGACGTTTGCATTATGCCTCCACGATGGCATCTCTTACAGAGGGAAGGCTTGATTATGTCATTTGCCATGTCCACGTCATGCTGGTTTTTATATCTTTGCCAGGAAATCTACCTCTGACAGGTCATTAGTCATCTCCCCTCCCTCCCCTGCGCGCACATAAAAACATCAATTCCACTCAATATCCCCGCAAAACCCTCTGCGCTTCCCCAACAAAAAGCCAGAACAAAGAAAGACGCTATGTAAACTACTGCCGGGCTCTGATTAGCTCTCATTCCGGAACACTGCGAAAATAAGGCACTCATTCCCCCACCCTGTTTGAGATAACTGCCCCCTTTTCGCAAGGAGCCACATCATCCCCTTCCATAGCCCCATAGGACACGGCTTGCAAACACGAGTGCATCTGTTTAGCTATTCTCATCAGCTACTTATGTAGTGACATTAAGGAAGCCTATTGCTTACAGAACCAATAATCTATATCGCCTCAGGCCCCCCTTATATCCTCTAACCTACTACTTCAGCAGCACAAGCGGAGGCACTTTTGTTAAAAAAAGAAAAAGAAAAAAAAGAAAAGAGCCCCTCCACAGAGCTATAGTAGTGGCTTTTCTTGACTGACCCGGGTGGTTGGCTACATCATCTTGACATGTAATTATCTAAAGCCCTTTAATCACTTCCATAAAGATTAATTGCAGGAGACAACAGCGGAGGTCGTGTCTTCAAATCAAAAGGCTCCTTGGCAGATTGACACAGCGGTGTAGCAGGGTTCAGACTTAGGTGTTTTATAAGGGTCATCTACTGGAACTGAGGCAGGCTTAAATGCTGTAATTGCAACTTCAGCAAAGTGGGGTTTTATCGCATAAAGCTGCAAAGAATTCCAATCCATTTGAGCTTTTTGTCTTTTTTTTTTTTTTAGATATTTTCTGAATGCTAATCTTGAGATGGGTGTATATGTGTGTGCGTGTGTTTTACTTTCATCCTCAAAACATAAGAAAAATAAATCTTCTTACCGTCATCTCTTTTCCTCTTTTCGCCGTTGGATCGCGGAATACCCAGAATCCCATTGATGGAGTAGGATCCGGCGGGGTCGTTGGAGGCGCTGGTTATGGGCGGAGAGGCATTGCTTGGTACTAGAAAAAAAAATAAATAGAAAAAAGAAGAAGTGACAAACCAGCTTGAGTTTGCAATGAATCCATGCGTGGTGCAGTATGTTCTGTGTTTCCATGTACTGGAGCTGAGTGTGTGAGCTGCTGTGTTACCTATAGTGTGGCCCGGCGTAGACAGGGACGTCCCGTCAGGAGATGGATGGAAAGGCTGCTGGACTTTAGTTCGGATGATCCTGCCAGGTGGAGAAACAGAAGATTTTTACTGCTGCTTTGCTGTGACTTACTTTCTGTCCCATATCTTTTTCAAACTGCCCCTAATAAAAGATAAGATTCTTTATTGTCATTGTACAAAACATACAACGAAATTCAAGTGCACTCAAGGACCGGACTCAATAAAAACAGATTATAAATAACTAATGCTTTCATTCCATTCACTCATACTCACATTCTGTATCATACACTCATTGCCAACGTATGCAGTTGAAATGGGATAAAAGTGCTGATTGATACTATTGCACATAATATGTTATTGTACGTTTAAAGCTGTAATGTGGGGGTTTTGCTTTAAGTTCAGAGATCAGTAAGGTGATAGAAACTGTTCATAACAGTTCAAACAGACGCCAACAATGCATACTATTGGGTCGCAGCAGCAGCTAGTAAGCAGGTATTGTACGATTAAGATATCATACACACAAGGAGGGATCTGGTCAGTGGTTTCTACCTTAAAAGGTGAGAGTCTGGCGAAAAAGTCTTCATTGCGCTTTTTTTGGTCTGAGTGATCTTGCAAACAAAGCATGAAATCACATCAATTCACCCCAATGATCGGCTTCACTGCCTCTACCTGGCCCACACTAATCAGTTCTCTCTCTCTCTCTCTCTCTCTCTCTCTCTCTCTCTCTCTCTCTCTCTCCCTCCACACACAGTGTTGGAGAGAGGGGGGGGGGGCTATAGTGAGGGCCCTATGGTAGTAGACCCCCTTTGCTTCCCCCCAGATCAAACATCTCTGTAGAAACCGGCTCGGCCCCCATGTGCCAATGCGGATGAGGTTGTATTGATCGGGGCTCGGGGAGAAAAAAGTTGGGGATTAGTCACACGGGCAAACAGATGCAAATAGAAAGCTATAAATTATATGTGACAGGAAAGCAATAGTTCCTTATTGCCTTGCACAAGCTTACGCCAGCATTAGATTCCTTTAATCTGAATGGCACTTGGGGAGAAAAGGGAGCTGTCACAATAATTTGTAAACTTTAACGCCATTCATCATGTGAGCCGCGAAGAAGCCAGAGGAAAGAAAACAAGGGTCGGGCTGAGGATTAGGGAGCCCTTTAAGGGTTGATTTTGTTGCAAAATATTTTGAGATTATTTCAGTGGAATCAAAAAATGTACCTGCTCAAATAGACATGCACAGACTACATCTAAGCACTTGTCTTATATTTTCTCCATGTTATCCAGAAATGCATCAGATGATTTGGATATTGATGTTACAGGCGGCAGAACGCTTCTTAGGAATAAATACAACATTGTCACACACACACACACACACACACACACACACACACACACACACACACACACACATACAAAAAGAAAACTCCCCTTGGACAACAAGCCTTTCCCAGAGAGAGAGCGCATATTGATGTTTTAATTTTTTTCACTTCTCCCCATAACAGTTATTCGACCCCTTGACTTTTGTGTGCTACATAAATTCAAAAGACTTTATTTGGTATCCATGTTCTGGATATTGAATAAGCAATTTGGGAGAATGAATTAATGACCTGGCTGTTGCTAAAAATCCCCTGAAGAAATATTAAAATTGCTTTCCTTCTGAATCAATAATATCTAGCACCATTGAGGGCCTTTTTTTTCTCTCTTTCTCTCTTCTCTTTTTTTATGTCTACCAGCAGTAGTAGGGTAGCGTTACTTGTCGGTTGTGACACACAGTAGTACAACAACACTATCTCTGTAGCATTTAATAATGCATGCAGGAGAAAGGTGTTCAAATAGAGCGTCCTCTTTTGTCAACAGTCCTGAGGTCAGACCGGTCAGCCCACAGAGAGCCACCACTGGACCCCAGTCACAATCATCCAACTGGAAAAGACTTTAGGCTCCAGTCCCTTCAATGCATTGTCTTAAGAATGAAGGAAAACCTTCCCCATTTGAACATCTGCCGGATTGAAAACTTCTGATGTCATTTACTTTTAAGGAAAAACTCACAACAACTTGAAGCAGCACCAGATGATCTGGAGCAAAGTCCACTGTAGTGATGGAAGCACTAAGGATCTTTTTTTCATTTATATTTTTTAAATTTTTTTACGGACTGCTCCTTTTAGAATTTTTAACATATTGAAATATTAACCTCTAGCTAACTCAAAACAAATGCGCTTGTCGTCTCATTTGTGTGTGTGTGTGTGTGTGTGTGTGTGTGTGTGTCACTGGATTACAGAGCAATGATGACATCTTACATTTCCTCTTCTTTTTCTACAGTGCGAAAAAAAGGGAAATATTCAGCATTAAGCCATAATAGAAATTCTAAGTAGCTCTCATATACTGTATTTGGCTGATAGAATTACACTTCTTTGTATTCACAATTTAATTTCCCCCACATAAACAAAGACGCATAAGACCTCCCCCCTCTCGCTACCAAAATAGAAAAGCTTTAATTGGAATTAAAAGGAATCAAAAGACTTCATATGGAGGGGGGGGGGGGGGGGGGGGGGGCTTTCAATGATATTAATGTACGTTTTGAATTTATCACATACATGTGTCTGAGCCTCCTTAAATGGGGCTTTTTAAGCAGCCACGAAGCATGAAATGAATTTTCTTCAGACCCCTTTTTTCTCTATTTAAAAGATGTCTTGTGTGGAGCTGTCCACGCTCTCCCATCAGCTCATTAAAATGTAATGCTGATGCTGGCTCTATGGAACAGTGCCTCTTAACCAAAGTTCATCACCAGGGATCTCTGGTGGTGGTGGTGGTGGGGTGTGTGTGTGTGTGTGTGTGTGTGTGTGTGTGTGTGTGTGTGTGTGTGTGTGTGTGTGTGACAGGAAGGGTTTGGGTGGGCTGGGGTTGTGTGGGCTAGTGTCCTGGGTCCTCCTTTTCTAGCCCTATTTACCTTCAATTCCTTTCAAAGAAAACTGAAGATTTTTACTGCAAAAACAGTGATATGAACTGTGTGTTAAATACAGATATTTTTTTAGATGATAATTCGTCATGCACAAGTTTTATATAGGAGTTTTAATGCCACAATCAGGGCAGAATTGATGCACTTGTGTGCCTCGTCAAAACGTTACATCAATACTAATTACAGCAAGATGTCACCTCGGATTTTAATACAAGGATTTAAATCAGGAGCCTTATTGATGAACAGGAAGGGATTTTTAAGACCCGTTTTTGTTCTTGCTGTAATAAATTTTTCTTCATTATTTTTAATTTAATTTAAGCTTTTCACATCATGCAATATTATGTATTATAGCTAATCCTCTTAATACAAACCATTTATGATTTTCAAAATAAAAATATTGCAGAATAGCCTATCCAGTGTTCCTCTCCCTCTTTCTCTCCCTTTCTGTGCAGCAGCTCCTTGCACATTAGATGTGCTAAAGAAAATTGGCCTGCTTTATAGCGCCACGGGATCTGGTCACCGAATATTGATCGGTTTTCATCTCGACAGATTCACTCAGTCCTGGATGTACTGCTGATTGTTGAGGGAGTTTGGTCTGAAAGATTGAATTGCACCTCTGAGACCTGCCGCGCGCAGGCAGCAGCAGCCTCGGCGTGCCGGGCAGCACAAAGTTGGTCAAACAATATTCTGCTGTGGACGGATGGATATGTATGCGTGAGGAACTATTTGCGTTTCTCTTCATCAACGCCTATTTACACCCTGTAGCCCGTTGTTAAACCCCGTTTTTTGAAGGTTATTTACATTTTTAAATTAGTGTTGTTGTTTCTTACCTGTTAATGGATGAGACGCTGGGGACCGTGTCATTGTCGCAGACGCCCTCTGCCAGCAGTCTGTCTCTGATCTCCCAGGCAAACATGGTTGGGTTCTGTCTCTTGTAGTCTGCGATTTTGTCCACGACCTTTGGCGTGGCCACTTTAGGTTTAGAGCCACCGATCACGCCGGGTTTGATGCTGCCAGTCTCGTAGTATCTGCAAAAATATATATTATTCTCCAATGAGACGATAGCTTGCGAAACATAAACCGATAGCCCCCCAATGAAAGGTGTCTTTGTAATTATTATTATTATTTATTTATTTTATAAATAGGCTCCAAGACAGTTCGGCTACTAGAAGTCAAACTTTCTGGTCAGCAAAACATCACACTTAAAGGTTTTATGATATTTGGTGTTGTGGAACATTCTCAGTCTCTCAAAACTATTTTTTTCAAACGTATTCAAATGCAGGGAAAACGCTTTTGCGCATGCAAACGGAAAACTATTCAAAAATGTTTTTCCAATACACACCAATATGCACAAAATAAATGGAAGAGAAGCCTAGCTGAACTCTATCAATATATATATATTTTTAATGTCAATCTATAATTTAGGAATATGAAAATAATAATCTCCTCCTATTTTAGGAATGGAAGACATCATGAGTTGTGCAGGTTCAGCTCTCTCCTCCACCACCACCACTAACATACACTGTGCCTCTCTGGCTAACCACTTCGGTCCACCCAGCAGAGTCTACCTGGCTGCTGCAGGGCTTGGCCGGAGACTTTTCACCAACCTGCCCAGGATCTTGGAGACGCAGCCGTGGCTGACCCGCAGCTGTCTGGAGATGTCGCAGGGCCGGACCCCCTGGTGGGCCAGCTCCACTATCCGCTGCCTCACCACGTCGGGGAGGGGTCTGCCGTTCACAAACACCCCTCCGAGCTGGTTCACACCGCCGTGCCCTACGTGGGATACAACAGCAGCACACACACAAACGTAACATTACATAAAGTCGTAAGGTGGAGCTGAGTAAGGCCTATGTGTGTGTGTGTGTGTGTGTGTGTGTGTTTTCTAATCATAGTGGACGGACAATAATCCTAATAAGGACTTGTTGTTCTTATGGAGCAGGTGGATTTGCACGTAGGCCTATGATGATTGTATGGATACGTTTTTAAGCTTTTGAAAAAGCACGTCATGGTAAATAAACATTTTTAAATAGGTAATTATTTTTAAATACTGAATAATAATTTTTTGAAATGTACGTCATCAGAAAGTTGTTTTTACTGGTATTATTGAAGCAGTTTTTCATTGCACACTGACCTAATACACCTAATATGTTGTCAACCATCTTGCATTTATGCGAAATAATTAATATGAGATCAAATCGGATTTAGATGTTAAAGTGAATTAGGGAAAGCAAATATGATCACAACACTGCAAAACAAGATTCCTATAATTAATGTGAATGTTTTTTTCACTGTATTTAATCTTTTTTAAATGGAACAACATTGCAGCTCAAAATGTATGTTATTTATGTGTACGTTTTAGTACAGGCTTAGTTATCTGTTTTTCCATTTGTGCTTTCAAAGCAAATTGCTTACTTTTTATTTATTTATTTTTTAATATTTGACAATATTTCCTTAATAAAAAGGTTTTCAAATACAAATAAAAATTTGGATACATTCAACCATATAGAATGAATAGGCCTATATATAATTATTTTTTACTGATATTGTGCAGTTAGTACAATTATGAAATCCAATCCCCTTTGACCCATGAAGCCTGTGTCATAACTGCAATGTAAAACAATTACAACTGTAGGCTATACATTTATTTCGGTCTGTGGTACTTTAAAGTTTCTCACAGTCAAACCACAATAGACACAATATTTTCTCAGCAGCTCCACGGCTTGTGTTGGCTATTAAGTTGCAAGCTCCCTCATTTTCCACGCACGGTAATTGTAAATAATTGAACAAGCTTTGATTACTCACATTACATAATATTTGGTAAAGGAAGAAGTCATCAATAATTCACCCACATTTCACCAAATAACAAGTAAACCATAATGTAAGCTACGTAGTAGACTTATGCTGTTAATAGAAGTTTACCATAATTTGTACACTTATTAGGCCTAAACGCACACACACGTACACTACACTGAGTGCGCGGGAAGCTTGAGGGTGATACACGTGTAGTAAATGACAGAAGAGTAGCTGCGAATGCTTGCTGTTTGTTTACTATGACACATTTTAATTCCTGTACATGCTGCTCTGTGCACAGACGCGTCGCTGCCATGTATTATATTTCAAAGATTTAAAAAAATATTTGTTATTGGCTGAAATGTTCAGCCATTAAAATGAAGTGAAAAATATCAGCCTTATGTTTTCCATGTTTGCCTGCATGCCTGTCAGTTTATTGGCCTGTTTTCCATGCGCAAAGGTGCTGTGAGCACGTGAGATTGTCCATTCTCTCTGCTGCTGCACTCTTTCCGAATATGCACGTGTGAAACAGCAGGCTATCGGATCTCTTCCGATTATTTTTTTATTTGTATTCTTTTATCCGCATATGTAAAAGCTGCAGTGGCGGAGGAACTCGGGATGGGCTACTTACGGTGCATCGCTGTGAAGGGATCTGCTTTGCAGTGAATATCCATTGGATAGCCAAGGAAAGACAGATAATCAACTGAAGTCGCCGTTTCGCTTTCCGATCAAGGACGAAAATGTGAAGAAAAAAAAATAGGTTGATTCGACTCGATGGAGGGACTTAGTTCGCCCCCCTCCACCGCCGCTTCACACGGTAACTTCTTCCACCAAAAAGTTGCCTTTTTCTTTTTCCTCTTTAACAGTCCGGTCCGGGAGTGAAGGTCTGGCAGGTGCGCAGCAGCAGCATGACCGAAGGGTTGTATCAGGAATACGGGAGCAGCGTTCAGAGTTTATCGGTATGTTTCAAAGCCTGGAGAAAGCAGATGTATAATTCTCACGCAGCAAGCACAACGAAAAATAAATGAAACGTTGATGTCCAGTTGGTGAGGCCCGGTAGGTATCTCCTCGATCCTGGTGGTGGCCTTGATTCACGTGTCAGAAGGAAAAAAAAGAACAGAAAAAAGAATACGTTCGAGAAACACGCGCGCAAAACACACACGCTCACACACTCGTCGGGTTTCTCTTTTGCGCTGGATGCGTTAGGCTGGATCTTTGGGCTGGGAATGAAGCCTCTGTCTGTGACTGTGGTTCTAAAAGCTGCAACCCTCCCCTCCTCTCTCCCACCACCACCACCCCTCCCCTCCCCTCTGCAGACCCCCCTTTTTGCCTATTTGGATGACTTGTCAGACAAAGGCAATAGATGCCAACACTTTGTGATTCGCCAACGTAAAAAAAAAAAGAAAAAAGGAAAAAAAGAAAGAAAAAAATACCAGGGGTCCAAATGAGGAGGTCTGTGGGTCTGACACAGCTGCATGGAAGGGGAGGGAGATAAATAAGGAATGGATTCTAAGTTGAAAATATCAAGAGTTTATTAGACATTATAACAGCTGTGAATTATATTGCTCGCTCATACTGGAAGTTTTGAATCAATGAAATAGAGATTATGTTTTAAATTTGTGTTTCTTTCTGATCTGTTTTCCTTTATAGCTACACGGACTAACAGCCTGCCTCTGGGAACATCCATGTGCGCTCCTCACAAACCGGATTTAGCTAAACGCTATTTTGAATTGTATCCCTTTTATTTAATTGTTTCACTCTCTCTCATCTGTCTTCATGTCAGCTGTGGAACCCAAGCAGGCCTAAAATAATTTGTTTATAGCCTTGTTTCTGGGTGCATTTGAAATAGAACTGTCAGAACTGGTGGCTGATACGGTAAATGCAGATGTTTTGACCCTATTGCACTGGGCTGATGGTGCGATGATGATACATCGCAGTGGTCCAGGCTGGGAGCGGTGGCGGAGGTTGGAGGTGATTGTGAATCTGATCCGCACGCAGCAGTGCCGCTGAGCTTCTGTAGATGGCGCTGTATAGTTTCTCAAATGTAAAGGTGCTGTCCAAGAAGTAAAAAAAAAAAGAAAAAGTAAAACTTGGGGTGCACTTGATTGCCTGTGGTCAAACTGATAAGTACAAATATTCTTCCTGGACAATCATCCTTAATCATAGATCCTTAAGGTGTAGCAAAGAATCAAACAGCAGATAAGACTGCGCCTGCACCTGCAGTATTAAATCATCTGAATGGGAAATTAAATATGCACATGAAAGTCAAGGTGCATCGTATTGGATCCTATTATTATTGATCTATTCTTAAACCTTGAGTCCACAGAAATTTGTAATATCTCAAATAATTCTAAACGTTGCATTTATTCACCACTTGTCTTGTATTCTTGAAATAATAGATACAATTAGATAGCATAGAGAATAAATATAATCACAATAATTAACCGAATTTTGAGAAGTTTTTCTTAACAAAAGAAATGCAAGCAATAAAGTAGCCTAACATAAAAAAGCATAAAAAATAAAACAATTTAATTAATTAATTTAAATATATTGTTTTATACATCCCAGTCAATTCGTCATTCAATACATGCTTCAAAGGAAAATTATATATTTTTTTAAATCCAAAATGAAATACATCAATTTAGGTTTTTAGGTGACTTCCTAATTTTCTTGTTATTTGTTTTTACGCACACGGTGTCGCCACATATTTGGCCATGTTTTTATGGTAACGGTGGTGTAGTTTGTTTTTTGTTGATGGGGGGGGGGGGGGGGGGGGGGGGAGAGATCTCTTAGGGGCAGACGGCCACATCTCGCGCTCTGCCTCCCGGTCAGGTTAGGGGATGATTTCTCTTTTTGTTACTGTTTTTGGAGTGAGCTTCTGGTACAATATGTAGCACTATAGGCTGTAATTTCACACCCGGCTGCACATTTCCCTTAAAGCTACATTCTTTTTTCCCTCTACCGCCCACCCCACCCCATAAGACCCCCACCACCATTATCACCCCCTCCCTCAATTTTTCTCCCTCTCTCTCTTGCCCTCTTGCTCGCCACGATTTGATCTCCCCACTGCAAAAAATAAGCATGGGAGAGGGTTGGTCAGGGTGCTTGTGTGTGGGGGGCCCCAAAATGCTGAAGTTGTTTTTTTTTGTACACATATCCAAACGAATACACGTGTTTACTTTGTTTGGGTTGTGTTTGAACAGCACGCGCTTGGACTGTGCTCCTCTAACCCCTCTCTCTTTTTAGGCTGGGGCCGTTCCATTCATCTGATACAACACGGGGTCAAAGATCTCTCCCCAAAAAAGCCATTTCAACGATACAAAGACTGAATCAATTACCGTTTGTTTAGTTTGGTTTATTGCAGGGGTGTCCAAACTTTTTTCACTGAGGGCCACATACAGAAAAATCTACGAAGGGCCGGGCCACTTTGCAAAAATAATACATTTATCAGGACATGTAGCTGCTCTGATGTTTAGTTTCATAGTGTTTTCGTAAATTGTAATCCTTCTTCACGGCAACACTTTACTTGCACATTAAACAGATACATTCCCCCTCTTGTTAAATGCCATTGATACACCCAGTGTTTTCTGCTTTTGCGTCCAATGTCCAGCTGGGTGAATATAGTAGCCAGCCGAGATCCCGCCCCTCCAAGGGGAGTCCGGGGGTATGCCCCCCCGGGAGATTTTTTTTAAGTTTTTAAAGTGAAATACATGAATCTGGTGCACTTTGAGAGGGAAATTAAGAGGCTAAAGCTGAAGAATTTTGTATGAAAAAAAATGGAGACACTGTGCCAGATGCATTAGAAGCTATTGGAGAAGGACACATGGATTTTCCATAATAATATTAATTTAAAATAAAATATTATGCAGGGTCCTCTGGGATGGGCTTGGTGCTCTTTTTCTTTTATGGGACATATTTCTCTGTAATATAATGAGTGCATTTAAATTATTTAAAAATTAAAAGGACCATATTACATTATATTTTTAAAATGTGCCACGGGCCAATCAATCAGTTTTGACACCCCTGCACTAGTGGGTTAACTAAGAAATGCAAAAAAAAAAAAATTTTTTTTTTTTTTTTTTTTTTTTCAAAGGGCCATATTACATTATATCTTTAAAATCGGCCGCGGGCCAATAAAAAGCGGGCCGCGGGCCGCAGTTGGCCCGCGGGCCGTAGTTTGGACACCCCTGGTTTATTGGGTTCCCCATTAGCTTCTGTCTTAAACAGTATAGCTACACTCTTCCCGGGGTCTCCATTATTTTATAACAATATTACATTAGCTGGATTAAAGTAGGCTACATAGGCCACATTTCATAATCACAGTAGGCTATAAGTCAAAATACAACAAAAACATAAATAACGTTCATACTCACAGCACAACAAAAGACAGCACAATTCATCACAAAACAATCAAAAACATGTCTAATTCATACAGCTGCTCACATAATCATGTATTTCTTCAATAGTTGAGAATAGAAAGTATATGGCTACCTGAAAATGAATCTAGTACATCCCAAATAATGGATAGATAGCTATCCATATAGCTCAAAGTCTCTAAATCTCCAAGATCATTGAATAAAAGCATATGTAATCTATAGGCTAGTTAAATAATTATATATTGCTAATTCTAATATTCTCAACACTGAAGCCAGAAAAAAAGTTGTTAAGTTCCAAAAACAAAACAAAAAAAGAATTGAGGAAAAAAAAGGAAAAAAGTATGAATTCTTCACACAATTACTGACTTTACTTTCCACTCTGACGCACAACTACGGTGTTTAAGACGACGCCAGTGCGTGTCAAGAGTTTGGAAAATGTTTTCGAAGCCCGGGTGCACCCATTAGGAGAGGTGTAATGTATTGACAGAGAGCAATTTATCTTTTGGCCCCGCTTCCTAATGGCGTGTGCAGGAGGAGAGAGGAGAGGTGGCATGGAGGAGGAGGAGGAGGAGGAGGAGGAGAAGGAGGAGGGAGGAGAAGCACCGAGGGGTCCAGCAGCTCCAAACGCCCAACATCAGCTCACAATCCCGGGCAACGGAGAGGAGGATAACCGGGGCGCGTCTATGGTGGTGGTGGTATAGAGAACTTTTGATTTGTAGAGGTGGGAGAGGTCTCGTTTATGTTTTTTTCTCTCTTCTTCATCCTCTCGTGTGTAGACTCCGCCGCTTGTCTCGCGTTATTCCAACGTCACCAATCGATCCCTGCAGAGGGGGAGCTGACACTACACCACCCGGTTGTAAGTTGAATATTATTCCTTTTTTGGATTTAAAGGGGGGGGGGGGGGGGCAGAGAATCTTAGGTGAATTTCAGATATTTATATTGGAATATTTTGCACAGCCTGCAAATCTGAGAATAATTTTTTGAAATGTGTTAAATATGAGATGTTCTGCATGCTTGAATAAATAATAAATACTAGTCTTTTCAGGCCCTTTATAGAGTCAACAATGAAACATTAAACGTAAGCCACTTTGCTCTTAAAATAGCCTTCATATGAATTAGTGATAATAATTATTATAATTTTTAAAGTATTACTAAGGTTTGAGAAGTTCAGCAGCAGCCTCCCCCTCCAATGATGTAACACTACAACTAAAATATCTCCTTGTCACACTGTCCCGTGTGTTGGATTTTCTCACTGTATCCCATGTGTTCTCCAACAGCGAGGCTACGTCTACTCCGGGCTACAAATCTGACACCGGCGTGAACAGATGGAGCATCAATTTGATTCCATCCTCGACACCGTGAAAGATTGATTTTGCACTTGCTTTTAATTTTGCCCATAATTAATTGGACCATTACAATTGTTTTCCATTGCTCCCCTCGTTGAAATGCAAAACTAGAATGTGATATGTTTCTTATCATGATATTTATTTGGGAGAACATGTTTCGTTTAATGCCATTTATTTCATGTATAGTGCAGTGAAACCAAATTGTATATACATATTGTGCATTTTATAAACTCATTATCTGAATGTGGCCTATTTATTTAAACACACACACTGGCCATCTTCACTGTTCTCCTAATAATAATAAAACATATTAATATTATTATAGTGTTTTGTATTTTCTGATTATATTTACATATATTAAATTAGATTATTATATCTATAAAAACGTTCCTGTAATTTATTTATATTATTTATTTTACGGTTATCATAAGCTAAATTGTGATCATTTGTTTATTTGTCCTACAGGCTCTGATGCACTAAAAGATTATTTAAAACAACGGGGTTTGCTTCTTTTTTGTTGTTGCTGCTGCTTTGAACTCTTTATTTCCAGCTTTCCAATGGTACAGGTGCAGGATTGGAAGAAGATGTTGGACCACTGCAGCATCTGACACGTGAACTATTGAGGTGGTTTGCTGCTGAGAAAACCCACTCGCGTTACACTAATGTTTGAAAAAAATAGATTTTTGGGCGAACTTAAACACTAAAAATATACATATAAAAAAAATTGAGTCAAGTTCGATGCCACTCAAATCTTTTTTGAACGTGTAGTCTACTCACACCTAAACACTTCAGTTTTAATGCAGCCAATTTAACCGTTTACTGTCTATGATGGGAAATCGTCAAACAGTAGACGTAAATGCGGAAGTTTACAGCTGTCAGGTGATCAAAAAAAATCACACAGGAAATACTTGAGCTGCTCTCTCTCTCTCATTCAATAACAGTCTCTTAATGTAAAAAGAAAAGAAAAGGAAAAAATGCATCCAGTTTGTTGTTTACCCCAATTAAATTATTGGTAAATGTATTATTTTACAGGTTTCAGCTGATCATTAGTCCTCAACACCCCCCCCCCCCCCCATACACACACTGAGTGGTTCCACTGGTTTTGCATTGTATTACAGATCCAAATGCAAGTGGAATCAGGTTACATTACTTTGATTGGAAAACACTTTGTTAAATTACTTTTCATACCCTAAGCACAAAAGCAGTCTGACAGTTGAGTTTCTGAGCTTTGCCATGCCTCAGGTACAGCAAATCATTAAGAAAAATTAACATCTCATTTGCATGTAAACGTGAATGAACAGCCAAATTACAAAAATACATTAGGTATCATTTTTTCTGATAATATCATAATTATTACAAGCTTAACTGTATCAAAGCTAATTCCTGTAACTTATTTCCTTTTAGACATACACAGAAAAATGAAAACGACTTTTAAATGCATATATTTCTGACAATTTGTCTGTCCCATGCATGCATTCACACACCAAGTTGGGGAATTAGGAGCCAAAGACTTAAAAATACACTCTCGCTCCTCATTCATTATGCAGATTTGCGAGTAATTGTTAAATGTGCCCTGCAGTGCCGGATTAAAAATAGGTCTGTATCTTGTCATTTTCAAAAAAAAGAAGTCTTCTCCGTGTTGCACTTTATTGTACTGGGAACAAGGGCTAAATCCCTTCTCCTCCCCATCAAACTTTCCACATGAATAGTTAAATGTGTGCCCCCTCTGGTTGGAACTTAACGAAGACTGGAGAGGCTTCACTGGGAAAATTGTAAGGGCATTGGAAACTAAAGTCATGGGAGGAGTATTGTGGATAATTGTGAGAGAAGAGCACAACGGTTTCATCATTTATCTTCGACTTTTTCTACCAAAAGTTCAACCCTGAAATTCAACTATGACATTTCCTGTCCGTCTCTTAATATTTTACTGAAAAACTAAAATCCTCCTCATCATCTGTCCTACAGTGGATAAAGACAACACACAACCAGCCAGTCCACCCATAAGGCCTTGGGTTCATCACCGTGGGAGAAGCTGATCCTCCGGAGGATCTGTGTGTGTGCGTGTGTGTGATGCAGAAAAATCAGCCTGAGGCAACTCGGAAGGTGTCCCGCCAGCTGCCTGTGTCCCAACCAGACAGCCAACAGCTTCGAATCACATGTCAGCAATATGGGAACCAGAGCTTCTGTCCATTGGGCCGCTGACATGTGTTAGCCTATGGCGAAGTGTGAATGCATAATGTAGCAGCAGTCAACTCCTGGTGGCAGGATTTGAACCCACAAAATGTTGATTTCTTTAATATTCCCCCCATTGTTATCTCTCTTTTCCCCCCTCCTTTGTCTTTGCTAGTTGTCTCCATTGTAATGATGATGTGATAATACGAGAACACGTCAGCCGCACAGTGTGATCTGCTGATTAGTTTGTGTGTGTGTGTGTGTGTGTGTGTGTGTGTGTGAGTGAGGCTGTGTATACACATATATTCCTCTCCCCAGAAATCTACGGATGAGCAGCTCTCACATAAGCTCCTGATCACTTCTGTAAATGCTTCCTGTCACCTTCAGTGGTGTAATGATCATGAAAATTGTGACCTTGATCTATGGAAAGCCATAATGTGACTGAATGGGCCTCCTCCCACACACTTTTTCTCAACCCCGGCCTGCGAGCTCGAAGGTATACACGCTAAAGGACGGCTCCAAGGAAGATTGTTTAGTGGCAATAAAAAGCCAGTAGTTTGGCTTGTAATGGTTTGGGCATTCCCTCCTCTCCGCAGCTATTTGGCTAAATCTTGGGTGATGGGGAGGCCCGTGTGAATATAGATGAGAATCTGGGAGATGTTATCCTCAGGCATCTATTGTCTGGTGGTCCAACATGATGAAGCACATGGCTGTGTTTAGGGGGATAGGAGAGTGCATCATTGATGTTATGACCTGTGCTTATATCATTTAAGTGTAGAATAAAACAAATAAAAAAACATCTGCCATCATGATGTTATTGTGCACATATTGGTGTTGGAAGGTGTCACCAACTGGTTTATTGTCATTGTTTACTTCTGGGGGCGAAACAGGAGATATGTAATCTGGGACTACGACCATACAACTAAAAATACATGCGTTTATGCTCAGTTGCATTGGACGCAAAGCTGTTTGAATTCTTAAGTGTACCGTTTCATGTTTTAAATAAAAGGGGTATGTTTTATATGAATGTTGAATGTGTGAGAGTCTGATATGTTTGGAACGAGAGCAACTTTCTCCCACTGTTTGTTTTGCTCCAAGTGAAAACAGGAGAACAAAAAAAGAAAAAGAAAAAAAAGAATCAATGTCTGGCATGATGTCACCCAAATTCTCATTTAGCCTGGAAAATCTGGTTTGCACAACGTTGTTTATGATCACACCCTTGCCAGCTTTTCATATTTAAACGAGCAAAGGTTTAATTACCAAATGATGACAGTGTCATATGGCGCCATGATGGCACAGGGTGTCTAATGAATGCAGAGGAGCGAGGGATGCGTTCGCGACACTGAGTGACAGTGGGGATGCACGGATCAAAACAGGGAGAGAAAAAAAAGTAGGAGAGAGACAGAGACAGTAAAACATCTGTAATTTGCAATTCACTAATGTTCAATGGTTGCTCATGGATTAAGAATTTTAAACTATTGTCTGCCAGATGGAAGCGAAGAGGGAGGGAGGGATTGTGGAGGAGGAGATTGGAGCTTCTAAACAGCATATTTACATCTGTATATCAACCCCAGATTTAGTAATCAGACAGAGGAAAAACAACAACAACACTCGGGGCATTGCATCTATTACCTATTTCCTTGCAACACAAACATTAAAGAGCCATTCTCCATTTGTTTTGGTGTATTTTTTTCTCTCTGAGGTGTATTTAAATTTGCCGGGACAGCTTGTAGATTGTTGGGAGGAATATTGTGCACGGCTTGTGCCTCTATCCATCTCGATATAATCACGAGACACTTTGTGAGTACCGGACCCGGATCTGCTCACACATCAGAGTTAATTTCAGTGGGATGTTGATGTGCTCTGAAATATTGCACTGAAGTAGTATCAGTTAGTGGGCCGCCAAAAGATGTACATGCTTAACCAGGCATGAAACCTTGCTGAATGACTCTGTATTTACACTTATCCCAGATCAGCGCATTTGTCATTAAAATTTTGGTCTGGTTTCCTGTCTGTTTTATGGATCTGCTTAATGATGCACTGTGTAATAGTGTATAGCAATGTATAGCCGAGCAATTGGCACATTTCACTCTGCGGCATCCATAAATAACCACAGAAGCCTTCAACTTTCGTCTCAACTCAGAGGCTTTCTTGTATCCCACAATCTTTGTGGTTTTTTGTTGAATCCTGTGTAGCACACTTCATTATTGGTTAATGAAGTAAACGCATCCCCAAAGTCAAATTTAAATTACTTTGGAGTAAAATAAATTCCATTACAAGCATTTCAAAAAGGTACTAACTCCACCTGCGATTGTGCAAATTATCCAATGAATACGATATTACAATATCGGTCTCTAAAATGTGGAACAAAGTGGAATATAAATGAGCATAATATGCTCAAGTTCAGTACAAAAAACTCAAATTTATACTCTATCATTTAAACTCATACAATATATAAACAGTGTTACCATCCCCAACTATACCTCAAAGTGGATAATCTTACAAAACCATGGCTGCAGACTGTAGTTTTCATACTTTCCAGACAGCCATTGATTTCCATTCATTTCCGAAATAGTATGAAAATCATTCAGCAGGCTTTTTTGAATCCTTCACAGCATTACATTTGACTTGACTTGACAGTGTTCTCAGTGATGAATAACACAACTCAAGCAAGTTTCAGGGGCCTGCCAATATATTTTCATGCAATAGCAAAATGAATGGGATCCAATGGCTGTCAAACACAACCCCTGGGGATCAGGACACTGCAGTGAGTTCGCAATACAAGTATGAGTGCTCACTGGGTGCCAAACAGAATAGAAAAGCAGATGCAACATATTTCTGTTAAAGAAAATCAAGATGATTACTCTACTTGATTATAAACGTTTTATGATTAATTCCATTGATCCTATACTGTGATAAATGGAATTAAGTATAAAAAAATAAGAAGTTGCTAAAACAGTGGTAATGTATACTTATCAAAATAGCTAAAGCAGTCACTGTCACTGGTACGGTCCTTTAATCATCGGATTCATTGGACACAAGTGGACTGTGGAGAGCTCAACCTTTCATTAGTAATTAAGTGCTGTTGTCATGCTGTGACGTAGTCAGTTTACCCCGGCCATCCATCCAGTGACACCGAGAGCTCCTCCCACTGAATCACACACCAGGAAATAGCACATTATCTATTCAAAACAGATACGCGTGCTATGAATATTTAAATATTTGGGCCAACACTGCCAAGTCACTCTTGCCCTAATCAGAAAAAAACATTTTGTGTATTTATTTACATGTAAATTGCCTTTTTTAGTCACATTGGCGGAAAAAAAGAGTTGTGTCCTTGTATCGGGTTGCATGCTGGCTGTACACTGAGGTAGACACATGTTGTAGTAGTTGTTGACGCCGATATATCCGGGCCCTCTGACTGTACAGGTCTCCCATGGCTCCCTCACCACCCAGGACGGCGGAAACATCTGTCACGGCGGCTGCCATTTTCCTCCGTGGTCAGAGCGTCAGGTGAAGGTGCTGCCTGCGAGCCTCATGACATGGTACACATGGGTACCTCCAACAACAGTGCTCATTAACAGGCAAATGGAGCAGCAGCCCCAGCAAATTGAGCCGCGTTTCGCCAGGAATCGGCCTCTGCCAGATCGCTCGGATAGCCAAAGTGACATCACCAAGTGCCAGCCCCCTTTGCCCCCCCCCCTCCCCCTCTTCCAACCACCCTACAAAAAAAATTAACATCCCTAATCATCTGCCAGGCTAAACATTATTCTTCATGATTCAGATCAGCCATGCTTGCCCTCCACTCACAGAGTATCTCTCCTCTCTCTGGGCCAAAAGCAGCCAGCCTTGGACTGATTGCTCAGCCTTTTGTGCCCTTCGTTTGTGAGAATAGCAAATCGATTCGAAAATCATCACCCATGAGCAGCTATCATGCAGAGCCGGGCGCGTGAGTGCTGCAGATATGAAATGGAAATCAGGAAAACAAAAAAAGTGAGGCCCCAATTTCTTTACAAGGAGTGTGACTGGAAAATAAACTCACAAATAAGTTTTTTTTTTAGTATTTGTGGCGTATAAAATATAACGATTGAATCTGCGATTATGTCTTTAACATGAAACAACCAACAGGGTCAACTAAAATTCATACAAATAAGATTTAAACCTGCTATCACTCCTGCATTGATACACTACATAGCAAATTAACCACTACAATAAGTTATAAGTTAATGTTTCCTGATGCTTTTACATTTTCTTTATTAAATAAATCAATAATGTTAAAAATATGAAATATAAATTACGATAAACTGAAAAAAACAGAACACCTTTGTCATCATTAGGACAAAATATTGAATTACTATATGTGACGAATTTGGTGTAAATTCCCAAATTTCTCAATTCTCATGTATTATCCACATTTGAAAAAAACGAAACAGGGCAAATACAATGTGTATTACAATAGTGTGTCAACTTTCACACTAGAAGAGGTGTATTATAGCATATAGCTGTACATTATGACCCTTTTATTCCTGCTTCTCCCTTAACTAAAGATTAACCTGAAAAAGTTGACCACACCGCCACAAAAAAAGCTACAAGACGAAAGATCAACATGAGCAGCAGAAAGGAAGCTTGGCATATCTAATTAATTACCACATATTAGGATGTTTGTTTACAGAAATGGAGTGCTACAAGAGGTCTGATGTTAATTAATTTAAAGTGTACTTCCCCCCTCACTCCCCACAATGTGGTACTTTCATGGCAGGTAAACCTATGTCTCATTGGATTTCCATCAATGGCTCTGAGGTGTGTGTGGAGCAAACGCTTGCAACACAGATTAGGGAGAGTGTTAACATGATTGCTGATTAATAACGCCAATTAGAATTCAGAGCAAGGCCAAGAGAGGAGCGGATCGGCCTGATTATGACAAGAGCAAGCCAGATTTGTCTGAAGTGTACTGACTGAAGAATCTCAACATACACAAAGCAGCTCGGCCGCAGCGTTTCATATCACATTTTTTTAATGTCCGAAGGTTGAAGGAAGACGATGCGTTAGCCGCTTCACTGAGGAGCACCCTATTGACCAACATAGTTATCTGTCCTCCAGCTGTATTTTTAGATTTAGCAGAGTACTGAAAAGGAATAAGAAGTGCTTATCCATGTGTCCTGTTGACTTTATCAGTGTGTCTGGGAGTGCGGGCGCAGGGCTGCACACACACACAGTATAACCAGAGTCTCAGGAGGTCTCTCTCTGGACAATGATGTATTTAAGCCCCTCCAGAGGTCAGATGGACTCTGTCCAGAACATCACCTGCAATCAATAGTGTTGGTAAACCAGGCACAACTGAGCAGACATGGAGGGTCCTCTTCTAAACACACTGTGAGGGAACCGCATGGGCCATTGCACCACTAAAACAGTGAGAAGAATGGCTTGACGCGCTGCTACTTAAGCACCGGCGACCGAGGGAGGACTTATTTATGTTGGGATCCACTGGCAGACTCACATTGTGGTAACGTTTCCAGGAAATGTTCTGATCCCACCGTAAAAATAAAATTAAAAGCTTTGGATGTATTAAGGGCGGGCGTATTCATTCCTTACACACATTTCACATCAAGGTCAAGGTCCAAGACTTCTTAGTCCATATCCAAGGGCTGTATTGTAGACAGGCAGCTGATTGTTTGTTGTCCCTCAACAGGTTGAGAAGATAAAAAGGGGTTTATTAAGTTCCCTATATTGCAGTAGTCAATGATCAAACACATTTAAGTTTCTTCTTATAGAATAAAGTCCACCAATACAGTCAGTATACATTGTCCAATTTTTTTTCTTTTTTAAATCCCTAAAAAGTTTTACTTTTGCACACATCTCTTTTTCAATGCTTTTTATAGTTCCGTCTCCTCGTATATGTGGGTTCGGTTGAGTAACAAATATGACTTCCAAGTACTCAGATCGTTATCCTGAGCAAGCCTTTCCAAAGTGGGCCGGTTTCAATGTGCCTCTATACTTGAGACCCCCACAAAAAAACAATGAATGCAGAGGCACCAAGTGTCAACTGCAAGTGGGTTTTGAAGAATTGGCATAGTCATTTAGGCAGCACCTCACATCCTTCACAAACAAATGAAGCCCCCAGCGCTTCAAAGTGAGATTGATCTCCTTTTGAGACTCGGCACAGAACACTGGGATTCTGAATATTGAGAAAGGTGCCTCTCGCCATGGAAACCCAGTCTAAGCCCGCCCCTCCCCTCCCCCCATCCCATCCTCCACTGGAGTGATGTAGAAAGAGGGACCCCGACGGAGTTTTCAACTTCATCAATATTCACTCATTCATCGTGAATCCTGGCAGCAAATTCTCGACTGTATTACTGGATGGATGTTCTCCTTTGTCACAGCGAGGAGTGTCTGAAATGGAATTTTAAATTAGAATATAACAATTCCCAATTTTTATGGACCCCGGTCACAGCCATATATATCACTTAATGATGGAAAACTTTTCAATTTTCCCGTGTAGGTCTTTGCCACAATCCAGCCATTAAATAGGTCAGGGATGAATGTGCATGGTTTACTCTCAATTCTATAAGAGCGATGGGAAATCCTCTGTTATGTTGATAAAACAGCTTATTTGGAAGGGGGAAAAAGCATAATCAATAAGAAAAACGGATCACCTCTCTGAATTCCATCCGTCTGCCGTTTTTATTGGTTTTCTTCTGTCAAAAAAAAAGAACAACAATTTCACTGCAAGTAAAAAAAAAAAAAAAAAATGTGATGAACTAAAAATCCGTTGCTGATAAAGACATTTCTAGCAGGTTTAAAAGTCAGTGAACCCAGTAAGTGAACGGATCATAGCTGGTCACCCTCGCTCCCAGTGACCCACATCAGCATGGGTCACAACATCTGCAAAAGCCTGTGACAGAGAAGCTGCAAAACTCTTTTCATGGTGCGCTGTCAATATGTTTTGAAATGTGGTTATTGCACGATTAGCATGACAAACTGCCTGCAGTGTAATCAGATTAGTGTTCACATCAATGTGACAAAAGTGAGGCCTTTCTCTCATTTTGTCGGATTGCAAGAATCAAAAAATTACTTCCTGAAAATTGAGAAAGAATATCCAATTATTTTAGTGGACGGTAAAATTTTAACAAACCAGTGTCATATACTCTTTATATAAGAAATAATATAATGTTATGGACATATATGAAAGAAAGTTAAACTGCTATCTCAATGCAATTTTTATCCACTAATAATGTCAGAAATTGTGTTTTTCCCCTGCTTTAAAATGTAGCTTTTTCGTTAATTGCTCCTTGGTGTAATTCAAAACATTCAAATCCTGATTAAATGTTGCTTTAATCACTCAGCTTGAGACCTGAATTAATTACAATTCTGGTACAAAAAGTGTATTTTGTCATAAAAATGTTAATTACCAAGGGGGCACTGACCTCCCTTTTGGCGTTGTGTATCCCCAGCTGAGCACAGGGCGGTTTGTCCACTGTCGCCACTTAATGACGGTAATATTAAACCCTCACAGAATGTTGTCGCGCCTTTGTCTTCATTCATATCAAAATGAAGTTCTTGGAGGCCCACATTTATCAATCACGGCAGGGCTCCAGCTGTTCGCGAGTCTTTGGCCTGGCTTCAACAGCCGGGCTTACAAATTGTCTCTGAATAGCGTCGAGCAAGGCCCCTTCAACCCCCTTTTGTCACTGTCTCCTGACAAATGCTCGTCGGCTGCCTCTCCCAGACACATGCCTCCTTCCTACCTTCTGCTCTCTGCTATCAGATGGCCTGCTTTGCATTCTCGCATGGCTCGCTATGAGCAGCTTTATCTCCACGGCTGCTGGAAGCCCAGCATCACACAGGGTTATATCACACTCACAGTTATGGTCTATAACCTGCCAAATGCATTTTTCCTCTTTGACTTTGAAACAGGGTTATTATGCAAACGCTTTGCTTTCCCAATGTATCCAAAATAGTTTTCTGTGAATGGACGATTGTCTTTTTTGTCGTATAGTGAAGTTACCAGTCAGTAATCAGAAAACTGTAGAACCAAAAAACATTAACACAAGGCATAGTATATTCTGTTTGATGACCATCAATTTGATACTTCCTACAGTGATTTTAAAAAGGTACAAAGTTAATGTGGGTATTTTGGATTTGGAAGTCGATCAAACATGGTTCATGTGATGAAGTCCTTTCAGATTTAGAAAGCTTATGAGTGTGATTTGTTTGTTAGTATTCTCTTTCATATTTTGTTCTTTTTTTTGGGTCCACCATTGACTTCCACTAATTGTTTGTAAGTCTTCCTGGGGTCCAGATTGAAATGTTCAAATAACTAATAAAAAAAGAAGGGAAAATGTGTACAAACCAAACAAAAATGTTTTACAAAATTAAACCAAAAGTCCTCCTGAAAAACATATGTAACCCATGGATAATCTCTGTTCGGCATCAGCTTTACAACAAATAACAACAAAGTCCACAATTTCTATATTTGCAAATGCAGTGAAAGGCATAGTTTAAAGGCCAAATATATAGAGGAAAACAATCAAACAAAAGAAAAAGACCAAAGCAATGCTCACCACCAATAGCGACAGTGTGTAGTTATTAGGAAATCATTCATGTCAATAGATGTGCATTGCACATATAAACCCCAAACTAGTCATCTATACAAGAAAAGCTTTGTTCTTTATCCATCCACAGCATCATTTACAGCTGTCAAACATTGCTGGCTGCCTCTGCCCTCAGCTGAACGACAGACAGCACTGAACTTATATGTTGAATCATCTGTCAGATTCTCAAAAACTACCCCTGAAGGAGACCAACTGAGACTGACAGGCTACAATGTGCTTCCAACTGCTGCTCAACAGCACTTTGTTGCTGCCAGTGGTACTTAGTTTTGCCCTCGAGTGATTCAGTGCTGAGGGACAGGCAGAGCCACAGTTGTTATTGACCCAATAAAGTTCAAAGCGGGACACCTCAGTTTCTTCAGTCTTTTCACCATTAAAATGATCTTTTACAAAAAAGGTTGATGGAAATGGTGGAAAACCAAAACAGTAACAAGAGTTTATTCCCAGTGAATATGTAGTAGGCCTAATATTCTGTGGTAGTTCACACAATCTTTATAAAATATGAGGGCTATTTGTTGCTACTCAAGTTAGGAGTTATTTTGGTAAACATTATATTTATGGAAAACATGTCTAGTTTTGGTGTCATTTAGTGTAACATTGAACAAATATTCAGTTTGTAGGTAAGCATTTACAGTATATAGGCTACATATCAACATTTTCTTTTTCGGCTGGCCCACTCTACGACAGTACAATGCTGACTCTTGCTACAGCAACGTCTCTCCCATACTCCAGTGACTGCATTGACCGCCATCTCCATAAAGGTAAAAAGCTATGCATAAGTACCTCATTCAGCAAGGTACAACCCCACTTAAAAAATAATGAGCTATCCCTTTAAACTATACGGAATCTAACTGACAAAACTTTGTTCAGTCTTGTATAATCAGAACCCACTTTACACTGTATTGCTGTCGAGGCCCCATGGCCTTGAAATTTGGCTGCACTGAACTACACAGCCTGTCCTATTGTAGCGATTGTTGACCAATCAGCTGAATTCAAAGAAACGCTGCATCATGTCAAAACAGGAAGCATTACCAGCAGATAAAAAATGAATTTGTCATCTGAGAACAAATAAAATGTTCATTTTGTCTTTTGTATCCATTTCAGAGGAAATAATTAAGACAGATGGGCGTATGAATTAGGTGTCCTCCAAGGTCAAACGCTGATTGCCTTATTACTCTATTATTTCACTCTGCTGGAACTATTACCACTGACACTTTTTCATGATATGTTGTACATCCACAACCGAAAAGAGAGTGTGAGAAAGAGATACAAATTGATTGTTTGGCGTTCAAATCAGTCACAGTCATCTTCGGCGGATGGATTAATGGCTTTGATGGCTGTTGTAGGTTGAGAGCAAAGAGACTGGCTGGAGACAAGAGAGATTGGTTTGAACCCCAGGGAGATGAATGGATGTGCGTTGCATGTAAGGTTGCCTGGTGTTGTTTAGAAGGAGAGGCTGGTGAAAAATGTGTGTCCTGGAGTTTGGCACGTCCTCAAGATGCACTTTTGATTCTTTGCTATTACAAGTGATTGAATACAGAGTTCACGCTTCCCCCAATGTGTGTTCCCGTACTAAAGATGTCATCTTTAATATCTGGCTTTTTAACTCCATTGAGTCTGGGCGGTCATTTTAGCAGTTTTACATTCTCAAGTGAACAAACCCCTGTGGTTTTACACCTACAAGAACACCCACTGAAGCTTTTATGTGAAGATTATGGTAGAATTGGCATGGAATAGGTTTATTTATAGGGTGATCAAAATTGAAGTTGATCCTAAAAAGACCAAAGAGAAATCTCAATCTGCTCTTCCATTAAGTGTTAACAGTTTAAATTAAGTGATTAAAGGTTCATCCAAGCACCCTGCCCCCTATTCATGAAAATAAAGGCCCATTTGAGGCATTAAATAGAGAAATTTGATTGAGTTTACATTTAGTTGTACATTAAGGCTCATTCAGTCTTTTAGATATAGGGGAGAGTGGCCTAAGTTGTGCATTTTGGAAGTTGCTCCACCCCTTGTTTCTAGAAAACCGTGGAAGAAATTGGAAATGTGACCACATATTTAAGAAGAGCCATCCATTTGACTCATCCTGTAAAGAAGGGACACAAGGAATAAGATATAAGCACATTTAAGCTAAAAAAACTGTGTTTTGCCTTTCAAAGTAAAATTTCCATGATCAAGGTTTTTTGATTATTGTGTCTGAACAATTATAGACAAGTTTGAAAACATTTGACACATGTTTTAGTGCTTTGGTATGCTACATTTTGAGTCTATACAGTTAGCACGATGTCAGCCCTAAACTGCTGCATCATGCTTATTATCCAAAATTCTGGGGATGGGGTGATTTGTGCCAAAGGGCCTGGGTGAGTTATAAGTAAGTAAGTAAGTAAAATGTATTTATAAAAGCACATTTATGACAGTTTGCACTATCCAAAGTGCTGTATATAGTGCATTCAGTAGGTAAACAATGAAGGTAAAATAACAATAACCAAAATAAAAGACGTAAAGCCCATACATCCACATAAACACAGATAGTAGTGCAGAGGTAAGATAGTTAATGGGGAGGAAACACCAGGGTGTACATATGGGTTTTGAGCCTTGATTTAAAGGCAGAAATGTAGGGGAATCACATTTGTCAGGTGGCAGTTGGTTCCACAAGCACGGAGCAACTAGTGCAAAGTACATTTCTGAGAGTTGTGCCAGTGGCATGGCTGTATACGCTGGTCACCAAAAGAAAGTGATTGTCTACAGTAGCTCAGAAGAGAGTGACATCTCAATTCAAAAAAACGACACCACTGATGAGAGTTCAGATGGCCAGAAAGATGATGATGGTGACTTTGTCATTGTGAGCTTTGCAGGTAAAACCATTAGATCTGCTAGGCCTTGTTTAAGAAAATTGTCCTTCAATCTTTGTCAACTATTTACTTTAAATAAACCTTAAATAAGTAATTGTCTAATGAATTTGTCTTGCATTACAGTTTACGAGATATATAGCAATGGCACAATTCACCCCATGGTATTTTCTCCAACCGCACAACTTACACCACACCGGGGGCAAGTTGTGCATCAAGACAACTTTTTTTCCAAAAGCTATATTTCTTCAACAGTTTATTCCAGATCCAAAGTTTTTATTGCTAGGGATGCACAACACCCTGAAATATATGTACATATTTGAGTTGGAGACTTTACTGTCAAGGCCTTACTTTAAAGTCACTTTGAGTGAAAAGTTGCACAACTTAGGCCACTCTCCCCTACTGTATGTGTGTCTGTTCATGTTCAGTTTGATTAACACCTAAAAAACCTTAATTATTACTAATATGCTGAGCCGATAGTTTACTCTTTTCAAATGAAACTACATGCCCTTCCACCGGTTCGGAAATAAAACATAAACACTGTGGATAACGTTGAAAAAGATTATTTTATAATGGTTCCTAAAAATAAAAAATAAATGTTGTAAAAATATCTTGGAAGGATAATAAAGAACAGATCTCAACATTGTAGATGATCTAATTTTATATTGAGTGCAGAATCTGAATCTGCAAAGTAAATAGTAATTCCAGTTTCCAGATAAATCATAGTGTAGAAAAACAGTAGAGTCTGTGAGCAAATGTTCTTCTCAACTTCTGATGAATACACAAATGCCTCACTTTGTCCAATATTGTATACTTTTTTTTTCTTAAAGCATAGGCTATACATAATTTATCTCCACAAAGAATGCTCTTAGAATCAGCTGAGATTATTCATCTCCACCCTGTAATTCTAAATATTTGTTGCAAGCACTTGATTGGGGTCAATACCTCGATACTGTATCACGGGAACAAGGAGTCTCATAATGATTTATTACTAGCCCAGCTGCACATATTATTATGAAATGAGTTTATTAGTTTTAAAGCTCGCAGTAATATGCTTTTGCTTTAGGGGAGCAGGCATGGGTGCATTAACCACTTGACGTGAAGGCTCCATTGTACTACATGTATGCCTAATTCGGTTCAGTACCGTGACATCATGCACATGGCAAAACAATTCAGCTGTGGTACATGAATGTATGAGTTGGAATGGTAAATTCATTTTGCATTGTTTCCTGACACTATGTTTTGAAGTGTTTTCACATAAATCCTTTTTTCAATGTCTCTATCTACAGGCACCTAAGGATTTGCAAGATTAGCACAGGTCCATTATGAGGAATAAAAGTTTTTTTTCAATAGAAAAGTGCAGCATGCGCCTCCTCACTAGTTGTTTCATAGTCACAGGAGAATAATAACTAAACAAGAATGTTGTTCCTTTGTAATGGGAGGGAGACAAAATGGTTTCTCTCACCATTATCAACTCCATTTCTTCTATCCATTCCTTCTGATGATCAATTAGATCTTAATGGATAGCCTGCTGTGCTGCGAGATGATGACCAACCATGTTTTTGTGTTGAACTAAGTAAATGACAAAACGATACACAGCAGCCAGAAGCACAGAACTGAACGTCCCATTCAAATCTGTATGTTTCAGTCATTGATTACATCTTTTTAAAAAGTGGTTATTGGATTTCTTTGTCATTTAATTATCATTTATTTCCTCTGTTGTTGTTTAAAACAAATGTTAACGTCTTGAGCCTTAATGAAAGCTTCTAAACCAATTAATCCTTCATGGCTTTCTGTGTTTGCTTTTTACTCAAAGTCGACCATAGATATGAGATCACTTCACCTTTTGTAAGTTAACATAGACTAAAATTATTAATATAATAGAGTTTTTTTTTTGACGTATTTGTCCTGGATATGTTTTTGAGGGCTGGTGTTGCTAGGAGTTACTAGGAGTTGCACTATCCTGTCTATCCTGTCCTATAGGCTAGAAGGTTGATACAACTAGCTCTCAAAGCACTGCTCATGTACTGATAGTAATTTGAGAATATATATGCCCCTTTAAAACGATCAGCATTTTGGAGGACCCATCTTGCTTTTAATTTAAGTTGTGAAGTTAAAAACTATTGGATCTGCCGAGTGCCACTCTGGATCTGCCAACCAATCGCAAAACGTTTGGTCGTGACGTATGTCATGCGCCGGCTTCTGACTACAACTGATTCAGAAACTGGCACATGTCATGGTTCTCAGCTACTCCCTCTGTTCATTAGAAAGGTAAAAATCTGCTGAAGAAAACCCGCGAATATACCGCGGACCCAGACTGACTACTGAACTTTCTTTATAGGTCCATGCCGAAGTAGGTAGGCGGGCAGTGTTAGGCTACCGTGCACCAACTTTGGTATTGCAATTTAAATGATTTGGTTTATTGACATTTCATATCATAAAAAGGTACCGTACAATGTTAAGTTGGTTATTTTTTAAATACATCTATCACATGCAACTGTAAGGAAGTGTAAATAAAGTCTGCTCTATTAAGCATCCTTAGCACACACTTTGCCTTTTTTATATCAAAATGGACCAACAACTGGATATTTACATTTGTCTACATCAGGGGTGCCCATTACGTCGATCGCGATCGAAGGCATTGTGGGTAGATCGCGAAGGCATTTAAAAAAAATAAATAAATAAAAATAAAAATGTTTTACTGGCTCAATATAGGCTCCTAATCTTTGAACAACTTTATTTAAAAAAATAAACAATTGACTGGCTCATTATAGGCCCCTAACCTTAGTAGGTAGGGGGGGCATACAGAGATCTGGCACCAGTACACTTTTGATATTTTTTAAATTACATTGTTCGTGGCTACGAAGAGCAGGGGCCTATATTGAGGTATACTGTATTTAAAAAAATAAATAAAAAGACTTCACAGAGAGATTTTTTAAACCTGTACATTTTTTCTTTCTGCTTTTTGGTAATTCTGTGTCCCCAAATTATTCCAGAAAATAGTACTAAATAGCTCACATAGGACGCAGCTGATTTAGCCTTAGTATTCTTCTCAAAATGCACCAGATCGATAAATTTTACTTTAAAAGTTTCAAATTTTTCTTCCGGGGGGGGCATGCCCCCGGACCCCTCTAAAAGGCCATAAGTATTACCCTAAAATGATTTGTTTATTAATCAAAATAAATATTACACATTTTGTGTTGTAAGACGGACTCTCAGGGGGCCTACGAAACCTCTCAGTCCCAGGGCCTAATATGTTTTGCATGTTTATAGTAGGTAGATCTTCTTGACTTGGTCATTATAAAAGTAGCTCACAAGCTTGTGGAAAACTTGTGGGAACCCCTGGTCTACATAATGGAATGTAATACTATTACATGGTGTTTCAGTCCTATTCTGATTTCAACAAATGGCAAGTCCCTGTTTCAAATGACAGCACCATTAGTAGGATAAATATTCTGAGTGAAAGCAGCTGAAACTGCCAATATTCACCTGGTAACCCAGCACACATGAACAGTCCTACTCCTCTAATAATGCTAAGTCCTTGCACACTGCCTCTGACACAAAAGCCTGATCAACATCCAAGGCTGCCGCTTGTCAGCCGAGGAATATATAAAGATAAATGATATTATGTTAAATTCCACTTAATGACAAATTTTTAATTTTCTGAACATGGTCATTTTCTGGCTAGTGAATCAAGTGTAAGGAGCTAATTACGTGAGGATCTGAGCAAAAATAACTCCTCATTTTCAGGGATAATGGAAGAGAAATGTTGTAGATTAATGGCACTATTTATCTTTTTTAAATTTCTATCTTTCTCCGGTGATGGCTCTGCTCCCCAAGGAAAATATTCATAAAATGAAATTGAAGTCGTAACTTAATAGGTTATTAAAAATGTTGAGTGCATATCACTTCTCTTTTCGCAGCGCTGTAAATTTAAATTGAAGTTTGTGGCGTACAGAGTCACCAGTGGAGTTTATTTTTTATTTTGTACGATGGCACAATAGAGGAGGATCATGCATCTTTGTCAGAAAGTATTTGCTATTCTAATTTTATGGCAGGCCAGATTATCAAAAAGGAATGTCACAGTGTAGGCTGCTGACAACAGCTCAGCCTTCAGCCATGTGTTTCCATTAGGGGCCCTGGGCCGTCCAGGGGTTTGTTCCCTCTATTATTTTCCATTTCAGTCTTTTATCTTGATTTAAAGTGAGGCTTGCTGAATATTCTCCACCCCCTTTCTGCCATTCGATTCCCCTTTTTTGGAAGTGAGAAATGTGTGAGGTTTCACAAGAGGGACCGGTGCTCTCCGGGGAGGCCGTGTAGATCGGTTCAAGGTGGAATAACTATCTTTAGCCATGCAGCGTGTTTGGAAATGCAGAAAGGAGGGACAGAGCACCTGGAAGAAACAGAGAGGCAAAGCAACCTGCAGCAGAGTGTTTCAATGTCAAAGGGCAAACCTTTTCCAATAAGCCAAGATTATATTTTTTTACTGTGTCCATCCTTGTCATTATGAGGCAGGCCACAGTCAAATACATATGGCTCAATCATTGGTCAGCAACAACAATGAAACTGTATGTCTTTTTTCGTATCACAACAGTGATGAACCCTTTTATCTGACTGACATCCCTTATTGATATTAAAATAATAATTGCCCAATCAACCATTTTCTCCAGGTTTTCTCATTTTGACAAACCACTCCAAAAATGTCTTTGCATCAAATGTAAAGGGCCCTTATATGATAACAATAGACTGTTTTAGTGCAATATACTAAGTTGTCATTTATTATACAATCAACTCCTTTGATACCCCTTGGATGTAATACTACATGACAGTAAACCAGCATTCCATTACCTCTGGCGGTTTTATTATTGAAAGAAGTGTTTATTTTAATCAATCAAACACAATTCCAGTACTTATGACCATCCCAAGTCTTCCCATGGAATATTTTTCCCCCTTTACTTCTACCTCTCGAGCCTGGAACAGGCCCCTAATTGTGTATCAGTGGTCAGTTATGAAACACTAATAGTTTTTTGTGAAGTCAGAGCGCCTGCAGAAGACAAGAACCGGGGCTTATTATATCGTTTGACTGCTTCAAGACAAACTGGAGCGTAGGGATGCTCCAAAGCGCAAAAAGCCGAGTTGGAGCGCCTGTCAGTCAATCATCCTCTTCAGGAGAGTCGTATTACTTACAGTCTGAGAAACTGTGATATGGAGGTCTCCAGTTGGTTTGAAATTAATAACATTTTGTTCCTCGGTTTCAAAAATGGACACAGTGCAAATTTATCATTTCCTGGGCATGGGGCTCTGTAGCATCCCCTTAAGGATCCTTTCTTTCTTTTTTCTTTTTTTTTCAATTTCTATTTAGAAATTCTGCAAGCTCAAAACCTTAAAGTATAACATATAGGAATGCTCATGCTATCCTGACCCTGTTTATGCGGCATATCGCATTGATAGGCTGTCAAGCCCCAAGCAAAAAAAAAAAAAAGGCCCAGGATGAAGCGAGCTATCCTTTAAATTGCCCGGGTTATATTCGCAGATAATAAAAGAAATAAATCAGACAATGGGGCTGAATATTTCATTTGTTATCCATATTCCTTATGGGCAAAAAAATGATACAGAAATGTAAAAACAGCAATTCCACTTTACCCCCTCTGGAATTGTAACACTTGAGATGCTGTTTTCATGTGTGAAGACAAAGTGCATGCTTTCCCTCAGCCTGCAACAGATAAATCTAACAGGCAGCCAGAATTACTGGTTGTAATGTTGTGTAGTCTTAACCTAGTCTGCTCTTTCACTATTTTTATTTCTGTCAATCTTTCAAACTAATGGATACTCTACAGAAAATAGCTGGGGACTGCCTTCTATTTATAGATTTGGAGAATGTAGCATACAAGGGCCAAAAAGGGGTTTGACGAGCACATCTCTTTAGTGCGAGGAAACTTAAGACTTAAGTGTCCTTACCAGAGCTATTGCTAAAGTGAATATATTGCACTTGAATTTCAAGTCAAGCTAATCCATTTACCTGCAACACAGTCCCTTCTCTGTTTCCAGTGACAGTCGTAAGTTGGAAATATTTACGTGATAACAAGTATACATAACATTTTTTAATTTTCTCACTTAACAGTAGGATTTGCTTTAAGATCCATTTGCTGAGTCCATCTCCTTGTGAAGTGTTCTAATTGAACCCCATTATTACATTAATAAGATGCTCTTCACCCTACGAAATCCCACACTGAGGAACTCTGTGTCCTCCTGCTGCTACTGCGTGATGGGTCTTTTGCGAAGCGAGGCCCAGAGCATATCGCTCATCACCAAAAGCCGGTGTACATTATGTTGCCGAGATGACACCTCAGACCTCCCACAACCCATGGGTGAGATTTTCTCCCCTCTGCAGTGGCACTTTAATCTTTATTTCGTCATGTCCGTCCTCCCCGACCTCTAATATACTGTCTCGTTTCTTCTTTGCCCATTTTCTGCTAATTCTCCACCATCTGCCTTAGCATCTGTTTGGAGGGAGAAAACGGGGGTAAAAAAAATCTTCACATAGGAGGAAAAAGTCTGTTCTTTCTTCCTCTTCTTCTTCTTTTTCTTCTTCTAACTTACTCTCTTGCTCAAAGTGTCTTCCGCCGTCTTTGTCGGAGCCGAAGCCTCCGCCCCCTCTCTGTCCTCCTTTTCCACATAAGCCTCCTCAAACCCTTTTTTAAGTCTAATGCTACATGTAAACCTCGGACCTGCTTCCTCTCTTGTTCACGGAGGCCCCCCAAAGATGACAAACAAAAAAAGGAAAGAAAACGGGAGGAGGGAAAGGAGGGTAAGGGTGGGGGGTCATATCCTTTCCATGTCTAACCGCTTAGTCAATAACCACTGTCAACAGGAGTGCACAAAAGATCAGAAAAGTGCAATTGTAATTTTCGGACAATGGCAGGGGGGCTCTTATAAGGCCGGGCTGAAAAAGGGACACCATCACGTCCCCGGTGCCCCCCCTACACCCCACTCCGTCCTCTTTGAGCGTTGCTGACAATAGGGGAAGCCTGCTATATTGCCGGGGAGAGCCACCACGGGATCACCTCAGTCAGCCCGCGGATTACAGACATTCTTTGGCAGGGCCAGTGTTGCTGCGGAGAGCCCCGGTCCTTGTGGGCCCTCAGAGGCTGCAGCACCGCCTCGGGCCCCCTCCCTTTTTTTTGCATTGTGTTCACATGTTTGACAGACACAGAGCCTATAATAATCTCTTTCCCTCAGGGACCTGCACCATTTGTTTGGCAGACCCTACAAACAGTTTCAATTCCTTTTCTCCAGGCCTTGTCTTCACTGCTGTAGCCCATCGCCGTCATCTAATTAATGCAGCCTCCCTTTTCATCTCGACTTCCTGTTCATTGTTTGATCCTTACCCCTCCCTCCCCTCCCCTCTTAAGTCCAGGATTTAAAAGTCACTGCCTCCACTGGTTATCATGCCATATTTGAGTGGCCGGGGATTAAAATGGTGTCTTTCCATTGGATTATGACTTTCTTACATATTCATTGTTTTACCATTTACTTCTGTTAATGTCCCCCGAAAAGTATTTAAAGAGGTCAGGATTCATTTTAAACAGAGCAAAAAGGATTAACCAGTGCACGCTTGCCTTTCTTTTTTCTTTTTTTGAGCGGCTTTATGTGATTTAATTTGCCTCTAATTGTGTACTTTCACATTGTTCATGAAATTAGCATTTTAATTAGGATATCCCGAGAGACATAGTTTTATTCTGGGACTATACGCCTGAAACAGAGCAGATATCTGTTACATAATGATATAGGCAGAGAGATCACCACAACAAGCTACTAAAAAAGAAAAGTGTTCATAAAAAAGTGTAGGGCAGTGGCAATGATTTGAAAGTTATAAGTCCAAATTCATCAATAAGAACTCCATGCCCCCTAAGTGTATGACTAACCTGTAACACTGTGTTAATATTGTATTCTTTCACATTTGCTATATTTCTTTGACTGCCCAATGACATTTTCTTTACATCCTATCTCCATACCAACTCCCTTCATTTAAAAAAAAGAAATCATGTGGTTTTACAGCCTAACAACTGTCAAATGCAAGAAGAGTGATATATACAAAACGGACTTGAAATCTAGATACCATGGTCTGATGGTGCACAATTTACAATAAACATAAACATAGAGAATAGAAATGCAAGTCAAATAGAAACATTTCAAATAAAATATTACAAAAAGAGAAATATGTGCATTAATATATTCAAAAAGAACAGCTGTGCAATTGTTCCGGCGAGAGCCTGATCAAATTGCCCTCATATAGTCTGGCATATGAAGGGTTTAAAATGCCGACCAGTGTCATCATCACATGGTCTTCCTCAGGGTGCAGTTATAATAAAAACAGATACTTAACTCAACAACATAATCCAAACTCAAGGTCCACTTTCTTGCCTTTTTCAAACTCATTTATTTTTGTCAAGCTCCTGCCTCCATGGTCATGAATTAACTGTCACGCTCAATGCAAATGGATTGATACTCCACACACAGTTTAACAATATTATATGACGGAAGTAAACAGTATTACATCACACTCTGTAATAACACTTGTCTGAGCTTTTACATCCATAAGGGTTATTTAATTTCTCATAATACATCTAAAAAATGTTTCAATAAAACCCTGTACCTATACTTAACAGTCATTACAAGTCATTGCCATTGCAAATAGATTAGATAGTTTTCCATGGCGACAGCTTTTTACAGTATCAACCAAACGTACGGCATGTGGACTCTCATCTTAAGGATGGCTGTTACCTTTTAATGATACAAGCAGACGAGCGTCTCCAAATAGAATGATATACAGCCAGTGTACGCAACTATAGCAACCTATTTATGACCTCTCCCTCTGAGAAAGAGAGATTTCAGGCGCTATAATTGGTTCTCCTCACATGTATTCTCCCCAGTGTGCGCCCTGCTCTCTCCACAGGGAGCACTTTGATGATAACTTGCTGCATTACACGCTAACTTTTCGACAATGGCTACGCGCTCTATCTTTATTGCCCCGACTCCTAATGGCTATCTTGAAGTGCTGCCTCTGGCAATCCGGTCGCAAATAAATAGAAGCTGACACAGTAATTTACTCAAATCTTCTCTACAGTTTTGCCCCATTCTCCCTCCAGAGATTACCCTTGTAACAACAATTATTTCAAATGTCATTGATTCCTGCCTGTGGGGCACAGACGAAATGAACATAAAATCTCTTTGCGTGGTCAAAATTAAAATATTTTCGGATTTTCGAGAAAGGAAAGGGTCTCACGAGGTGGACATCAAATGTAGCCATTGCTTGGTTGTGTTTGTTTTTCTGGATCAGACATAAAACTCTGTCGTTTTCTTCAGCAAATGACTATTAACCTTTATCTAATAGGGGCAATGGTTCTCATTTAGAGAGAGGACCCAGCGGACGACATATAATTCCCTTTCAGTGGAGTCTTGTCAGCTCACTGCACTAAACAAGATGAACACATGGCCATAGTGCTGCTGTCTAGTTGAACAACCCCACCCCCTGCACAAGACATAGAATTCCTATTTCCACGAGAGATATTTTCAGAATATTTGAAGTTGTCCTGTAAACACGGCTGAGATAAAAATCTAGCTGCGACCTTTATTGCGATAAGAATCCAATCAATACATGTTTATAGCTATTTTATGTTCCCATTCCTGGTTTGCATGGTGTTGTGCGCATTTGTGTGTGTGTGCGTGTACACGTCTGAGTAGCTAGAGGGGTCAGGAAAACGTTTGTGGCTCATTTCCTTGTTCCATGTTGTTGTGCGAGGCACAGCTCAGTGGAGGGGATCCTAACATGTCACAGTGTCATGCCAGTGTCTCTGTCTGGTTCTACACGACCTCTTTCACCCTCTCCTCTGCTCTCTGCGGACTGTGCTTGGCCAAACACAGTGGATAATGTAATAAAGATATTTCTGCTCCAATAGGAAATAAAGAAGGTGTCCTTGTGTGACCAACTGGCATTGAACTGTGTTCTTCTACAGACCTGAGCTAACCTGGAAGGCTGTGGTTCAAGCTACAGTGCAACACGGTTGTGTGGTACAATATAATGTGCTCTTAGTGAAACATATCTTCAGATGTGCGTGTCATTTGGTGGAATTTGCAAAGGTTATGTGCAAGAGAGAGTCAGTTAATGTCAAGAAAGGTCACATCAACAGTAATTTGGCAAATGATTATCCAAAAATGGCATGACAGGTCGCACCTGCTGTTCTGGAGTGTTTATGGGTTTTGAGTCGTTCCACAAATTCCTATTTTGTGAGTTCAGCAGCCTGGGGAGAGTTAAAACTATGCAACTTAAAAGACTGACACATGGTGGGGCTATCATATGCTGATTCCAGTATTTTAGACTAATGTTATACAGTATACTGCATTTAAGGCAGCCAGAGTGAAAAAGTGGTTTGACAGTTTAAGATGTCCTTGATTGAATATAAAACGTATATCAATGAATAAACATCAAAATCCTTCATTTTACACATCATAATCCTCTCTGGATATTCTTTATCCATCATGTTTGTGTGTCCTGCTGTATATGATGATCAGTTTACGCAAGGTGATCCGACAACCTCTCTATGATTGGTGTGCTTTATAGCTATTGTCTATCAAACACTACATTTGGCTGTTATGAGGCCTGAAGCAAGCCTATAACTGCCCCAGATTGCTCAATAGTCAGCTTCTGGCCCAGTTTGTTGATTAGTTAGCCTCTTTCACATAAATACTCACTCACACAGACAGACACACAAATGAGAATTGCACCCATGGGACACAATGATTCTATCATACTTTAGCTAAACATAGACTGGGAATTAGTTGACTGGATAATCAATTTGACAGAGTGCCTCAGCAATAAATGAGTGAAATGCACAGAGAGTGCATGTCGGATAAGCCGTGTAAATCTAACATTTGTCAGACAGATCACACACATGTAATCTGCATGAAACAGAGTACGGAAAGTTTTGAATTCTGCATATACTCACAAACCTGAACAAGTCTAAAATTTGTATTCACACTATTTCCACACACAATTTTTCTTTGTTTTCCTGAAGCACAGCATGACATTTTTCAATCAAATTTCTTTTTTTTACTATCTACTATAGAATTTCCAATGTGGAAAACAGGGCTAGTTTTAGGGAAGAAGAAAAAAATATATGGGCATCACGTCAGCATTTTAACAACAAAGCAGATAAGCACTAAACACCTCTAAAAGTAAATGACTTCTGAATAATTACTACCTATAACCTCTACTCTCAAGGGAGCAATCTAGTGAGCGCAGATGGCCACCAAAATAGGATTTAGGTGCCAAACGCACAACATTACTCACAGAGGGATTATCAATTACCTAAATATCAATTGAAGTGTAATCTCAGACTGAATAGGGAGAAAGTGTCTTGGAGGAGGTGTCACTGACCATATAGTGAATGCAACCCAGGGGACAATCACCTTTCTACTGCAACCTGATATCTCACAGTATATTTTCACAGTGATAACATGATGATGATAACAACACAAGTTTAGTTTTATGGCAAAGGGATTTTGGCCATTTATGAAGTGGTGCGTAATTTTAACTCAAATTTAATTAAAGGTTGAAATAGGTGCAAGTGCAATAGACTATTGTGGAAAGCATTCAGAGGAGGAGATAACATACTAGAGAAGCACTGATCCACTATCTTTCAGTAAATTCCGATTCCAATATCTAGTTTTGGATATCGAGTGCCTTATAATCTAGGCTGTGTTGAAATGTATTAATTTAAATCACTGGCTATATAAAACCTCTTCAAGCCCACTGAGTGGGTCGCTGTGTGACGTCTTTCTGCCACCTGCTCCAGTCAGCCATTATCGGCTAGGCCTAATCATAAACACCTTAAAAATCCAACAACTATGGCCTACACATGAAGCTCTACATCGTCATGTTACTCAGCTTTAGATCAGCTATTCTCCACAAAACAACCCCGTCAGTCGATTTTAACTAAAAACATGACCACCAAAGGGTAGCTTAAACAATTCAGATTTACCAGCATGGAAAACAGAAAAAAAAATGCAATGCCTTACCTTTAATGCTGTCATAACGCCCAACTATGTGTTCGACTATTCCATTAGGCCTAGGCCATATGTGGCTGCCGTCCACTGCTGCAAGGATCCAGGATTGAAAAGAAAAATTATATACAGTAGGCCTATATATAAAAAAAAAAATAAAATCCGAGCAATGAATGCGCTTCCTGCTAACCTGGAACACACTTGTACTCAGGTAGGCCCAAACTGTATTGCGTTTTTCTCTGCTTGGTGCGTTTTTTTTTTTTTTTTGCTTTTTTAAATGCCAGATGAAACAAACCAATTATGTCCAAAAGGCATTGTAAAAATTAAATGGTGGACAGTGCAGCGAATATGTTTTTTTTTGTCGGTTTGTTTGTTTATTTTCCCTTGACGGTGAGCGTCAGGTGAGGTGACCGCAGGGGCCTGGGTGATCGCTGCGTGCACACTGAGCGTGGCATACGGATGTGACGTCAGAGGAAACATGATTTTATCCGTTGAACGTCAAGTGCGCACGCGGTTTTTGTAAATTCAATTATGATACCATAGCCAATGTGTCGTGAGCTATGTTAAAAAAATGTATAACTACAGTTAAAACCAAACAGAAGTGTTAACGGAAGGCGTAAACGCACACCGACATTTATAACTACCACTGGAATGCTGTGAGTTGTTCAAACAATTGTATCTATTAGCTACACATTGTGCTCTGCTAAACGTTAGCTCTAGCATTAACCTGTATGTAGTAGAGCTGGGCCCTAGAGAAAGTGCTTGAACGACTAGCTAGCCTACTACAATGCTTTGCAAAGGCCTGTCGGGATAATTTAGCAAACATGTCCTGAAAGTGCAGTGTCAGCGGTCGGAACATGATTTTGATGCTTACAGGATAAGGTAACATGAATGAGAACATTGTTATACATTCACAAGGTGTCACATATGAGCAATGCAAGTCTATGTGTATATATTGAGTAGCCTAATACAAACACATGATGTATTTTTTATTTTTAGAGAGTTTGAGCTGTTCCAGAAAGGGCTCCTAGAAGACCTGCCCCCTGCCCCCTGCCCCGACAAGATCTTATAAATCAGGTAGGTAGATGATATGTATACCGTAAGAATAATATAGCCCTGTTATAAATCATACATCCTACCTCTGTGGATCTTAAAATATCCAATTGTTATAGAGACTGTAAGAAAGGTTTATATTCAACTTTTTGGTAATTTAAAGGGAAACATTTTGTGATAGTGTTAGATTGTGAATACAATTAATTCACACTACAGTCACGCTCATGTTACCTGGTCTGTCAATGGTTACACTCCGTGAGGTGAAGCAATTCCACAGACATTAATAAACATGTCATCACATCATTTATTTATCCATAGAATGAAAATGTGTAAATAATGGAAATTCCACCTGAGATATGAACTAAATTTCATGTTATAAAATAATGTCTTAATTACCTAAGAAGCAAGCAGATGTGGTGTTTAAATGCTTTCATTACTCCGACAACTTGATTATTTGTTGTCAGGTTTCCCTACGAAACCTTTCACCTTAAACAATATTAATTTTCCATCAGATTTGTTAAATTTGGTTGCGTGTGATTAGGAAGTTTGGGTGATGTAAATGAAACGTTTCATGACAGTGATATATTCTACATAGATCATCTTCACTTATTTTGACTTGCTAATTAATCAACATTATTTATTCAGGATAAAAAAGCAAACTTTGTAATTAGCAAATGGCTCAATCCCTTTTAGCAGACTCAGTGAGAATTAGGAACTTTGAATTTGATCTGGAAGTCTTAATAACTCATTAGCATTATCATTTAGTAAATTTTACACAAAGTCAGGCAAAAACACTGCTGCGGATGTTCGACATGGGGATGATTATATTAGTCAGTAAATTAACAGACAAATTAATCTCTGGGCAAATAATTCTGCAATGTGGTGTGCAGGAACACAAGCTTGTGTGTCCTTCCAGGAGAGTAATGTTTACACTCAATAATTATTGACACAAAAGACCCACTGTATGCCAACAAATAGCTCTGTTGTGCATTTGGATGACATTATATTTAGTGCGGAGATTAACTTGTACTGACAGTAACTTGTTACTTTTTTTTTTCTGCATGAAACAAGCAATCAGTCAGCTTCTCATAAGGCACAATAATACTGAGGACTTTTCCTTTGTGCACGAGGCTCAAAAGACAGAAATGTTGGCTAGTTTTCAAGCTGGACTGCTGCTTTTCTAGCCGGCAGTGAGTGAGCACATTAATCTAATGCATCAGCAGGTCCACATTTGTTTTAATGCAAACTGAAGAGAAGAAATGCACTGCATCTCAAGGGAGAAGAAGCTTAAAATTTCCATCTAATGATAATAGATGATATTGTTAATGAGTTGTCCAAACATAACAAATGGAATGAATTACTGCCTTAGAACCAAGTCTGTTTCATTAAAATACAATAAAAAGGAAAGATTAGTTTTATATGGGAAATAACTTTCCTCTTTTGCGTTATTGATGAGACTAAGGGGAACATATCAAGGTTGACTTGAGCCCCTGGTCAATACTATACAGTAGCAATATGTTATCAATGATAACATATTGCGAATGTATAGTGTAGCCATTTTTCTTCTCATGTGACATTAAGCTAAATCGTATTATTATCATAACTGCTGGCCCCTCCATAGACAACACAAGTCAACACTGGTCAAAGTATTAGGCTGAGCTTCAAAGACACTCGTCTCTTTTCGGGCGGCGAAGATTAAAGTACGGAGAGGTGACCAAACCCAAACACTTCCATCTGTCTTGATGATCTTATTCCCCAAGTTATGTCCCTTCACTTTAATCAATGTTGTGTTCATAGCAGTCAGGAACACTGGGATTATGTGCTGCTGAGGCTACTCTCTCTATGTGAGACGACCTTGTCTGTGTAACAGTACTGTTAGCCCTCGGCCTCGAGCAGTCAAACACACACTCAATCACCCCTGTAACCCCTCATAGTCAACAGCGTACTGTCGCAGGCCGTTTGCTGCAATCTCAATTTGTATTTCGTCTCAGACTGTGATGACTTGACAGAGAAAAATAAGAGGATTTGTCTTGATCTTCAACCTTCCCCTGAGGAAGTAAGACCTCACCTTGAAGTTTAGCGACTGCACAGCCGCCTGCTTTCCACCAAACATGTCCCGTCATCCGTTACAATTTGCAATGCTACAAACAGAGTATTTAGAATGGTCGCATACAATTATCCATACTCATTGGTATTATGTGGAATCTGTTTGGTTTTCTCTCTGAAGGTGAAGTGTGTTTCGGTGTATTGTGTAAACTGTTAACTCAATACATGTATTCAGTTATTTTAACATATGATGGTATTTATACAGGGCTTCTTAATGACTAAATACATTTTTTTTGAATAGCAACTAACAATTTTCTTTCTTGATAAAGGCTTGTACATTCATATAAATCAAGAAGACTTTCCCCATCCGCTACATGTCCGTAGTGTGTGTGTGCTGAAAAAAGTTTGGTGTTTTTACACAGCCAAGGCTCTGTTAACGACGATCTATACGCAGAGGCTTGACGTGAGAAGCTTACTAGTACGTCGGGGATGGCCATTCTCAGAAAAGTCGATCTCCGACGTACTGACTGCGGTTTGTATAAACGTAAACAAACGTTCTCTGGACATCGTTTTTGGACATCTTACCTTTTAATCAATTAATCTTTCTATCTCCAGATTGCTTGCTTTGTCTGTTCCAAATATGTTCCGTTGACAATGATATAACATAGAGTAATATGTAAGATAATGAAATGCATAGCAGGGAAAAGCAGCAAATCCTCACCTTTTCATAAGCTGAAACAAGTGAATATTTGCAATGTTTTCATGACGTCTGAATCGATTATCAGAATATTTGCAGATTGATTTCATTTTTAATTTAAATAGTTCTACATAACGTAATTTCTTTAGTTAAGTTGAGTGTTGCCTTTTTAAGGTGACTGCACTTTACAGCTAACCAAAAATCCTAGCAGCAGCTCTAAATGGTAAAGCAGTCCTCTGCCAAGACTGCATCAGTAAACACTGCAAGCCTCTAACGGTGATGCACTGTAATGGCTCAGTCTTGAGTCTGGCCAGAACATCGCACGAGGTGCTAAACAGCAACCGGCTATAAATATAAGCGGTGAGCGCTGCCAGTTGCACTCTCGCGGCTGAAATGAGCCCGATGATGGGAGCTTGAGAAAGAAAGGGGGATATCAGTACTGGTCACTAAATCATTCTGTAATCAGCTCTCTATGCAGGATCATCCATGCATGTTCAACGCCCCATTCTGGAAGGCTCCAGCAACAGAACGCTCCAGCTGACCCCATCTGTACCCCATCTCGTTTTGCATTATCCCTAACCCATAAAAGTCCCATGCAGCACAAAAGAGTTAATGATTCCCTTTGTTTTGTTCGCGGGGAGTAGAACCAAAGCAAATGACAACAACAAATCCATCAAACTTAGCAGCAGTGAGCACATCAGCAGTTTTTGCCAGTCCACCAGAGGCCTAAAATGCACATATTGCATGCTGGCCCCCCCAAGCAGCAGGCGGCCCTGGGACTCGCCAGCCCCTAGGTGACCACAGAGGACTTGATAAATGACTGGAGCAAACTTCTCTGTCACCAGTGAGGGAGGAGTCCCCCACAGTATAAGCTACATCATCCTAACGGCATTACTCTTTTTATGCCCGTTGTCGATACAGCGTCCTGTGATTGGCGTCACGCTTTGCACAGGTTAATTGGAATCCTGAACTGGAAAACAGCGGGGGAAAAGTGCAAATATCGTCGCCCAGAGAATCACCATACGAACACCATGAATATGTCTGTCGATTCCAATCTATCGCAAAAAAAGACATGAACTGTTAACAATGTTGAAGTACAGCTTGTTCAATGGTTAACAGTGATTCTTTACAAATACAGGATCTTAATTTAATTTAAGTTTTCTAGAGATCTTTTAATTGTAACTATGAATCCAACATCGCTGAGCTCCATTCTGAGTATGGCAACATAGGAGTTTATAAAGATAAAAGGTCTCATTTAATATGAAAGCAACATTTATCAGAGTACTTGGGGATGCTGTAGAGATCACTTTCCAAGATGCAGTGTACTATTCAGGTCCATTACTGGATTGGAAAAAGGTAACTCAATCAGTGCATGTCTCCGGCCACATACAAAGCATATACTCAGACCGGAGGGCACCCATATGTTCAATGACCTATGGCATAAACACGACAAGAGCAACACCTTGATAAAGTAGCTCAACATGATGGAAAACCAATACGAGATCAGCAGTTTGGCACCTTACTGGTAACTCTCAGTAAAAATAAAGTATACACAGTAACGCGCTAATAATGAAGAAATGTGAACCATATTCTCAAGGTTACATGTGTCTGCAGGACATAAATTCTTTGAATGTGGACAAACCCAAAGCCATTAAACTGGGATGGACAGCTTTCCTCATCAGGGCAAATAGAAGACAATGTCAGATGGCCCTATTGATAAGTTAATGAGGCACAAAACACTTCCTAGAAGACCCATCTAACACCCAGCCCACAACCATCTCCTCAAATCATTGATTTACACATTATTCACATTGCAGTGTTTACATTGCGGAAATAGTCTAGGTAATTAAACGTTGCCTCCACATGAACAAGTAACTTAACCTTTTCCTTTACTCTTGATCCACAATTATTCAACATGGCCTTCGCTGACATATGTTTGCTGTATTGTGTCTGCAAAGGACGAGCAGCAGGGAAATCCCTAATGAGACCCGTAAAATACTTGTTTCATGTTTGAGCAGTAATGGAAATTACTTTTCCTTTTGGAAACAGGCGCAAGAGAATCGCGAGAATCACCGAGACAGCAGATCAAGAGTAAAATGAAGTATGCAAATGTAATCATATTTATCAGAGAATGCTTATGGCAGAAAGCTATTAATTTCCCCTCTGCTTCTTGACACTTTAACATATGCATCACCTGCTTCTCGCAAATGATTATTTTTGTGTTTTCCATCTCCGTTGACAGAGCATTATTTTCTTTCCCATTGCGTCTTGTTATTTTTCTAAACTTTCTCTGTCTGAAGAGTGTAATGGCCTCTGATTGAAATTTCATTCAGAAAAACTAAGTGAAATACATGTTGTGTATTTAATGGGAAAAATAATTGCACGTCAGATGAAACAAAGCATGACGCATAGTAACCAGGAAGAGTGACTGAAAACACAAGTCAGCAAAGAGGTCAGGCTGTTCACTCTCTCATTTGCTGCAATTACCCATGCTTCACTCACTCATTTGTTTACTCGTTCCATCACTCTCTCACCTGACTCATTTACTGCTCACTCGCTCACTGATTTAGCTTTCCACAAGACAATTTGACCTATAATACAGTAAAACAGTTTGCATCAGTGAGGTGCTTTCTAACCTTTTGGAATATTAGTTTTCATTATAAAATTGGATGATTTTGAATGATGTGATTGGTAAAAAAATATATTACAGTAAATAGCAAACCATATGAAAATGTCTCTGAAACATCATCATTATTAAGTATATTACACTAATTAACCAAGGGTACAAACCCCACCATTAATATGTTGTGATGTAGCCTATTTTTCCAATAATTTCTATGACTTTTTCTGGCCTTGTACACAACTGTGCTTCCTTTTCAATCTCCACAAAACATAATCCTCTCAAAACAGCCATGTTGCCAACCAAGGAACCGAGACTACTGACTATTTGAAGAGTTACCAGATGACACGAAATGTTTATCTGCATACATTACATTATACTGTAGGCTATAGTCCTTACGCTTAGCAGAAGGAAGGCAGCTTTGTGCTACGTATGAGGAGTTCTGTGATCATCAGACCTCACAGTAGCACAAATCAGCATCAGCTGGGCCAGATTACAACCAAATATACCATACCGCCATGGTACTCAGGTGTACGCAGGCTCAAACTGTTTTGTATTCACTGGGACTCTGTGTAACTGCAATTATGCCGGCTTCACTTGAAAGGTTTTTGCCTACAGTAGGCTATATGGGTTTTGTTGCAGCATTATTAGTACTATACTGTAAATGTAAACAGGGGGACTTATTAGGTGATTGAATTATAAAATAAAATGATAATTTAAAATGAAATCGTAATTTGGTCACTACAATGATTACACATTGATATCACTCTATTTTGTTATGTATTTCTTCTTCGCTTCCTTTGCTTAGGATCGTTGCACCAAATTAAATTTAACATTTTGATACAATATTTTGTCAGTACGATTTGAAATATTACACCTTTTCTTTGAACAACCCTTATTGATAAGCACGGCTCTCCTCTTCAGTCATGAAGGTGACCTCTGTAGAATTGTAAAAACCCTCTGACAGACAGAAACAGTGCTTGTGCTCTCTGGAGATGCACTGTTGCTGCATTTGGATGAATAAAAAAGCAACACATTCCTGTAAAGACTGTCTGTGAGACTACTGTACAGGAGTGCTATTTCAATTCATCCCTGGAGCAGCCCACAGGAATTGAGCCCATATTGAGCTCACTCCCGGGCTCAGATAGTGGTCAGGAAGATTGATTCCCGGGTTAGATCACCACTCACTGAAGACTGCAGTGCATTCTGGTTTGAGCTTGCGTATCACATGACCTTGTAGGTTTTTTATGAGAAGAAAAACTAGAAATATGCTATGAAAACTACGAACAACATTAAGTATAAATCAGCATAGCGGCCTTCTCGGTACGTTCAAAGCTCTGGTCATTCATAATTATCGTCGATCATAATGGAACAGCCTGCTATCATATCTTCACTATGTATAGCGTAATGACCTGTGGGTTATTGCAGGGACAGTATGGTGGTGATCACTGCATCTGCCAAAGTGCCTCTAACCTTTTGAGTATCACTTATAATTAGCGGGGAGAAGACATGCAAAAAATACCAGATGGTAACATTATTTGATAGTCTCCCAAAATGACGACCACGGTCCTTTAATTCTTGTGTGATAGTTTTAATTAAAATGGCTTGTCAAAACGACAATTTACGCTAAATTGATGCTGTGCATGATGCTATTAATACAATCTAACTGACATTCCTATTAATTACCCTGACTAGTTGATATCACACACATCTTCATTATCGACATAAAGATTAAAAATGCCTTAACTGTTACTGGAGAAACCCTAAGTGACACATTCATCTAATGTTCACTCAATATGAATATTATCTCATTTTTGAAGTTCTATCAAGTCATAAATGATGTCCCTTTACCTGTCATATCTTTGTTTTCTAGTTTGTTTCAAATTTTAATTTATTTATTTTATACTCTGCGACCTGAAAAATGGCACAATGACAAGCTTGACAGGGAATACTGTGGACAAAACAGGCCTCTGTTTGGCTAACCAACCAGCAAATATGTCTGACGATGCGGCGTATTCTCTTCACACCGCAGCGTGTCGCATAACGATCTAGCTGAGCAAATTATTCGGATCTACCATTGAAAATCTACACATCTTGTCAGAATACGGTTCGCTGTCATGCCAACTGAACTGAAGACAAAGAGCACAGCAAACATACCATGCCTTTATCATTTCATTTTAGAAGTCACATTGAATTGTTAATAAGTATACCGAGTCAACGTCTCTAAGTCTATTCATTGAAAAATACTGAAAGATAACCATTTGCTCATTTATAATAGGCTTCTTCAACTATAAGCATTACTTAGCTAGCAACATGCTAAGTGCAAGCAAAATGCTCTCTCTTAGTATTCCCTTTATCATCATAAAGATGATAGAGAACAGAACATGTATTTTAACACACTGTCAAAAAAAATCCCCAAACCATATCAGTAACCTAGAAAAAAAACAAATATAATGCTCAATATATTTTTGACATATTATATAAGCAGGGATAAGACATGGTCAAACATGTTCCACCACAATTGATCAAAAATATTACAGAGAATGTTTGTTGGGTTGCAAAGTGTGCCGCAGGAGGCCCAGGAAGGTTGTGGTAAGTGAACGGTTCAGTCAGGTCTGTCTGGTTCATCCGTTTTTTCCCTGTGACAGGGTAGTCATCTTCATTCCCTTTGTCCTTACTTTGGAGCAGGAGGTAATATATAAAGGGTCCGCGCTCACATGAGGTGTCTCCCTCACCTCTCCACTTGTCCTCCTGGACTGAATAATGTCTAAAGCTTCAGCTCGGCTTGATATGATGAGTTATACCCTGATTTCAGAGAAGTGGACGTTTCATTTCTTTTTGTAATGTAGACGTTTTACGATGCGTTCATGTATGATTCCATCCCATTGGCTAGGAGCTTTTATTTTCAGATGAGAACTGTGACCTATTTACATTTTGAGCTTAAAGGCGCCCAAAAATATCTTATGTACTGTATATCCCAAATTCTGTCCGGTATTACTCATAGATTAATTGGTAGTCAATTTTGGAATATCGTATGTGTTCTTCTAAATGTTAGCAAAATGTCAGTTCATGAGTGGAAACAGCAGTCAAGATGCTCAGTTTATATCTACATTTAGTACACATATCAAACCACATGCTCTATTCGATAGAAGTGTATGCTAATTGTCAGTAGTTTACGACTGTTTGTCCACACTGTTATCCTTTGTTTTATGGTGTCAGCCCACAGTGAGCTCAAAGTCAAACTCAATATGATGAGGTATTAGCCTCCGCCACCATTTCACTCAGACATGTCAAGGTCAGGTCACTGTGGGATTGTCTCCAACCCCCTGCGGCTGCAGCCACACGTCTTCCCTCTGTAGGGGACGCACATTATTTGTGTTCACCTCATCACTGCTCAGATGGGCTGTGCCGAGATAATAACACCCCCTTTAACCTTCTAAATGATTACAATTGTAAGAAAACAACTGCTTTTTTTCTGCTACTGTTACTGCTTTGCTTTTGTTTTCAGGCTCGATTTCCATTATTATTCAGATGGTGGCCATTTGTTGTACTGTTTACATCATATGAGCAACATGCGTATTGATACAGACATTAGCCATGGGCCAGTTTCCGGTTTCAAGGTATACCACGGTTTGAAAAAGTCACGGTTTCAAAACCACTATTATTTTCCGTTATACCGTTCTAACGTATAAACAAATAAAAGATTGTGTTAGGACAACAAAAAAAGTTGTTATTTCTTACCCAGACATTTCATAATACCCCAGTGAGAGCTGTGATCGCAATACCATGAAACTGTGGAATTTTTGCTTAAGGTTATTATCAAACCCGCAGAATATTAAACCGGCCCATGCCTAACAGACATGCTCTGTGTTTTTATAGGGGGCTCCATCCTGCTGTAAGACTCTAGTGATGAACCTGCCCACCTGTCTGATGAACTTGTACTTCAGAGCAATGAGTCCTCCAGTTTTTCTGCCATGGTGTTTACTCTGAGGCTGCCAACGGAGGACGTGGAGGGGGGATCCATTTGTCCCAAGGTGAGGCACACTCTCGAACACCCTGATGTTAAATAAACACTCCCAGACCTCTGGACCAGCTCACTTCAGCCACTGGAATACCATTGGTGTGTCCAGATGATGGAGGGCTACTGTTATCCATCGCCTCTGCACTCTGCGGAGGGCGGCCAATGAGAAGGCTGGCCACCACGGCGCGTTACATATAGGCTCGCCCACCAGCATTAAGTCATATTTGTTGGTCCTAAATAAAAATAGTAAAGGAGACTTTTGCAGACACTTTCTTAGAATAACATATGATTGAAGAGGGAAAAAGAAGAGGGGAAGAAAAAAAAATTAGAACGCAGCTCAGCGTGTGTTTCATCACCTGCAAAGCCAATGAGGGAGAGCGTCTCCGCGTCAACAACTGTAAAGCGTATCCCGGCTTCTGCTGCCGCTGCCATCTCCTGCTGCACGCTACACTAACCAAGAATGTGTATTTCTGCAGATGATTAAATCAATACCATTTTGACAAGACTTGTTGGAACATGCCTCTTTATTTTACGCAATTCCTTCCCTTTCGTCAGGCAGCATTTATCAACCTGCCGGGGCCGCTGTCACCTAATGGAGATTGTTCTTTAGTCTGCACTTGATAGAAGGGAACGATTATGATGCATGTCGATAGTTTACAGAGATATTGACAGAGGAACAAAGAGCAGACCCTTGTGGCTGATAGCCTTTTCCCTCTCACGCTCCCTCAAAGCACCTTGGTCATGTTTCAAATGTGTTTTTTATCCTTCACCATGCCTCTCCCATGATGATTTTCCTTTGTTTTAGAGGTCAATTAGGGTCTGAGTGCCCAATAATGCCACAGTTGGTGAGGGGACTTCGAATGTTCCCTTGTATTTACTTTTCAGCACACCCAAGCCATTCCTACCTTTGTCATCTTTTGGCCCCAAACTAAAAAAACCTGTCCCCTTAAAAAGGCCTTTATATTACATTTTGGTTTGGCACACAAATGGTTAATGATAAAAACCAGCCCAGGGTGTAACAACAGGCCGTGAATATAATAAGCTTGAAGGAGACAGGAATGAGAAAAGGTGGGATGCATATAAAAAGAGGGAGGAGAGAGGGAAAACAAATGATGAGCCCTACCTATAAATTCTTCATCTGCATTGGCTGATTGGAACGGCTTGACTGTGCGCTCAGCCGTGACTTAACAACTAATCCGGTTTGTAAGTTATTATTTATCTTCGGGAAAGTTTGTCAAACTTGGGGCTTTGATTTCCTACCCTGATTTCCCTCTTGTGGCCCGCTCGCGCACGTGCTCCCTCACATAATTTATGACTGCCTCTGGTCTTGATGACAGATTATTAAAAGTAGAATTAGTTTTTTGCGCGGGATTTCTCCACTGGGAATTGGGAAGGCAGTGCTCTCCGCGGAAGGTCTCTTACGAGGTCTCCATTACTAATAGAAGTTTTTTTCTACTCTGATGGGGGGCAAGGAGACTAATGATTTGAATTTACTGTGGCAGCCGTCACGTGGTCGGGGAAGGCATCAGTCGAACAGACAAGAGGTTAACTTCCTCCCCGTGGAGAGGTTTATTGGATTGTTTAGCAGCAGAAGGATAATGTTTTTGTCATAGACTGCTGCGGCAAAACAGCGGTGTGTGGCACAGAGAGAGAAGGGGACAAGAGAAATGAAGGGAGGCGGGACACAGAGAGAAAGGGTCCGGGGATGGATAGAGAGAAAAACAGCATGATCGGAGCACAGTGAGCCAGGCAAAAGCAAGTTATTTCTAATGTAGGTGGACAGATACTATAAAGCACGATGATAGTGTGCCATTCTTCTGTTTAGCTCCTACATGTGTGCAGGGAGAGACACACTCCCATTCCGCGGGTGTGCACCAAACACAAGTATACACATACACACACACACACACACACACACACACACACACACACACACACACACACACACACACACACACACATTCAGTCTCACTCGCACACAGACAAAAAAGAGAGATGTTAGTTCCTTTCACCTGATGGCCGTTTGGAGCTTGTACTCCCAGCATGCCTCGGCAGTATGGGTACCAGAGGGGAGTCACAGCGCAGCTGAGAGCCTCGGCTTAATCTTATGCATCATTAAGCACTCAGCGGCAAGCCAGCGCTGTTCATATACATCATCCACGCTTAATAAACATAATGATGACATAAGATGTAATTCTAGATGAATTTTCATTTTATAGGGAAATGGAGAATTCCTGTAGAAAGGAAAGGAAAAAGTAAATTATCTGGGAAGTACAAAATAAATTATGTTTTTTTTCTCCCCCCCACTTAGATGAATGTAGGTGTTTGGCGCATCTGAGTTGGCGGATAGCGTGTTAGGCTGCAATGGGGGACATTGTGTGTGATGGTAGCGATGGGGCTTTTTGGTTATGGCGCCGATGGCAGTGATGGTGATGGTGTGGCAGGTGTGGTTGGGTGAGAGGCGGGGTTTTGCGGAAAAGGGGGGAAGCTGGAGAAAAACTGGGTGTGGCTATATTGTGAAACGTTTGCAATATTTAATTCCTAATCGCAATGCATGATGGACAGGCCAAGACACCCCAGAGTGTGCAGCTCATCCATCACAGGAAGAGGTAACCGGCGAGAAGGAGAGAGGGGAAGATGTAAAATTTCAGAGTTACCTTACAGGGAGAGGGTGGGGGGGAGGAGAGGGAAAATAGATTCCAGATGAAAGGGAAAGGATGTGGGAGTGAAAGGGCAGCGTGTACCGTGGGAGGGCATCACAGGCCTGAGATTGCTTCATGTCTCCCTGCTGGGACTGTGAGGTAGCTTGGCCTGGAAATGAGTTCTGCTTTCGGGGACTTTCACCAGACATTGAATCATCCTGAGAATCACCCTCGCTGCACTTGTCTACAGCAGATAGTAGACCAAAGTGGCGGCGACCTGACAATGGTAAAGTGAATACTCAATGGGATATAATCAACCGAGGAAAAAGCAGAGCCACTCAAACACAAGGGACTTAAATGGAAAACTCCAGGGTTTCCCTGTTTTGAATTCTCTGAGTAGCACTGCGCTTCTGAACCTCCATTTGTAAATCCGTAACAAATAGACAAAAAGACGAATCCTTGAGCATAAGCTGAGGTCACTTTCACATTGTTTGACATGACAGGTTTATGAGTCTTGTCATCTGTGCCTATATTGTTCCCTATTTTGTCTGAGCAAATTTTTTCGCAAACAGTTTGTGTCCTGATAGCAGGGAGCACCCAGAGAGTATGTGAACTGTACATCAAACATGATAATGTCTCATTATGTCTGAGAATTAATTAGCTTCAGTGTGTTGAGGTCCTGGTTGCCTGCCTATTTTTGAGGCGTAATGCGAGTTTTAGACCTCAGCAAGTTTGGAGGCATTGGACCGTGCGAGCCAGTATGCCAGTGGGTGAGCCAAGTCTCTCAATGCAGGGATCATTACCACCCCTCTTTCTCTCTGTCGTTCCTACTCTCACTCCCTCGCTTTCCACTCTACTCTTTATTTTCTTCTCTTCACTTGTTAAATATACATGAATTTTTACATGTACTATCTAAACACTTCCATTTTCACTTCACCAGACTAAATACATACCTTTTTAATCCAGAAATGTGGAAATGAGCTAAAATGTACAGTTTATCAGACTTAAATTTGAGTATCCACAAGTCACAAATAAGCTTGGGTCTGTTGTTGTGATGCCATCTTCTTGGTAATGAGTTACCCATAAACCCCCCTGCTCTCCTCTCTAGAAAAAAAGAACAGTAATAGGCAAAGAATAGTGACAGGATCAGAGAAATGGGCTTTTAACTAACATGCAAAGTGATGAATGGATTGACCACAATGTAGACTAATGGAGCCATGGAACTAATTAGGCCGAGCAGAGCTGTGCTTAAATGTAAATGGATTGAACGGGATGAAACGTAGGAACAGCTGAGAGAATGATGAGGTCCTTCACTTTGGGGTCAATCAATGGCCAAGCAAAAACAATTCTACGGGACTCCGCGAGGTCATAGCCAAGGAGTATTTTCTTTGTTAGAATGATGGCTTTGTTGCAGAGTGTATGCAAAACGTCTGTATTTCTGCCCGGAAGTCTAACATAGAGATCCTCCGTGTCATTGATACATGTGGCCGACTGCATGACTTTGCAGAAAAAGCTGCAATAAATCTCTAATCATTCTGGTCCCTGGTGCCCAGCTCTCAGAGCCTGCAGCTTGGCACCTACCACATGTTTGCTGGCGTGCCCTTTGACTTTGCGGTCCTTGTAGACCACTTCTGTTGGCCGCGCCTCAAATCTGCTGCTTTCACCTCAAGAATGGACCGCAAAGATAATTAATGCGCTCAGCCACCACGCCTAACCTGCGGTACTGCTCCTCACATCAAGCCGTGTCTCCTGCAATCATTCTGTCTTTACGGCCATGTTTTGACCTTGTAAACATCTGTGCGGTGAAGTCACTGACAAGCAGCTTACAGACTTGGCACACGAGTTTCTCTGTGTGTGTTTGTCTTTGCCTGCTATGCCTCCTTGTGCAGCTTGTGAAGCAATTATTTTGTGAAAAGAGCTTCCTATAGCTAGGAGACCAAAGGGTGAGAATAGTAATATCAATCCTCAATGAAGGCCCACTAGTTGCTAGGATGCAGTTCGTGCCCTGTGTTTGGCTCTGTAGGAGCTGCACATCCCAGAATTAATGTGTGCAGAAATGCAAATAACCCACCCCTGTAAAAGTTGACATTGTCTCCTCTGATACATTTTTCTGCTGAGGTAAGAGACAATTTAATGCAGAATTAGAAGTCACTTTGCCACCATTTACATCCTTAATTAGGTGTAATTTCTCTGCACCCATTAGAGAGAGAGAGAGAGAGAGAGAGAGAGAGAGAGAGAGAGAGAGAGAGAGAGAGAGTGAGAGAGAGAGAGAGAGAGAAAGAGGACACAATAGAAGAACAAGAGGTTAAGATGAGAGTGTGTTGCTCTCCCCGGTGCCTGGTTGGTGTGTGTGTGTGTTTGTGTGTATGTCTGCTTGTGTCAGAGTTGTGTGTTGTTTGTGCATCAGTATGTCCTCCCCTTCCTAGGTTGCCTTTGGTGATTGATACACGTCTTGCTCAGTCACCAGCCATTGGCACTGGGGTGGATGTAAACACTGATTAGAGGGAGGAAATGAGGCCCTCACTTTGTCCTCTGTGTCAGGGAGCACTGCGGTGGCTGTCTCTGTTTGTCTAGTTCTTTCCACCTGAGCACATTTCAGAGGACACCGTTAGCTACGCTTTATAGCCATTATTTAGATAGCGACACAACGGGATGCTCCTTTTGCTCTTTGACTGACATGCCCAGCCATGTGCTGAGCAATTCCAACTCCCTGCGTCGGACAAAGTGGCCTGCAAGTTTGTGGGCGCGCAAAAAAAAAATTATGATGTGTCAGTTTAGAGAGGTCTGACAGGCTGACTGTTGGATTTGATAGGAATTTACAAGAAGCGAGCTGTAATTTTACTTTCTGTCAATTTGGTGTAGATGGTAGTCTGGTAGGGTTTTACACCTTTGTTATGTGTCGTATTTGTAATTTATTCATTTCTAAACGTATTTACTGTTATATTTGAATAACATCCAGACAGATTCTATATTGTTTATCCAATACAACAGAATGCGTACAAGCATTTGTATGGTGTGTTGTATTTTCACCTTACCGGTTATATATATTTATCATTCTGTTTATCAGTAATGTTACCATACATGCAAATCATGAAAACGGACACTTTTCCCTTGTGAAATTATGACAAACTGTTCAATTTGGACAACAAATCGGCCTCAACTATTTCAGCGGCGCCTTATCAGGAAAAGAACAGCACAGAAAAGAGTGCTGCACAGAAAAAACATTTTTCTTTCTTTGCCAGGAAAAATGAACTGTCAACATTTAATGATAGATATTTGCATTGTGATACAAATCGTGTCCTTGGCCCTAAACATAAGATATAGATCCATTTATAATGAATTCAGATAAAGTGTCCCTTTTGCATTCTCGCTCTAATGGATTTGTGGCGCCAGCGTCAGTGACCCTGGTGCAATCAACAAAAACCTGTGCCAGTGAATGATCAGACAGACATCTATCATTTCCTCTCACACCTTCTAAGACGTCGCCGATGCTTAGGTGCAAATGTTTTTCCTGCTAAATGTATGTGTAACTTCTGCAAGCTGGCTGACTTTTTTCAGGGTTTTGTGAGAAAGCGAGGTGGAAAGGGGGGCAAAAAGACATTAGATTTTTTTTTCCATCATTAAGCTGTGTCTGGGAGATGATGTGCTAGCCGTATGTGGTCCAGGGGAAGTATTTATAGCCCTGCTGGAATCTTGCTGTGCTGCGTTGATAGCAGAGATAATGGGAGAGAATGGGACGCAGCGAACTGTTCTAATGACACCAACAAGACAAGAGAACAGCGAGGATAAATAAATGTTAGCCATTTTCTCTCGCACATCATTTGCATTTTTTCTTGTTAAGGTCACTTATAGACTCAGACAATAACAACGAGATAGGGGGGAAAAAAGAGCTCTTGCCGAATATAAAATCAGAAAAAAAACAGAACTACTAAGCATGCAAGTAATTGATTTTATTTCCTAATAATGTGACATTCGGTAAAAGATAGTGCCGGTTTTTAATTTTTAGCCGCTTTAATTCACGTGTAGCTGCTTGAGTGGGTTTTCCTTGTGAAATAGGGGGAATACAAACAAGATTTCACTTCATTACACAGGAACAAACTGTACAGAAATTGCACTTACTTATGGAAATGATTGTTAAACACGCACAGCATTACGTGCTCTGCCTGTGCCGAAAACGTTGGAAACATTAAACCACGAGTGTATGAGTACAGACAGAGAGTCAGTTAGGAGGACCAATTACCAAGGACTTGAGTTTGAGGAGCGCTGTTCCCAGGGATGATCAAAAGGGACAACTGATTAAAGAAATACATTGACCTTAAAATGGGCCCTAATTTAATCAGCCACTGTTTCTGACGGTGGAAACATACCCTTCATAATAATCCGACTTTCATTATTTCGCAGAGGCTCACTGTACCACCGAAGTCATATAGTATTCAAACTGCTGACAGATGTCACTGAGAGACCGGGCTAGTGTGTGGACAAATGACTTAATTGCTTCATACATACATCTGATGACAACAGTAGTTGCAGTAACTTTGTGAAGGAGTGGGTCATTAGTGTAACCTCTGGGCCCCCGTTTTTGCTGCTGGTATGTAATGAGAGACAAACAGCATGGTCAGCAGTAGGCATAAGTGCTGGGGTTTATGAGCAGTGTGTTGTGTCCCAGGTTAACACTGATGCCACTGTTTAGAGCTCTGTGTTTTAGCACCCGCCTGCTAATTGAGATGACAAAGGCCATAACAATGACATTGTTGGCCAAACGGCCCTCTCTAGACCCTACGTCTGGCTCCAGTCAAGGACGTCCAGAAGGCTGTAAGTGCAACCTTGGAATTTAAGATGGTGCCGGAGAACTTTTGTGTATCACTACAACAATTAGCACAGCTCAGGTGGGCCGGGGCACATTCTCAGACCCCCTTTCAAGTGCCAGAACTGTGGCACTTGTTATGTTTGTTTAACTTAAGGTCACATAAACCACATCCTCTCCACTCACAACAACAGCACATAAACAGCTCTGGAAAAAGCAACCTGAATGGACATTGTGTGTTGTTTCAGAAATCAAGTTGGATCACCTTTTTGCAATTTATGCTTTTCATTACACACAGAGGCATCCTTGTAAATAGGCTGCTGCTGCTGTAATATGAAACAACATCAATTGACACCCCATAAAACATATATAACGCGTTAACAAGAGATATAAACAAGGCCAGCTGTTGAATTATCTTTGACTCTCCTAAAACTGTGTTTGTGATCAATTAAGGCTTAGTCTCACAATTTCACACGGAAAAACAGGATGTCTTCTGTTACCAATCTAATAGTATTTCGCATGGCGAGTGTTTTGATTAACATAATGGAAAAATAGCCCACATAATTTATCTTCTAAGTCCGAGACAGAGAGAGCCAGATTGGAGCCTGAGGACTCAATCCACCTCAACATATGCTGCCATTGTAAGTCTCTGAATGTGGAGTATCTCGAGCCTCGTTCCCATGATATTTATTGAAAAACATTTGACTTTATGAGCTGCATACTTAACGAATGCGTATCGATGCCGTGGCTCGGCAGATGAGGCTATAATTCTACATATAAGTATCGCTATCACACGTGGGTCCGTAATGTTGTTTTCTAATTGTGATCTACTCTAATTTCTGTTCGTTAGTCCAGGACTGAGGCTGGGTAAAAGACCGATCCGCACCACCATTTGCATTGTCAATTTGGAAGCTACTTTACGGAGATACATTAGCAGTATAGGCACTTATTTCCTCTTTCAGGTTAACATTTTCTTTTTCTGTCCTAACCAGATTTTTTCAACTACAATAAAATAAATTGGGACACTCTGAATCAAGCAATTGAGGTTCAGTTTTTAATATCATTCAGGTTTGTTAATCCACCTGCCACGTGGCGTCAATAGAAACTACCTCTGCTGGATAGGATTGTGTTTTTTATTCTCATTTATTTATTTACAGACCCCATCCTAAAGGAAGCTATGACTGTACAGATGAAATCCTTTATTGCTAGCCCTCGCTGTAAGGGAGATGTTGATGTTTGGTCAAGCTCTAGTTTTACACCCGCCAAAAGACAAACATAATTCAAATGCATTGCCTGGCTTATCTTTTCTTGTAAGATGGAATACAAAACCTCGGAAGTAAATCTCATTCGTGTATTTGTCTGAAACCAGATCTGCACTTGCTACTTAACGCTAGTCCATTGGTTGTGTCTGAGTGATTCACCTATCGGAGGAAAGTTAGATGTATTCCACTGATTGTCTAGCTGCAAGGGAAAATCCATCTTGGAGCATCCTGCGGCTGCTAGGCCTTTATTGACATATCAGATGGGACATTGGAGGAGAAATTGGCCTCATTTGTTTCTCATGTCACCTTAATGGCAGATCTCTTTCAAGGGGCAAAGAATTGACAGGCCCCCGGTCTCAGTGAGCAAACAGCCAAACCTAGTTTATTGGTTTCCTCTTGCAAACACTCTGCCTAATGTGGCTGGCAAGCTCAGCCTCCAAAGTTGAAAAGATCTCCCTGAAAATATTAATCAAGTCCTCTGACTGATTGTCTTTGCATGATAAATTAGCTGGAAAGGGACAGTGTTGCTATAGCCCAGGGACATTTATCACACACGTAGGGCTTAGTTGGGATTCCAGGAGAGAAACGACTGTGCTGACATAGTGGAAGGGTCAATTAGACATGTTTAGTGGGGATGTACTGTGTGAAGCATCTCACAAATAGTGATGAGATATTTTAGACTGTATTAAGTTGACATATGGTTTCATATGTCACCCAGCCAGCTTCAGGTATGACTATTTCTTCTACAGTTGTTATCCACCGAACATCGTCGTTGTCAATACTTGTACCAATCATTTCCCTTTTCAGCAGTGTTGGCGTCTCGTTTCCCACCTTGATTGAAGTTTCTGTGTGTCACTTGGAAGTGAACAGGTGTCAACCTAGCACAGGCACCTCGCAGATGGCAGCATAATTAGCATTGATTCTGGCAGGCTTTCACAGGCCAGGGTCTAGATGGCCGTGACGACCAACTAACCTCCCCACCTCTTGATGGGCTACCTCTGGGAGAGATCGAAGCTCATTTTACTCCTAGAGTGGTGCACACACTGAAGGACTTAGTAACACACACCATCTGAGGCACACAAATCCTGCTGTATAGCCTCTGAGAAACAACTGACAGTGTAAAAATGCTCTTTAGCCGAGTAAAATGAACAAGAATTAGTGCTTTAGCTTATCGATAATGATAATAGCCACACATGAAACTATTTGAGTCATTTGTTTAATTATTAAAATGGGCTGCAACTGATGATTATTTCCCTCTTCAAACACTCAGCTGATATTCAAAATGTATTGTAATAATGTTAGAATATTATGAAAAATGCCCTAATTACATTCACATTTGAGAAACTGGAACTACGACTCTATGATCTAAAATATTTGCGATAAAAATCTTCTGATCATTTGATATTGTTTGTTATCATGAAAATGTCAAATCATTATTTCTGTCAAGTTTTGTGGTCGGTTTTTTGGAGGAGATACTGAATAAATTATCAAAATATTTCATCGTTGCTTTATGTGAATTACGTTTTTGGCTGCTGGGCCGTGGCACTTACCGGCCCTAGGTTTGTTGAAGGTCCACTAACTACGATTTTTGGGGACTATAATTTGTACTTTCTGTGTTTTAAAGAGTGATATTGTTTCAGATGATGAAACAGCTCTGTGGTGTTGCCTGACTTAGCTGGCATAGTTTGCAGTGCACACAGAGCTCTGTTATTGGACGGAAATAATAAATAGTTAAATGATAACTAAACTACTAAAGTTAGATGACCTTTCTTCTAGTACACAATGGCTTTTTCCTGCTTTAAACTGGTCATAGGCGCTCGGTTTATATCCGCATTGCTGACGTTTATTTTGCCGGTATCAACCTACCACTCCAACTTCAATACCGTAAACCCAGGCATCTGCCATTGCTGCAACATGATTGGCTGTGTGTCGTCTTCTAGCAGTAAACGTTCATTAGTGCCCCCTCTCCCGGTGTATGGGAACTTTAATACTTTAATACTCTTGTCATTTTTCATACTTTTAACCTTTTTTTGAAGAAGAGCAATATTATAATGAAATAATTATCCTTATTGTTTTTTTTATTATTGCCTAAATTATTAATTATATAAATGGAATTGGTCTGTCGAGCAAGCTATTCATTAATGAGCTAATCATTTCTGCTATATTGTTGATTGAAGCCAAGATAAATGTATTGATCCAGAATATTGATTATCCTTAACTTAGAGCTAGTCTATATGTGTCATTAGATAGACATTCATAAATATTTACTTAATTGATTTAGGACCTTTTTTCCTATTATTTCATCAATGATCTGAGATCGACTGAATGTGAGTGGCAGCACTATACACGGAATGATGAAATTATAGCTATGCTAATTGTATAAATATTGTATGATACAATGCTGATTTTCCCTATTGATGAGCTGATAAATATAAAAAATATGGCAGCGTCCCCTACTGACAGCAGGATTATTCTGTGAGTGTGTCAACGTTCATGCCTCAGTACGCGTCCCCTTGCTTGGTATTTGTATATTTCAGAATGTATGCTGGAATAGGCCAGCCTCTTCACTTTGGAACAAATCTCATCTAATCTTATTTCCCCATGTCAAATGGCAGCATGACATGCTGTTTTACTCCGTAACATTCGGTTGTAGTGAACCAGCTGACTGCATCCGATGCGAGGAGTCCCCTTGTTATTATGAACCACTTGTAACGGTGTGTGTCTGTGGGGTTGTCAGATTCGGTGGGTCATGCAGACATGTTGGTCACTAATACAATACACAGAAAATTGCTTCTGCTGCAGACATTTGTCGCTTGTTTTCATTCTTGTGTTCAATCCATTACAGAAACATAATCCAAACCGCCAGACAAATTTACACAGGGACCTTTTTAACAACATCCTCTGTAGCTTGAAAATGGAATCGTAGAAATCTCTAAATGTCTTTATTATAGCAAGGGAATGCAGGACACAAAACAGAAACACACATCAGTGACTCATTATAGTCAGAAGCAATAATATATTTGATGATCCCCAGTGCATATTTTTCCCCTTTTCATCTCGGTCTTTTCCGCCAAAATACTGTCAGCAGTCAGTCCTTAACAATAAGACCCACCCATGCTGCATACTGCACTGGTCCGGTGTCAGGATTCATTATATTTGTCTGAGATTTGCATAATGCAAGAGGCATCAAATTACATTTGCATAATTCCTTTGATTACACTTGTTATTAAATGTGAGTGACATTGATTTACAAAATGGCCTGATATAAGGTTAATGGCTGATGTCACCTTCTTGCGCCTCTTTCTTTTTCTCAATCATCACAAGGTTTTGTTCAGTGAGTCATTCATGTTTTGTGTATCCCTAAGTAACATGGCCTTCGACTGTATGCATCTCGGCCTTCACCTCTATACATTACCCTGCCTCTGTGCTTGAACTACCCTCTTATGCCAGGTTTCTGTAATTATGTAAGGTTGAATGTAATTTAAATAGGATGTACAGCCATAACATTGGTGTGCCCCCGGCCCATTTAAGCACATTTACGTGGGTCATTATTGACAGACGGCTAAGTGTCATTTGTCAAGGAAGGAAGAATTGACAGGGCTAAGAAACAGAGTGAAGTAACGGTCAATCAGACCTGCTTTACAGTCATAAGGGGGGGAAAAGTAGACACATCACCAGCATTTCGTTTTCTCCTGGCTGGAAGATCATAATACCTATTTTCATAATAACACAAACAGCCTGTAGGCTACAAAATAGGAAGGCCATACTCTGTGAGTCTGTGCATTGCCTGTCAGAGACAGAGGGGTTTCAATCTCTTTTTCATTTCATCCTGATGGCTCTGCCTTTTATTACAAGGCGACAGGAACGTTTCCCGAGGTAAAAAGGAGTGCACATTCCAAAGATAAAGTTGGAGGTTTACAGCTATTTCCAGCCGTAATGTATTATTCCGTTAAAGCAATGATCAGGTAGTGTTGGATGAATGGGAGATGTTCAGCACCATTACTGCCTGGCACATCAGTGAGGCATTATTACATTATCGCTGCTCTTTAGTAGGAGATTGGGTGTGTGACCGGGTTCTGAATACACTCATCCCGCTCTCCACGGCGTAAATTGCAGATTGGCTCATTGACTTCAATGATAAAATGTAAAAATTGCCAGTAAAGAGAACATAGACTCAGGTTACTCCTTAGCTGTTTGTCAACGGCAGATGTGACTCAGTTGGTGCAGGGCATGTTAAAGAGTTCCATCTCCCAGAAGTCAATGTCATTTATGCCTGAAACTGCTTGAGCAATAGCTCATCTTGTCTCTGGTGTGTCATACAACACTGCCTTTGTCTGAGATTAAAGTTTGCTCCGGTGGTGGCCTAAAATCCTAAAATGTCACTTATAGCACAGAGCAAGATTCACCAACAGATGTAACCAGAATATGTTGAAAACAAAAAAATTAGGACACATTAAAATTAACATGATTCAATATTTAAATGAAATGAAAGGTGTGATTTCCACACAGAAATAATTAACAATTACAATACATGCTAGCAGCATCTTTGGGATAATTTGTGTTTGATAATTGACAGCTAATTAATGAAATAATGCGTCAACCATCCGTCCCACTGGCCATGTGTTCAATGTGCGCTTCAGTGTCACATCAAAGAAAAACCTGAAAGCATTATTATTCTGCTTATTAGAGCTGGGCAGGTTATTCTGGAAATGGATACGGCTAATGTTATTTCGCATGACACTCCAGAAAAGCATTAATCCATGATAATTACCTTGGAAGGAAGCAAATAAAGACAAACTAATGGCCGGGTTGATCATCAATTTTCAAACATTCGACTCAAATGCCCTACATTTTTATGCAGGAAGCGTCTAGTTGCCGTGTTTCTGCTCGGAATGCCTTTTTAAGTGTGTATTATCCTGTCCTTGACTGGGAAAGTGCGAGGAGAAATCATTAAAGCAAATTAGACTATTAACATCCTAAAGAGCATTTATCTTGTGGATCAATAGGCTCTCATCTTCTTTAGAGGACCCTTTGGTGTCCTAAATCCATTTTGAGCAAGATTATGAGGATAGTCAATTCATTACATGCAGATAGGCCAATAATTATTGACACCATAGGTACCAATAATAATTCTATGTGCATATACTTCTGCAACTTTTAAATTATTACAAAAGATAAACAAAAAATTAGCGCATGTTCCGTTTTGAGTAATTGAAAATGACGTTATGTCTTCAGCTGTGTTCATTTAAGTTTCCGAACAATCTCAGGAGAATCTAACCGCTCACTGAAGAAGATATTTAAAGCATCCTCCTCGGAAGGGAAAAAAAGGAGTCTCTTGGCATTGATGCACTTGTCGTAGATCAAGCAACACTTCACCATATGATTTTTCCTGCTTTGCTGACTGTGTGTGAAGATGCCATACACCAGGAATGGATTGGATCTGCAGTCTACCATCACAGGATCTGCGATGCTCTAATCAACACACAAGATGTTCAGACATTTACAATTGCATCATTTCGCAGCGCCCAAAGTGTGATGTCACGGCTGCCCAATGTTATGTTTTCACACGCTTCACATTTGTGTCTCTTTGATTTGTCAACAAGATAAATGGACACATGCGTATATATTTGGTTACTCTGATTATTATTTGGGGGGTATCTGTTGTATGCCAAATATGCATTTAAAGAAGTCAAAACAAAGGAATAATCAGATATCGTGTGGCCCAAAAGTTCAACACACACAAATCAACCGAGCAGCCGCCTTTGACATGATGTTGATTTGATGAACATGATGTGGTTCCATTATGTCTCCCCGAGCCTTCGCCAGTATGTTCACCATGAAGGCTATTGTTCAAATCCCATAAATCTCCCCCCTAACGTTGTGCCAATGATAGCCCTAAATGGGAATGAAATGACTTTCCCCTTTTTCATCAGTTGTTATGCTAAAAACTGTAACCCTAAAGTGACCGCTGCCACGCATAATACGCCACAGCGTTTGTTGTGCTCTGAAAAGGCGAGCGGGAGATCCTTCTGTTCCCCATATGGCCTCCATTGTCTTGGTAATGCCGTCCAATTCGCCCCCTCCAGAGCGTGCTCCTGGCCCTGCTGGTATAGAGAATAAACTGTTGGTTTCACAGAGGCGAGCAGGAGGGCCCGTGGACACAGTACTGTGTGAGATGTGGTGGGGCTCCCATGCACGTGGAACGGTCGATTCCAGCCCCACGGCCGGCGAGCAGCCAGCTGGAGAAATGGAAAGCGTTTGTCTGAGCAGTGGAGGGGGGAATTCAGCACCGCAGCAGTGTGTATTTAGAAAAGTTTGTCGGAGGTATTTTTTCTCAGCTTGTAATTAGAAACAGTGAAAGACTGAATGAGCTCCTAGTTAACAGCCTGTTGTGGATGTTTTGGGTAGATTATATTATTAGCCATCCTATCTATTGTCACTTTTTTTTGACTCCCCTGCTGTCGCACACATTTCAGATCCAATTTTGAAATTCGACATCAGTCAATTAGGGGCAGCCGTGTATTTTGCATCGATAACGATGTGAAAATAAAACGGAGCAATGTGTCGACTGCGTCCATTCACATTAATTTAAAACATCATTTTTGATTTGTGCTTTTAGACACACTCCATCAACAAATAATTACAGCAACCGCCATAAACAAATAATTGTAAATATTTTAATTTATTGATTCATTAGCTATTGGTACAGCAGTGTAGAGTATAACGGAAGCTGGGTGCTTTGTGTGGGGCTGTGTGGATATTCCAACATAGCTTCCATTGTCTGTCCCCTGGTAGCACTGAAGCCTAACTAATCAGTCAAGGAGTTGCTGAGTAGACAACAACCACACTTGTGTTAAAAAAATACAAAAAAAACAGACCATTAAACACTAACTGTCCCTATCAGAATATTGTCACATGTTAGCGGCTTTTTCAGCTCGCATATACGCTTGGCATTAAAGATGTAGTACTACAGCTTATGTTTATTTTTTGAAAAATCGATTTATCTGCCACTTTTTTCTCATTTAATCATGGGTTAAAAAATGCAAAAAAATAAATCTAAGAATTCAAGAATTACATGAATGATTCAAAGGTTTATCTATACAAGTAATTTTGCAATTGTAATGCATTTATTTAGACATATGCACCATGCATAACATGCATTTTTACATGCACACCTAGGACATCATGCATTAGTTTTTTTGTTTTTTTTCCACAAGCATACTCCTTTTGTATTTGTCCCCTTTTTCCCTTTGTGTTTTAATAAACAGTTGACATTAATGAGAGCACAGTGGAGTCATGGACCAGGGAGTTTGTGTGGATGTAGCTGGATGCTTTGGGAATGTAAGGGTCACCTGGTCAATGAATATGAAGGCCCCTCTTATTATAACTTTGTCAATGACAAATAACAAACTGTTGGTATATGAAATGCTCCGTTGTATCATTTTGTGGAGGACAAGGGACATTTTAAGCTTGGTTGCCTGTACACTAGCCTTTGAGCTGGCCCTGGAAAAGCTGTTTGTTTGACCCTAAGGAGTGAGAATTGACAAAGCAAGCCGGGAGCATTTGTTTCATCTGCTAAGCCATAGATTGAAAATGATTTCCCAATGCCCCGTTTGAGATCCCTGTGAAGGGGGTCATCAATTATTTCCTGATACGTGACACAATATTGTACCTATTTTACTGACCACTGCTTTCTGGTTGGCCAGATAGCATCTCTTTTATCAGCCCATTATTGATGGTGAATGGAATCACAGTAAACAGACCTGTGGGTTTATTTCTACTTTCTCTCTGCCAGGGTGCTGCAGTTCCACAGAGTGAGTAGGGAGGTCAGTTAAACAATTACAACCTCAGTACTATCAAAAGAGTGATTGTTTGGATGTTCATTTAAGTAATTTTTCAACAACAAATTAACCGGTTGAATTTTTTCAAATGTGAGGAATTTGCTATTGTACTTTGTACATGTGGGGGTTTTAGTCTGATGGTTTGACAAAATATGTCATTCTCAAGTTATAATAATGAAAATAATAATAAGCTGTAGCCCCAAATAATTTGTCCTAAAATGAACGTTTTATTTTTGAAAGAAAAATGCCTCCCTTTGCAGTACTAACACACTAATACCTGTTTATTCAACCCATTCCTAAACACATACATCAAACGAAAGAGGAAGAAAAAAACAAGTCCAACTATTGCAAGACATTCATATACAATAAAACTCTTTTAGCCAATGCTGTTTAATCTTCATTTCGCTGGGAGAAGTGTGAGTCTGCTGAAAGCACACAGTTTTTTGAGCAAATGGAGTTCTAAATTGCTTTTTTTAAGTACCATGCGCCAGGGTAATGTCTAGAGGTACCGACACAGCATTCCGGTGGCAATGATTTATGGTGTGGGGCAGCCACAAATTGACTTGTATGCAAGAAATGTAAATGGAAGTGGGACATTTGATGGAGAAGCTCATTTCCAGCCTTAAATGTTTTAAATTAACCACACAAACTCACAAGGCAAAATGTTAATGGGCATTTTTCACTTTTTTTTTCCTTCCCTCTTTTCTTTCTCTCCCCCCATAACTTAATCTACATTACAGGTCAATTTATTATACAAACAGTAATGTTGCTCTAGATTTGCAGGGATCAATGGATTTGACAAAGGGGCTTCATTTCAGGAAATAAACCTTTGAAATTAGCCAGGGAATGGGGTAAATATTTGAAATGATACATGTTAACGGGACAGGGAAAATTACATAGAAGGTGCAACCAAGAACAAAGGAAGCCAAGAACAGACCAACAAAGATAGCACTGCAAATTCACTCACTCCGACCTCAACCATACTTTTAAGCACACATTAAAAATAGTTATATTAATTCATGTCTGTGTATTTTACTGTTACTAAGGTACCATGCCATACACAATACAAAGGAACATTTTTGCAGATCCGGATCTATTGTTTACCACAATAGCCGCCTTGTGAAAAATATGAAATCTGTATTAAATGTTTCATTGGCTCCTGAGAACTTTCAAACTTAGCATCATTTATTCATCGTACATGAGAGTGTGGCTGGATAACAGGATGGAGGGGTGAGACTTGGAATCGGTGTGCCCCGCGGCGGAAGAAGAAGTGGCCTAGAGGGAGAAATTGTTTTCTAATAACAAGAGCTTCTGGTCCCCCGAGGGACAATTACAACGTTAGCTCCCTTGTCAGAGTAAAAGCCGCTTTCAAGCTGCTCCTTTCATAACGCTATCATGTTTGCCCCTGAGATATGCCCATGGTCTTCATGTCTCTTGTCTCTTTATTTCTCTCTATCGCTATTGATTGAGGGGCCATTTATATTCACAGTAGGGGGCCTTAATTATGAGTGTGAGTGAGGCTGGCCAAATAGGGCTAAGTGGTAACAGGGGGCCAATGCCTCTGCCACAGGGCTCTTTACCTATTTAACATTCAGCGCCTCTCTCCATGATCATTGGCAGTACACTTATAAAATCAACACTGCTCAGCAGAATAATAACAGTTTCTGAAGTGGCTTTAGTTCAGCTTGTAGGCACAACAAAAATGGTTTAGTATCAAAACAATATGTTATCTCACAGTGATTGCTATATGGCACCATTCATGAGCAGGTATTTAAAAATATCTGTATTCTTGCTCATGAGTCATCACTAGCACTTGTGCTTTTTTGTTCTACACTCCTTGCCTCCATTTTTTTCAAGTGTGGTCTTTATAATGTGCCTGTGCCGGAGTATCTTCTGCTAAGTGAAAATATTACAAAATTCACATCCATTTGCTCCTTTTATCCCGAAATGGCATCCCCCACGAGAACAGCAGTGTCGAGACTTTGCCTCTTCTCCCAATTTAAATCCCCTTATGCAGTTTGTCAAACTGAGACCATCCAGCCAGTAAATGTTCTTTGGAGAGTGTTAAGTCTCTACATTTCAGTCAATCGTGAAAATGAGCTCAAGCACAGCTCCCGGTGTTTTGGTTGCCTCAATCAGCCAATCACAAAAAAATAAAAAATTATCTTTTCAGGGCTTCTCGCAGTACACATTTCTACCTAAACAACAACTGGCTGTAAAGAACGGCTGAATACTTCGTATTACTCAGGGGGTGGATGGCATTGACTTGTTCAGATCATTCACCGGACTCTTAAAGGTGGAGTCAGTGATTCTGGAGAATGTTTGTTGTCAAAAAACATTTTGTCAAATTCCTTGAAGGTAGTAGATTGTGCGGAGATACCTCAAGATCCACTACCTGTTCGTATTTTGTGTGCGCTGCAGAAAGAATCTGATGTTCAAACTCAGCCTAGGCTAGGTACACTGGTCTGTAAACAAAGCTAGCAGTTAGCTCTATTACAGAGCCTATGCTGTGTATTAATTCTGGAATTTTCTTCAGCGCGCACCGCATCCTGAGGAGATATTCAGGGATTTTGACAAAAAAAAAATCTGACAACAAGCGTTCTCCATAATTGCTGATTACACCTTGAATAGTATGTAATTAAGAAACATCTTTCACTTTTTTTGGGCCGTTTGAAATAACTAGACTCCCTCTTCTTGACACCTGACCTTGTAGAAGACCGAGAGCGTTTAGGTTCAAGGCCTCCCTCTGTGTGGCGCCGCTCAGTAGCGTGGCCACCATGGTCGACTCATAGGCCTCTGTATCTGCAGTCGCTGACAGGAGGACATTGTGTTCCTCTTTCTTTTTTCCTTTTTTTTCTTCGCTTTAACCAGTCAGCCATGGCGTACATGGTTTGTTGTGGCCCCGAGATCAGAAGGAGGAAGCTGAATAATGTCTTCCTATTCTTTAAGGGGAGGGCCACGGTTGGTTGATTATAGAATAGCTTTGACAGACCAGAGGGAACTATGGCTTTTGTCCAATTCCCCACACAAAGAAAGGTAAGTTCAGAAAAAGAGCTTGGCTTGGCTTTTTTAAGCAGATGCTTGCTGGCTTACTCCTCATCATGCCATCATAAACTTATAACACCTTCAGGGACTCCCACCTATGCGGGCTGTCAAAGGAAAAGCAGCAGAACTCACACTCAGATTAACTTGTTCAGAAAAAGAAATCCTAATTATTTATTCCACAAAATGTTGCTGGAGAAGCATCATCTTTGCTGAATTCTTGCCAGATTTAAAAGATCAATACATGCTCATTTGTTACTATATTTTAATTGTACTTATTACTTTCTTAATTTGAGGTTGATTGCGATTTTAATATCGCCATGTAAATTATATTCCTGTGCACATGTGCGACGTGTGGAGTGCGACCACACACGCGTGCACAAAGACCCACAATCCAGACGGTCTGTGAGAATTAGCATTTCATTCAATATAACAAGGCCCAATATGTTTCCAGAAGTGCTGCCATACTGAAACAAGTCCTTTTTACAAAACAGAGCCTGAGGGCACTGGGGGCTTTGCTCCTGGGACCCCGGCAGCCTCCACGGCCTATTTGTTCAGCCGAATCTGTTATTCTGTCACAGCAGGCCTGTCACAAGTGAAATCATTTAAATGCCCCAATCCTGTATTTAAGCAGACTGTCTCACCACGAGCATATGAGCGGCACTCACAATTTATAGCCAGACGTATGAAAGGGTGAAGCAGAGCAGTGTGCGACCCGGTGAAGCAGCGGTCCTGTGGGAGCTGATTTAGTGGCGCTCTCCCTTATGCAACAAAAACAAACTCTCTCATAATGAATACCCTGGGTATTCCTCATTGTACATTTAAATGCAGCTCTTCTAACTATACAGTATATGTGATGAAGCGTTCTTTATACCACTCATTATTTCTTGTAGTATCTTACCACCTGTAATTCAATGACCAACACAAACAAAATTGTGAACAGAAATTCAAGCTGCTCTGTTTGCTTGAGACAAATCGTTTTGTGTAATATTTCAAGTTGCTTGTCATACTTCAAGTGGGACATAGTGGACAAAAGGGTTCATACCACCAAAAGCAGTACTGATGTTGGTGTGTAATGGACCTGTCAGCCCTGATGGATTCTCAACTCTGCCGTATTGTTTGTCCCACTACAGACAATAGAAAGCTAAGAAGACAGCCGTGCAGGTCTGTTTGTCGGCGTGGGCAGCTCTTGATCAATACTAACTTTTTATCGGCGGTCGGACCAAAATATATAATTGCAAAAAACGGATGGGGGGAAATACGATGCAGACTTGCTCTTGGGGCGATTTCTCATAAACATAAAAGCTGTTTGGAGGATTATAATCAATGGTGCAACGCGACCCACCACGTTGATGATAGACTATCATTACAGATTGTTCCCCGTGAGTAATGGGAATGAAGCAAAAACAGATAATGTGATTCAATAATATATTTACTGAATTTGTGGAGAGAAAGAAATGGGAAAATCTCGGAGTAACCCAGAGGCTAAGGCCTTAATTAGGACATGCCAGAATAGGGAGAATGCCCCAAGATCATAAGAGACTCAAGTAAGTCGGAGGTGGTCATTGTATGTGTAGTTATGGTTGTCAGATTTGAAACAAAAGTGGCTTTGGTGGAGACTCACTTTAAAAGCAATGATTTTGTTTATTAGATTACCAATCAAAATGGTATGGCCTTGAAGCATACACTGTTGTATGGTAGATATAGCTGAATGTGTCTGCTGGAGACCCCACCACCACCCCCCTTTTCCTGGACCCCACACCCTCCTGATTTCTTAGCTATTCCTCTGAGTGTAAACAGACCAGAAACAGAATTAAAAGAGATTGTAACGCTGTGTGCCATGCCACTGTGCAATTCCCGAGAGATAAACATTAAGCAAGAGGCAGAATGGCGGTGGTGTTTTTTTCTTCTTCTTTTTTCTTCTTCTTATAGTCATAAAAGACCCCACCCTCTGAGATTGTTATTAGCCGTGATCCCGGGAAATGTCATATTAACAATAAATGTCTGGTAGTGAGGGAGATTGTCCTAAGTATGAGCCCAGCAGGGAGCTCTCTTTAACTCTAATTCACATCAGAATCAGATCACCCTGCTAAGATCTCATCAGCGTTATTACTCTTGTGCCCATTCGCCTTCTTCTCAACTGTCCGCGTGTGTCCTACGGAGCAAGGCAGGCCTCTGCCATCACAGTCTATCATTACCACTCCCTTTTTCATTTTTTAAATGGCCTAAACTAATGTTGATCAGTTTGAGTCAAGTTAGGTAGGGGGTGGCATGAAGTAACCTTTTTCTACTTTGTTTTCCTTTGTTTTTTTCACACTTTCCCACACAGTATTGTCCTGCATGGTCTATGCTGGGAAGTGATGTGTTTTATAGTCCCAGTTGTTTGTTTGGAATAAATCCACACCATGGGTGGGGGGAATAAAAGAGTGTTTCTTATAGAGAATTAAACATTTTGTCCAAAAATGACATGAAGTGTAAAAATACAGAGCCCAACAGAAAGTGGTAAATAAACAAGTCGAAACAAGCACACAGGAGCGTTAAGTGATGTTGTAAAGTTTATATTTTTAGCTATTCCTTTAAATCCTATAATTGAGAAAACAACAGAATCATTATTAGTTGCAGCCTTTGCAGCCCTAGAGCCTGATATGGAAAAAGGTTGTTCATTCACTTGTAATGTGACCGGAAAATATATCTTAAACTTTCATTTTTAATCCCAATTATAGTTAACAGCAACTTCATGCAGAGCAGCTGTATTTTGCAGAGAGCGTGAGTACTTCACTGTAGACACCAGTAGAGCTGTGGTTGGGTATAATGTGTTTGGTATTGTCTGTGAGACTGAGGGGGTCGAAGACTTCACTTGTTTTACTCAGATGAATTGGACAGGCGACTAGAGGCGCCGGGGCTTCAGCATCTTGATAGCAAACTTGATAGAGCAATGGGCCGTGGTGGCACTGAACATAGGCTTACATCGATAAAATGCAGTGTACTGTGTATACAATATATCCAACGAGATGTGTATTCAGTTGAAACCATTAAAATGCTGAGAGAACCCTATAGCATAAATGAAATTGTTGTACATACTCACTGGGCCCTGACCGACAAAATGGAGTGCAAATGTTAAGTACTGCAAGATGTAGAGTACAAACACATTATAGGCAGGTATTAGCTTATAAAACACTGCAAAGCAGAGAAGTATGTGTGCAGTCCAACCTTAGCTCACTCCACTTCATCATCAAGATTTAGGATTGTTTTCTGCAAAAAGTAGAAAAAATTATATATCATATCATGAAATGTAGGGTTGAGTGGAGGGTTTTGGTCCATGCATTCTAAAACAGTCATGGTTCATATATTATTTTCTTTCAGGAATACATGCTTACAGTATCATCAGATTAAGTACAATGGAAACATACAGTATTTTAGGTACTCTACAGAGACTAGTTTAATTACTAATGTGCACATTTATTTGAAAAATCACATTTTACATCGTTGCAGATCTTGATTTACACTGCTGTTGCAGGTAACTGTTGCAGTCATGCATCTATGATTACTCTAAGTCTAAAGAACATGTGAGTTGTCTTTTTTTCTTTTGATTCAATTATGGTCCATTGACAGCCACGTTAGACAACCTTGGTGGCATTCAAAACCGAGCAACACCATGTAATTTAAAAATATACTTCAAACTTTGCCACACTCTTTAGTCTTTAGTCTTGAAGGGGGGATGCTCACTGATTTGTTACCACTCAGCAGTACTTTTCTTCTTAATGAATTTTTAATATCCTTAATGACAGCAGAAGAATGATGTCATTAGGAATGGATGTTTGGAAAACGCTGACTTGAACCCTTTTGGACGACCATTTTTATAATGATTTAATATAGATTAACACCCCATAGTAATGAGCAGTTTGGCTTTGAGGGGGGCAACCATTTAAAGTAAGACCCCTCAATTCATTTTGCTGTACACTTAGAAAACTTGAGTTTTTTTTATGATCCATCACTTATTACTACAACTAAAGTTTTTTGATGAGTGACAGTGAAATGTTGGTAAGCCTGATGTTAGACATCAACCTCTTCTAAAAGTAAATAGAAGTTAACATGTCACGCTACAAGACTGTTTCAACCACAGTGTCATGTTTTCAATGAGTACACTTGCAGTGCACAAATATTTGTGAACGTATATTCAGTTTGCATCTCTGAAATGGACTCAGGCACATTTTCTGAATGTCTGTGGCAAGTATCTTCCTACAACTATCAACATCCACTAATGCCGTGATCATCTCCGGACAGAGCAGTAATGCCATGGAGGCAGAGAATTAAGATTGTGTCCTCCTGGTAATTTACCTACTGGACCTTGTGCGCTGGTGAAGTGTGAATCAATTTGTAAAGGATAGTTAAATTTTTATAACAACCTCCCCCTTCTTCACACTTGACTATCCCACATCAGCTATTAAAACTGAAAAGGAAAAAAAAATCACGTGGCATCTTATGAAGATGATCAAGGGGAAGGACACTCACTGGGAATGATAAAACGACTGGTTGCACTTTCACCCATTTTTATTTTTTATTATTTTTTTGCTGGACGGACCGACCTCTCCCTCTGTGTACTGACTGTGTGTATGACAAGCACATGCATTAGGCCAGGAGAGATAAATAAACAAGCCCTGGAATATAAAATGAATAAAACAAGAAGGAGGAGGAAGCAGGCTGGCTAGGACACTGATATCCCTTGGCAAAATGTTTTATCATATTCAGCAAAGGAAGAGCCTTTATTTTATTGATTTAGAAAAAGAAAAATCCCAGAGGCACTAAAGGGAACAGGCAATGATTAATGTCCCTCTCAGAAAAAGAAATTATATGGAATAAATTAAACTACTGCGGCAGCAAATTGAAAAATAAGGATGTAAATGAGGTTTGAATACTTAATATCTTATAAAGAAAAATAGTCAATGAGGCCCAAAAATGATGAGGGATTGCCAAAGAAACATAATATTAACTCTAATGACTGAGGCTAGATTTTCTGTACTGTCAGAATTTACCTGTCACAACTGATTTTCTGGCAACGACATGAAAAATGAGGGACATTGTTTGAAGCAATTGAAGAAATAAAAGAACAGAAACCAGATGAAAGGGGCATTAGGGGTGTAAAATGTATTTAGCTTTAGCTTAGGACTAGCTTGTATTACATTATATATCCATGTTAACGCTGAAAATACTTTGAACAAAGCCTGAATCTGTCATAATGCCAGCATATTTTTCATTGTAATCACACGTCAGCCTATTACCATAGCATGCAGGTTTGTGTGTTGCATCATTGGAGTGCATTATGTTCATATAAGGAGCTCGTGTTTATCACAGACTTCATCTCCAGGCTCCATCAAACCTAAGAGCATGTCTTTATGTTCATGCAAATGATCTGCACTTGATTTATCCGGTGTTATGGCGTTTATTTTTTCTCTCTCACTATCATTGGAAAAGGTCAAGCTGCTGGAAGAGACACCTCATGTGATATTGTATTTGTCAGTGAAACTCTTTTCAAATCATCTTCGTCACATTCACGTGCTCTCAATTAAGTCTCGGTGCAACATAGAATCAGTCATTCTGCCAGTTATCGTTGACATAGCGGCGCACAATGCCAGCTAAATGAGAAGAAAGCCAAAAGCGAATGGGAGAGAGTAAGGGAAAGAGAGATCTGTGGTACGCTATCAGTCGAGGTCGTTGGTAGAGTTGGCCCCCGGTCCTCCCCATCCATCAGAGGTGGGGTAAAGATGAGAGAGTGAGACGGGGGCCTGGGGAGTGGCAGTCGGGTGCTTGCATTGCACCCCATTACTTCAGATGGATAGCAGAGGGGTGCTCCACATTAAACACTGTTCCCTCGGTCGGAACCTTTAATTATAACTCCTCAGTATCACTTACAGCAGCCCAGCGCAGATGTTAAAAACCTTTTCGCGGCTTGGTTACCCCACCTTACTTAATCTCAAGAAGGGGTGAGGATACAGATGGCATATCAAGAGTTTGAGGATATGCTTGATCTCTGACAACAGAAGTGCTTTTCCCCCCGTCGGGGTGGGCGAAGGTCTGTGTTTGTGTGTATGTGTGGTGGCGTTTTAGGCGTGTTTTTGCAGCGAGTCAGAAGTTGCGGCGTTGCAATAAAAACTGTTGAGGGGTAAAATGCATCGGAGCTCACACTGTCACTAAAGCGGCGCAACCAATTCAGCAGGGAGCAAGACTTGTGCTCTTAGGTAGGGAGGGAGTGCTGTAAATCAGTGTGCCGATGAGCAGCTTTGTTTACATATTACACTCTTTACTCTAGTCTGAAGGGTTCAGCGGCCCTTATATCATCCTGCCTCCTTGTATGGCTCATAAAACTAAAGAAGGGATATAACACTGGTGTGGTTTGCCGCTTCAACAGTGTGTGGTGGCATCATTGTCAGTGTCAGAGTCGTACACGCGGAAACATCAAAGACTAAGTTGAATTATGTCCCAATGCGCCTCCTGGGCAAATAAAACTAAGAAAAATTCTTATTTTGTTACAAAATGAGGAGATAACAGACTCAAATGTGATCGGTAGTGTTCAATGGAAAGTTGTTGCTCCTGTAAAAAAACACCTCAGTGACCTGAAGACGAATATGTCCACCACTTCACGTATTATTCAGAGGTTATATACACGATTTCTTTTTTGATTGAACTTTGGTGTTCACCGTTGTAGAAAAAGAAATTCTCATTAAAAAAAGCTTCAACAAGAATTACTTCTCACAGTCACCTGCATTAAACCAAGCAGGTAAACCAATGGGCAGGGAGAAGCACTACATCCTACCTTTGCACTCACATTGCTGTGCTTAAATAACATTACACCACAGAGCACTACTGTATCTCAATGGGAAACCATTTAAAGGCTGTTATGGCGGTGCATTTTAAAGCAGTGCCGCTGCAAATGACCACACTCAGTCGCGATAAGAAACTGCAGAAAAGAAAGAAAGATACAAATCGGGCTTTGTTTGTTGCCGTTACCACTCCATCTGCTCATCAAGAGGTCGCTGCACACCTGCCTCGTACATTTACGATGGCTGGCGCCTTTCAAAATGCAATGAATTACATCTGTGTAATCTTGTAAAACGTGACTTATTGCTGTCACCTTCAAGTTTGCAATCACACAAAAAAACTTGGCTGTGTATTCCCAGTCCTTTCACAACACCAGAGTCAAAACACTTTTAAAGGTTTCACTTAATTGTGCATCCACACTTAATTGTATTTACACTAGCAATGTGAAGTTATATTGGATTCATATCAAGCTCGTAAAACTTTGTCGTTAACTTACACCTCCACACATGTTGCTCACGATTCTCTCATCCAGCTGATTTTATGACGCAGGATCTAATTAATTGACCTCTCTTATGCTGTTTCGTTGTCATGGGTTGTCTGTAAAAAAACTCTGTCTTTGGAGGTGAATTTATATGGGCCAGAGAGTATGTGTGTCAACGTCAAGTCAGGCCTGGATACAGGGTGCCACACTCTAAAGGTTTGGTAAGTGCGATATCCTGACATGGAATCCATTTCCCTGAATCTATAAGGCTTGCCTGAGTGACTATGTATTGTGTGAACAGATAACTCCCTCACTCTCTCCATCTCTCCTCTATACAAACATTCATTGCTGATGGTGCATGCACGGTACCTGAGCAAACACACCAACAAATGTGTTACTACATTTCAGTTTTGCCACGTTGCCGCCGCGATGCAGATGAACTGTCAAATATGCTCCACAATTTGTTCTTTCTTTTACATTAAAGAATTGCGTTATCACTCATGTAAACCCGTGGGCCCGTTTGTGTTCAACTGCCAGTGATTTCTGTTCTCACTTTTTGCTTCAACAGAAAGAAATACAGTACACAGGGTATTTAAAATGATAATAAGGCAACAGTAGATTCTGTTGTCATCACAGTTGTCAAACAAGACAGGTGATGAGGGGTCACTTTATGCTCACTTAACAAAAAGGCCCAATGATAACATAGATAAGCAAGATGCATATTCTTTAACATATATGACTGGTCAATATTTCTGTATGAGATATGGTTGGTTTTGATGTAGTCTATTGACCTTGACCTTTTATTTAAATAGCAGTAGCAATATAGCAATGAACAAATACTTTACTCAAAATTATAAAACTGAATGTACTAATAATGCTAATAGAAACCATTCACATATTTATCATATTTTATTGGACTATTTTATTTTTTGTAAGTTAGTTGAGTAGATTTCATCAACTTTATATTCACTTCAGCTGTACATATTTTATAAACTAATCGTAAGATGTACATGTAATTTCGTAAATGAAAAGTAAGCAGTGACTATAACTGTAATTTAATGTAGTGTAGAAAATGTTACAATATTTCCCTTTGAAATGTAATGGGGTAAAAGTTATAACAGCCAATAGGAATCCAAGAAAACAATATGCGTTAGCGTTACATAAAGACCTACCAAGAATTTGCAACAATGACTTCCTTCAGCTCCTAATTTGCGGAATACTCAATATACTGTCTGTAAAACGTCAGAAAATAGTGTACATTACCCAACACACGTTTAGTTAGCTTTGTCCTACAAACAGACCAAAACCCAACAATATTTGGCTTAAAATAATCTAAAATAAAGGAAAGCAGGACATATCTGTATTTGAGAGGCTGGAAACAGCTATTTGTTAGCATTTTATGCCTAACAAATTAACATTTCCTGGCATCAACTAAGCAATTAATCGCGATAGCTGCAGCTGAATTGCAGCCTGCAATCCAGGTCAGAACTTGCAGTGTGGGTTTTTAACATAGTTTAAACTAAATACTTTTTTCTGTTGAACACTAGAGCTGAAATCACACAACAGGCATTTTTATATGGATAACTGACAGAGAAATTAAACACATTTTGATGACGTTTCTGCACTTTGTGTTACCAGATATCATAAAGCAACGGCATCATAATTAATATAGTAGTTATTGTAAACGGTTGGATCCTCCATCAGTTCCATAATCTGTCATTTGGTTGGATATTTGGAACATAAAGAATACATAATCTACAAGATGAAAACACCCTGTGCAGAATTTGACTGATGTATTCTTGTTGTGGCACTGGTAATATTGTTCACTATAGAGGTGACTCTGCTGCACAGCACTGGAATAGAAAACTTAACTTAACAGACCTATGCATTAAACATATTGTAGAATACAGTGTAACATTCATCACTGTCAAGGACAGAGTTTGTATAAATTTAAATGCACTGAAGCGTTCAGAGCGTTTTTTTCCCCCTCCTCTTCCTTTGTCTATGGGTGGCAGTATATGTGTATATATCACTATTGAGCTGCCTTATTTTTTTTAGTAACATAATTAAATATGAACACTCCAAAAGCATAGTGCTCTTGTTGTATTTAACACGGTTCAAATTGAAATTATTTGAAATTAGCTTAACTATTAGGGCTGGCATACTTTGTCTCAATGTGACGTGAGGTCAATTCAATAAAAACCCAAGCAAAAAGGAATTGCATTGAGATTTGTGGGAATTGCTTGTTCAAAGATGTAGCCTGGTTTAAAACCAATCATGGCCCCAAGTGCCGAATGTATTGGGAACCAAGACATGGCTGTGTAAGTGCCTGACAGTTTTAACATTAAAATAAATTGCCTAACCTTTCCAACATCCAGTGACAAAAACAGGAAAAATGAAAGATAATGGGTTATTATTCACCTAGGGATCCTATACATAATAATGATATCATCAATAATAGTACACTGGGGCTCATATACTAGGGCTCCTGTGGCTTAAAAAAAACATTTAATGGAATTACTTATTTTGAATCATCAGTCCTAGTCCGGTGTTTAGATATTTGAATGAAAAAGGGGGAGAAAGTGGTGGATAAATGGAGAGAGGAAAACATATTTGTTGGGATGAAAGAGAAGGCTTGAAACACAGACGGAAAGGGACAAAGAGCAGGAGAATGCTACACGTTATAATTATTGTGAGAACTGTTTCCAACCGTCAGCCATCTGTCAATTTGCCAAATAACACAAGCTGAACCACACAAAGGAGGCACATCAGTACTGGCTTAAAGTACACAGCTGTAAGTGGGCAATAGACTTACAAAGTATTGCAGCGCTCGCCTGACAAATGCAATAAACAGCATTATCCTTCAGAGGTGATGCTATGGTTGCTGTGCCCACCTCCTCCTCACACTGTGGAGGCCAGGGACAACACACAACACTTGGGATAGTCAGGGAGCAGTGGGGGTAGTGGCGCGTGGGGTGGAAGTAAGGAAGGGGGGAGGGAGGGGGCGCTTATGGGTGGGGGGAGAAATAGGAGTTACTGGTAGACCGAGACTGGCACCGACATGTGGGGAGGTGTGTGTGAGGCAATCTACAGAACAAATGAGGGCACTATCGCCTGTCATATTTCACATTTTCTTCGTTCTAAATAAGACAAAGACCGCACGAGCAGAAAGCTCAGGAGGCATAAACAGCTGGAGAATGCTGCATCTCCACTGCACTGTGACCCACGCGGCAATAAATCCGTATAAAAGTGATTATGATGAGGCAAAGTGATCAAGCAAATGAAATATCTGAGCTTTAGCATATAACTCAGTGAGGTGAGGTGAGCTTTATAGCCCTTGCTCTAGGGGAGCCATACCTTGCATGTCCTGGGCAATTTGCTTCTCTTATTGCATGTTCTGTCTTTACTCTAAGAGCGTTGGGCAGTTCGAGCGTTGCATGTCTAAGAGCTTGCTAATGTTGTTGGGATACTTGAATACGGTGAAAATAAAGCTTGGATTAATTTGTTCATAGGTTCTGGAGCTGGATTCACACCTCCTAGCGCATGACGTCTCATGTTATAAAACTTTTTTTGTGTTAACCGATTGGGGAGTTAGTTATTTAGACAGTTAATTTTCCAGTACCCAGCTGACTCTTTGGGTTCCTTCATGTATTTATGACTGTAATCTAAGTATTAATTATTATTATTGCATAGGACCATATATTGTCTAGAACCAAATGGAATTTTTAAACAATTAATTTTGGGATGCAGATTTTCTTAGGGGGTATTATTAAAAAATACCAAATTTGTGGGGTGCTATAGTAAATGTTGTGATTTTTTCTTTAACAAAATCAGAGAGTGTCATCAATACTTATTTAGGGATACAGGTGGTGCTTAGGCTGGATGTGTTGGGGACTGGGACCGGCACTGGCATGGATGCAGCTCTTGTTTATCGCGACCACAGTGCAGCATCTTGTTTTTTGCTTTTTTTCATCCCTCCACTCAGTCAGTGAGACTCCCGTCAGTTCAGCTAGTCCATGTCCCAGCTCCCTGAGTGTGCTGCTGAGTATAGTGATGATCTAGCAATGATAACTGGATCAATACCTCCAGCCATGTGGACAGCCGGCTGGGAGCTGCATCACTACCCTCACAGGCGACCGAGTTGCAAACACCTTACCCCACCAAACCCGCCCCCTTCCCTCCTGCCGAGACCGCCAGCCTCACAACTCCTGTGACACACTTCATCTTATAATTTGATCAAGAAAAGTGTCACATTAAGCAGATCTTACGGTCATAAAGTAGAAATATGTGGATTTTATGATCTGTAAATGAGTGCCCCTTCATGGATGGTTATTTTAGTGTCAAAATATATTAAATACATAGGAAGGAAAGGCTGTACCTGATCACTGATTCCATACAGTCAGCACCGCAATGTAGTTCTCACTCCAGTTTAATTTACTTCAAAAAAAGAATTGCGTCAAATTCATTTCTTCTTCATATTGTTTTAGGATAACCAGCCAAGAAATAAACAATGACTGATATAGAATCATATTCAACAAAAATTCATAAAAATATAATCCTTTTTTCTGGGAATAATTGTGAGCCTGCAGTGTAGGTGAAACCAATTAAATGTTATTTGTAGAGGAAAGAAATTGGTTAATACAAAGGCATAGTAACAGTCTGTAATAACAATGTCCTTTCTCCTGTGACAAAGACAAAGTGCCTGCGTTTGGAGCGTACAAGCGCAAGAGACAAGTGATGGCTGAAGGTAGACTTTGGGAGAGCATTTGAATTTCATGTCCAAGAAGAGGCAGCCCATCATTAAAAAACCCTAATTTCTGTGTCAGGTGGAGTTACAGGTAATCGATCATCTTGTCACACCGATTTATTTTTTTCTGCCCTTTCAAAGTGAATTCTCCTTCTTTCCAATTAAACTTGTTGCTGTAAAAGAAAATGTCTCTGGCTATTAAAGGAACATTTTGCCATGTTAGGTCTTTTTCCACCAAAGGTAATTTCTGAACATTTGGAAGAAAGGAGCCCAAGGGAGGCTGTGGCTTCCAGGCAATTCTTCAATGTAGAGCTGATCTGAACAAAGCAGACCTTTTGAGGTCGGCATTAGACAACTATAAATGTCTGTGTGTAGTATTCAGTAATTTTGTTAAGATCCTCTTAAATGCCACTTGAACAACATAGAAATGCCCCTATTGGTTTTATCATTTCCTGCGCTAGTTGTAATGTCACATAAATAGTATTATAGTTTTTACATTTGTAGTACAACATATTACCTTAAATAGGTTGTTTACATGTTTAATATCTTAAATGATAAAAACAATAAAAGGCAAGTACACACATTCATAGTTATTAGACTGTTATACTAGTATCAAAAGAAAGGAAATGCTACTACAAGTGTATAAATGCTTAATGTGTAAAATAAATTAAATATAATATGTGTGGTTTTACCAAAGGATTGATGGATGCCTTAGATCTCGAGAGTGGCTTATTTGGAGAGAGTTTCCCTGCTCTGACAGCTTCACTCAACCTGACACTCCTGAACAGAGGCTCTGGCCCTGACAGTGTGTGCCACCAAGGCACTGGGATATGTCTGCATAAAAGCCATTTATTGGTACATTTCTAAATGTTAACGGTTGTCAGCTTCACTTTCTTTAAAGAGCCTTTGGCTCACTGGGGGGATAAAATGCCTGTGCCGTTCTGGGGAAATACTCCTCTGTCCATGACAGACAATGACAAAAAAAAAAAAAACGCCACTGCTTGTGGCCTCCGCCACCAGCGCTGTGGTTTCACATGGGGGCGAGTGCTCCTTTGTCCCTGGCTCTAATTTATTTATGTGGCTAATCTACAGGGGGTGGAGCGGCCATGCTCAGAGGTGTGTCATTTTACAGCGGGACCCACTGGAAGGATCAGTGACCTTGCAGAGACATTGCCATAAACGCATGATTCATTTCAATTAGCACACAATCCGTCTTAGCTTGCAATCACATAAACAAGGATTATCGAGGGGGGAACTTTTCTCCCCAAAAAAAGTCCCAAAAAAGTTCATACTGCTTCATACGCTTGAGCATCTAATTCCTCCTCCATCAATCACTTACAGTTGTACTTTCAAGAGCGAAGTTGATCAAATTACTTGAAATGGTTATTCAAAGTGAATTAAAAGTTGGCTCTCGAAAAATGTACTCTTGTTTAACATGGCACGAGAGCTGCATGGGGCAGCTCCCATAAAATTCGGTGTCAGAGCCAAGACTGCATTCATCCTTACCCAACAGCATTCATTTGGACAGAGGTGCAATGGCAGCAGAAAACGAATCGAAGAGATGGAGCCATGATTAGCAGCAACCTTCCCAGCATGCTCTGCTATGACAAATGACTGACTTTGAACAATATCTAAGGCGATCAGGATAAAGTACAGACCATTTCAAGGCTCAGCAAAATTCAAATTCTAATTAGACTTTGCAACACACACAAAATAAAAATTGTTCCCATGGCATTTTGGCCTCTCAGCTGTTTCTCCTATCGCGGAAACAAAACCAATAAAGAACATGATTAAAGTGATAACAAAGGCATAACATTTAAATTATTGAGGCACCACATCTGGGATCTGTATGTCACTGCGCTGCCATTTTTACCCTCTCATTCAGGACTCCATTCTCTCTGCATGAGGGAAACTGCAAAACAGAGGGAAAGGAGAGAAAGAGCGGGGAAGAAATTGTAACATTAAAAGGTAGAAAGCGAGAACGCAAATAGGCCTTCAGCTTTAGCGTTATTAATGACTCTTCAAAGATCTCCGACTTTTCCAATCTCTCAGAGAAGCGCATGAAGGAGTCTGCAGATGAAGCTGACCTTCAAAATGTTCTTTGGTCTTTAGTTAAGAAATTCACTCGCCATTATGGCATCATTAAGGAAACAAGGATAAAATTACCCCATGGTTAATGGCCTATAGGATCCCCCACCAAAATTTGTTTCAGATCTAATAAAACTGTGCTTAACACACTCGAATGAATTATGAGGACTGTTATGCAGGGCATTAAAATGTGGAAAATAGATTTTCGAGAGCTTGGAGGACTGGACTTTTCGAATCAGATAGTAGAATGGGATTTTCTGGGCAATAAATTCTACCATGTCTCAATTTATTTTCTTTCAGACCTTAAATCTGAAGGTATGATTTATTGAGTGGATTTGATAATCTTCCACATACACTGATCCCAACTTTGTTATTTCCAAAAATAATACTCACAAGTCTGCATTCACATGTTTTACTACATACATGGACACATAAAATAGCTTTTTTTCTGACATTGTTTTTCTCAGAACTACACTAGGAGAACTGTTTAATTAAATAAACATAACGTATTGCTAGGACCTCCATTAAATTAAGGTTTGCTTTTACATTTGCCTAACATGCTGTTGAGAGAAAGGATGTAGAGTTGGTTATTAGAATATCGCATCAGGGTAGAGAAAGCAGGCAGGGAGCTGCTATGTAGAAAAATGAAGCTGCAGGCTATGGAGGCTCTTCAATGTCTCATATACAACCGCAATCGCAGATCTGCAGTACTGTGTCATTTCCACCACTTATTACCTGCTATTGTAATCCAGACCTCGATGCCATCATGAAATACAGACTTATTATAAAGAGGGGGAAAAGTTAGCCCAAGATGGTGCCACAGAGAGGTGGTTTGTGTGGTAATGGCATTTGCTCTCTTTAAACTTTAATCTTTCCTATTAATTCCCTGCAACTGGAGAATGTACGAGAGTTAATGTTCCATGAACGTGTTTCTCACTCCGCAATCTCTTCAAGCTAATTACCTTCAGGTGCTAAATGGTGGGAAATTGCCATCCATTTGGATGAGAAAAATTTCACCTCCTGCTCCCTAGTGAAACATTTTTTTGCTGGGCACATTAAGAAAAAAAAGAGGGGGAAAAAGGCAGGCCTCCACCAAGGTAAACAGTGGTCATAAAAACTACCTCTTCCTGGTCCTTTTCGTCCTCCTGTCTGAAACAGGAAACATAGTCCCTCTCTCCCACCACATTGCTTACCGGCGGAGGTCAGATAGAGGTCAACAGGTGCTCCTCTTGACAAGGTGAATGAAGAACAGATGTTTGATTGGCATGAATCATCTAAACTGCCCATTAGAAACTTATGATGTGAAAGGATAGGACTCCTGGTACTAGGACACTTTTTCATTTGATGCCCAAACGGGAAGGAGATCTTGAAGTTTCTCCATTTTTAATTTGACTCCAAAGGATGGACGTAGAGTGTCATTGCAACCATTTGGGTTAGAAATTAAGAAGTTTGTTCATCAAATCTGTTGACGGATATGTCTGACCTAAGCCAGGTTTACCATCCTAATGTATCGCAAATTTTAGATTTTAAATGTTGTGAAATAATACATTATTATATTGTGAGTTGGTTTATTGAGATGAACAGCAGAGGTTGTTAATCCTTCACTTTGGTGCCATTAAACCATAGCAGAAGAGAAGGGTGCAATCAGATGTCGGAATACAAAAAGTGCCTGTCAAAAATCAAATGGTGGAAAATAATGCAGAAAACATTATGGACGTATTGCATTATGGATTGTTTCATGTCTTAATTTTTGAATGCTATAGTTTCCTTATCTCTCTGCATCGATGTCTTAATTTTCTTTGTTGCTGCTTTTAGCTTTTGGAATTGGAAGCTTCAGTGAACCTTTAAAGCGGCAACGAGTAACATTTAAATATCTTTTAAACAGCCTCATGTTTCCTCTCATAATCATAAATTACCTTTAACAGCAAACGAGACCATCAGTGCAAAGAAAGACGTTTTTATATAGTTTTTATTACTGCATTTGATCTGGTCGTACACCCAGTCCGATTTTCGGTTCACGCGTGCATGCTCTATGGTCACATATCTGTATTGGTCGCAGATTTCAGTGTGGCGCAGGAACGTGAATTGTGAAGCCTATGGCTCTAGGTGAGGGAAGGGGAGCGGGAGCCTTGTTTGAGACAGTTGTTTGTAGTCATAATGACTGATAACGGGGCTGAACCATCAAAGAAAAAAAAGAAAATGCAATGAAGAAAAGCTAAACGGGAGAGTGATAGGCGGGCGGGAGGGCGTTGCCAAGCAACGTATACACAATTTCACGGAGCGAACCTAGACTGCAGTGTTTACTCCTAAATGAATGAGCGGTAGCCTACTAAAACAAAGTTTACTTTGCCTCACCAGCATCATCAGATGACCATTATTCATCTGAAATAGTCATTATTTACAACAACATAAACACATTACCTCATCGTGATCCATAGACTACTAACTAACTGCCATCTCACGGACACGGACTCGTTCAGCTACGTGAGAGGTGACAATGCATCAACTCATTGCAATCAGGTGTGTTTAGCACTTACTGGCATTAGTTGAAGCTGTGTCACTAACCACTCTCTGGAAGCCGAAAAGAGTCCGGTGCCCTCACACTTTCAACACACGGACACGCACCATATTGCTTCCTGATTATTTGAATCTTGGACTCCCAGCACGAGCTAGAAAACAGCTGGCGTCGTAAAAATACTACCGCTTGTGTTCAAAGGTGTCGCCAACGTGCCGACTTACTCGTAGTAGCTTTAAGTCAGATGGTTCATATCAGTTGTGATGTACTCCCTAAGTATGCCTAAGTCTGTTTATTTTAGCATTTTAGCGTTAGAACAATTTGTGTTATATTGCAGTTATTGACTGCACTTTAAACATTTGTACATGCACAGCTACATTAGGTCAAAGTTTAAAACTAAACAAAAGTTTAAAACACACTTTTTTGGTTGTTCAGACAACATAATTAATTTGAGGAATTGAAAAACCTTTCTGATTGCTTGTCACTCTTTTGGTACCATAGTGATTCCATTATTAACAACAACAAAAAGTTAGCAATAAAAAATGGCCGAAACTTTGACAGTTTGTTTGAAAAAAGGATAGAAAAACTTTTTTATTGCAAAATATTTTCAAATATCTTTACATATTTTCACATTGCAGTTAGTTGTGTCCATCTGACTGTATTCAGCCTTGTGTGAACTCCGTTTGAAAACCTCTCACATTGCAGTTCAGCGGGTTCTCAGAAAGAGTCAGGAAGATGCATCATATGAGGGGAGTAAAAAGGCCAGCTGGGATGGGTGGGCCACATTGTGATCACTCACCTTCATCCCTGATTTGTAGTCATTATCCCTACCAGCGTTTGAAGATCAAAAACAAGGACAGGGAGAGTGATGGGGGACAGAGAGAGGCAGCCGGAGAAAGAGAATGGGGGAAATGAGTGAAGGAGGGAGGGACAAAGAGACGGCTGGATGTGTGCGTCTCTGTGTGTGTGTATGTGCGTCTGTCCCATTGACTGCCATTTGCCCCTGTTTGGTGAATATAGGAGTGTTGGTGGCAGCGATGTTGGGGAGTGGGTGGGGTTGGGAGGAGGGTGGATAAGGGTGATAGCACCTTAAAACCAACCAAGCTGCAAAAGCAATGAATATTAAATTCACGCCTAAATAGCTGGGTCTATGTGAAGCATTACTGTATTATAATTTTAGATTTGTCACCGATGGGACGCGGGTTTGAGTTGGAACAACAAGGCACGTCAGAGCAATCTTTACTCCTCTGATAACGGCACAGCTGTAAATTGATAATCTTATCATGAATGATTATGGATTTGGCTTTTGGTGGTCTTGCAATTGGACAAATGCAAATAAAGTGTTTAATTTGTGCTGGCAAGTGTGATAAGGTAGGACAGTTAAAAAAAATGGGAACATATAACAATTAGAGGCAAATATAATTTCTCTTTACCCATCCATGTCCCAGGCAGAGTGTAAATGTTGAAGGACTCCCATCAGGCGTTTTGTATAAATTAGCCAAACCCTTACTGTGCTGAAATCTATCCCCAACTGTTTGAGTGAGAAAGCAGAGATTTTTCCCTCCTTTTTTAGATTTAATTATCTTTTGTTGTTCTTTTTATCTACCTTCAAGGATTGTCCTCAGTGGGGGGCTAAAAGAATGGGAAGTGGAAAAGACGAGGGGGGTGTGTGCTAGCGAGCTAGGGCTAGTTTGTCCTCTGTTTGATCTGATTCCTTACAATGACACAGCGGGAAATTAAATATGAAACCGAATTAAAACCACTATTTAATGAACAACGGGGGAAACAAAGTTGGCTCCCTTCCAAATGAGGCAAAAGTCTAACTTCTCCTAAGAGCATCATCTCTTTAGTTCGGCTTAGTCTGAGACTAATTTTAGTTTCATTTAGACACAACATTTAGCCGAGTGTTTGATGATTTGTAATAAAATCCCAATTTCAAACCATTTATCTTGCAATATATTTCCAAACAGTGCAGAGAACACGAACGCCGCTCAGACTTTTAGCAGTTCCAAGTGTAAAATCCAGCAGTTTAATTGTCACTTCATTCATTGTGTGATGTGTTGGGGGTGAGTTATCCACAGTGGCAAGCCTTCCCACATATTGATTTGATAGACCTTCTGAAATAGCTTTCCTGTTGTCCTCAGAGAGAAACAACACATGTAGAACACGAGCTGAATTGATGTTGTTAAATAATTTAGTAACAAAGTATACCGTATGTGCAGTCATTCAAGTGAAGGCTGAGTTACTGTACAGAAAAAAAAAAAAAAAATTTGCTGTTCCATTTGTTTCTTTTTCCCTGGTTAGTTATTCTGTACTTCTGCTACTCTCAGCTTTTAGATTGTTTCTCTTGAGAACATATTCCAGTCATCCAAAAAATTACTTTATTAAACATTTGCAAAAACGTAAGAGAATGGAGTACATTTGTGAGGGATAAATAACATGAAAAATTACAGAATTGGTGATATAAACATAATCAAATACTAAGGTTGAGGTTGTATCTCAAAATGTTCTTTTCCTTTCTAACACCAACTATGTCATTCTACCTGTACACATATCAGCAGATTGTTTTACTCCTGACAGGTGGAAATAAGGGGGAATCATTACAAACGGAAAGAATACTGAATGCAACAAAAACACTGTCGAAGGATGCCTTTGGCAGGTGGAACTGCTCCCCTGCCAAACTGTCACCATTTAGGCCCGATAACGCAGGTAATTGCATTTCCAGAAGAGCAGGAGCAGATGAAACATGCTGTGGACAGATACTGCTGGCACACTGGCCCCTTCTGTTGGAAAATTTCATTTTTCCACAAGGAAGCCATGAATGCTAAGGCTGAATCCAAATCCGTTTTTTTTTTTTTTGCACTTTATCAGTGTGTGGCCCACCAAGTGGGGAGATGGAGGTAATTCATTCAGCTGAGACTCACCACACTAATCCAATTTCCAGCCTCCCACAGCAAGAGATAATTACAAGTATTAAAGCTGTTAGGACAGGGGGGAAAGGGCCCTCTCTCTGAAACTCTGCTGCAGGCCCTGGAAATATCGACTGAGCGGGGGGATTTCTGCTGGGAGAACTCAAGCTAAGGTATTGTTCAAAACTAAGAAAGTGTGTTAACTAATGAGGCAAAGGGAATCTCAAGGTATAAAAGGACACCCATAGCCACATGTCATTACAGACCCCAGGACTTTTCTCTCTCTCACTCTCTCTCTCTCTCTTTTGCCTCGTGCATCACTTAAGCCCACTTGAACAATTGGTCATTTCATGTGTAAAGACAGTAAAGTCAGGCTCCCTGCACAATCAGTATGCATATAAAAGTCATTGGAATGTCCCATCGCTTTTAACTCCATATGAGCTTCAGGATCGGATGTACAGTACTTCGCTATCTCTTAAGAAATACTCTAAAGACGGACACCTAACTTGTTACTGAAATACCAACAATACTTCTAAAACCACCAAACCATACACATGATAGCTTAACGTAATATCCTCCGGGGTGAGAAAAAAAAATCTTACTTTTCACAATTTTTCCTTGCCTCACCCACTCCAACATTGCAGCCACCTACACCCTATCCAGTGGTAAACTATACCTTTTCATGCCTTTGAAGCCACAATGGAGAACTAAGGGGTTTCTTCTTTCCCCCCACTGCTTAAACTTTGACTCTTCGAGGAGCGGAAGCTGCAAAAAAGCTCTAATTAACGGAAGCGGAGACGCTCCTGCGCCCTCCCATTCAGCGCTCCACAATAGACAAACCTGTGAAGCAGAACCAGGAATGGAATATGGAAGGACTGAATGGACACGCACCCAAAATAAGAGACCAGACATCACCCCCTGTCCACTCTTAGTCCCTGCTCGGTATTGTGCATCTCTGTTGAAGAGGGTCTGCCACAGGAGTCCCATTCTCTATCAATTACCGAAGATCAAAGAGGCATAGAGAAGAGGCATGCCCACATCAAGAACAGTGTTCAGTTTTTAATGTCATCGGAGACTACTTTAGCGCGAAAGTATGTTTTGTTAAAAACTACCGCCGAGGCTCTGCAATCTAAGAGTGTTGTTTTAGACAAACAATAAACTTCTCTTTACAAAATATAAAGAGAAGTTTACACGGTATCTTGGTCTGTATCTATATCAAAATTTACATGGTTATATTACAATAAAACAATTGGATAAAAAGCTAAAATGTTGCATCTCAAATCGTTCAAAAATACATTAAACACTGCCTGCACCAAACCATATCAATTGTTCCTTGGCCCATTGCTTAACCTTACACTATTACAATATTTTTTTTTTTAAGATATCCCAATAAGTTAGAGAACAGGCTCTAACTCAAAAATAAACAAAGTCAATGTAAACCATGGTCTCTTCAGGTGTATTGCACAGTATAAGGTGTACTACCTTATATGCCACAAAACTGATGTTTCTCTGCCTTACAAGAGCCAATACTTGGTCACTTTAATGTAAAACAAATTTCCTAATTTGTTACAATTAACAGTGTTTAACTTTTTAAAGAAAAACCCCCCCAAAGTTTTTTTTTTCCTTAACTCACATTTAAAGACTTCCCACAGCTTCATGCATATTCATACTGGCTAATTTTGAGAGCTTCTAATCCAATTAATGAGACGGAAACGGGTCCATTTGCATTACTATTTAGGTTTGTTCAGGCTCCAAGATGAGTCGCTTATCCCTGTTTGAATGTTGTTGTTATTCAAGAAATAAGCTTGAATTGTTTCTGCAACAGGTTCCAGTCAAATAGACGGAGCAATGAAATGCAGTGTCCCTACAAAATGGCCTGTTTCTGCTCTGACCTGGTTTAATGGAAGAAATGGCCCTCTCCTGCTATCTAGAGAGTTTGAGGTAATGTCTTAACAAAAGGCAATTAATAAAGACACTCAAATAGGATTTAAAAAACAGTAAAATAAAATTATACAAGTTAAGCTAGAATAGCATTAAACAAATTCAACAGGACAACACAAATATCAGTGCAGCTGATGTATATAAATAGTCCCAAATGTAATTTAATAATCGACAATTCCATACAGAGATACCTTAAATAAGTCAGGGAAACACAGCACGTTGTACCCAGAATAAATGGTTGCATATAAAATCCAGACAGGCTTCAGTTGAAGAACAATCTTACAGTAAACAGCGTTTGGCATTTGGAATAAATTGGGTTTGGCTAATTATCCCTCTCATTCAAAGTAAACATGAATAGGATCTTATAATGCGACATATTGTACATTGTTGCTAAAGGTGCAGAAATAACTCTGCTGCTTGTGTTACCTGAAGTACTGACATTACTATTATTTACCAAAAACGTTTACTTTTGTTTGCAAGCTTTATTTCCTTGAAATATTACACATCCTTGGCACAGGATGGGAAACTGCACCGAGTCAGGTGTGGGGTTTTTAATATGTCACAGGCATAGTGCTGTTTGGAAATGCAGTGTATTTTACTCAGCCCCCAATAATCTATTCTGTTCAGCCAGGCGCACACATTGACAAATGTTTCCAGCATTAGGTATTTACCTAGTGGAATGTAATGGATGTAAAGAGTTTGAAAATGCCTGGCGCACTAACAGCATGGGCAGTAGCAAGACTATCTAGACTGAAGAGAAAACACACTAGTCAAAATAGAATCGATGGTTCTGAAGGATGTTGTGTGTGTGTGTGTACTGTGCGTACTGTGCGTGTGTGTGTGCATGGTGCATGTATGGTCATGTTAGTGCATGTTTTTTTTCTTCAACTCTCTATGTATGTGTGCAAATCTGTTTCGTGCTGTAAAACGCTGACTGTAAACTTGCCATAAGTCATTCCAGACACCGTAATAGTTTCAGCAAAATCCATACAGTGAAAATGTTAATATTTTTCTTAACCCAAAAACAATGTGAAGGCAAGAAGTGTCACAAAGTGTTCCCAGGTCTGAAAGAGAAAAAATGTTCTGCCGTTCCAAAAGTTTAGTGGTGAGAAGGATGCAGGTGTTTTTTTTTCTCCAAAATAAAGTAGAAAAGTTTGACAGGACACCAAAAGAACCAAATTCAATTTGGATTTTCACATTTAAATGAATCAGTTGTTATTTTCTAGAATTATATTTATACTTAACATCCAAACACTGTTTTCATAGAACATCAGGACAGTGACCGGAATAAAATCCTGGTGGACTGGAGACATTTTACTTGACATTGATATTTCTAGTTCACAGCCCAAAATTGGTTAATATTCAATGCTCAATAATGGACTTTTACTTTCAGCTGTACAATGTAAACCAACCCAGATAACAAATTTTGTGAATGTTCACGATTAAATACAAAGGACAAAAACCTTAGCTCGTGTGCTCAGGGCTCGGTATCATTTGACATTTTCAATAACATTGCAAAAAGCAATGTCTAAGCTTCTTTTTCTTCTTACAAAAAAGAAGAGAAAAGTTGATAGTCTTGTAGCAGCTGCACAAGGACATTTCCTAAATCAAATGATCAAACTTAAAATTTCAAGCAGGAAAGGTCTGATCAAAAGAATAAGCATGCAAAACTAAGAATCTGACAAAGCATTTAATACCAACTTTCAGCTCTTGACAGTTTTAGTCCCAGTTATCAACGCAACGCCCGGTGCGTTTAACACAGTTTGGTCCGTACTGGAAACTTCTTCACATGGTGGATCTACATCCCTGGCAGTCTGAGAGATAAGTGTTTCTACTGGGACGGATGTCTATTTCGGGACAGTGTTTTGAAGGGGCTGATCCCCGGTTCAGCATGGATTCTCTTCCCCTCATCTGTTGGCTGATCTTGTTCTCCCTCTTTCTCTCTCTCTCTCTCTCTCTCTCTCTCTCTCTCCCTGAAACTACTTCTCAGCTCTATAGAGGCCTTCACCAGCCATCTCCAGCCATCTCATTCATTACATGCACTGTGCGTCCTGTCAGACGTTTGGGCGGGCAGGACACTTTCAGACAAAAAAAGGGGTAAGCTAATTTAAAGTAGTAAGATTTTATAGGCCTACTAGAGCTAGTATTGACTCTTTACTTATCTAATAGTCATTGGCTTTGTGTGGAAAGGTGGAAGGTGTAATTACCCTACATTTAAAGTACTTTTTAGTGAGTTTAAAGTTCACCCTGAAACAGTTTTTGGAATAATGTGATTGTAAATGGAGTGACGGGGGACTCAAACACACTGCTTAGGTTGAAGAAAAGGCAGGTCTGACACATCAAAAATCCCATATATCTTTTGAAAGTGGGATTTATAATCCAGCCTACAAAAGGAGGGCTGCTATGATGTGCAGTCAATATATGGGTGGCACTCCCCATAAAGGCCTCGGCCTTCTTTCCTCCTTTGATTTATTGTCACAGAAGCTCAGCTCAGACGGCCTCGTGAAATTCTTGTCAGTCCACTAATGACACTGTTTTTGTTATGTGAACCATTTTTGCCCATTTACTGTTTTGCCCTATATTCCTGCGCCACTCATATACTGTATACAGCAATACAGTGGATCGTAGTTAAGATAGGCACAGCTACATGTGTACATGTTGTCTTTGCTTCTATTCTGTATTTTATCAATATACAAATCACAAATTAAACTCTCAGTCTGACCTTACTGCTGGGTGTAATTCAGCCCATAACCTGGAAGAGTTTGGCAGTCATATTTTTATTCTAACAATTAAACAATTATTTTAAGCGGCTAACATTGAAGCTTACAATGTCATTTTATGAAGAAACATCCTATAAATGTTCCTTCTTTTAATCTTCAACATCTGCTCTTTGTACTTTTTAAAGAAGATGTTTCACTGTAGTAAAATAAGCCTTCTTGTTCAGTCAGTTCCACTTTGGATTTCAGGTTAACATGGGTGTCAAATATTACATTCTTATTGATATTGCAGATCAATATACATTTTATTAAATAAAGAGTTTAAGTATTTGCTTGAACCCCTTTTTATTAACCTAGTTACTTTCTACAACATGTATGTCTTTATTTTTTGCTACAGAAAGGTCCAGAAGTGTCTGCTGCATGAAACTGACCTTTTGCTAAAATCCCCTTGTAATTTGAGCTTTATGTCGCTCCAGACGAATTAAGCGCAAGTTAATGATTAAGCTATGAATCTATCAGACACTTGGCATGGGAAAGTTTTAGGGAGGAACGCTCAACAATCATTAAAAGGTGCTGACAGCGATGGGAGAGCAAGTTCCCACTTTGATCCGTTGACAGACCTGAGCTCAGCCTAACGTCATCCGCCTGCTCTCACCCTGCTCCCTGACTTTTAATAACTCTTGCGGTTCAGACAACAACACCTTCCACTCAAAAGCTGGCACATATGAACTCATAATACTCATATGAAAGGTATTATGGCATATAAGAAGCATAATCCACTAAGAGGGCACTTACGAACTGCGTTGCTCGGTTTTGCTGTCACATACAAATCTGTTTGGCTCACAGATTGGCAGAATACAACAGTTTGATAGGTTTTCTGTATATCTCTTAATTGTTATAGTGTTGTTATCTATTAAGATGCCTATATTTAGTATTTGACATCTAAAAAACATACTCGCCTACAGAGTTATATTGTTGGCCACCTCACAGTGAGCTGTTGTTTCTGTTCTCATAATCTTATATATCAGATTTGCATGAATAAATAAAACTGATTTATTATGGCATCCTTACTACACACATAGTTCTGAATATTTGCATTAAACATTTGCCAATAGTTGGAACAACGGTTGTGACCTTGTGCCGACATCAGACAAAGACAGACGGAGGCAGAGTAAGACAGGAGAGAAGTTTCTATTAAATCTTGGCTTCTTTGTTTGCAAGAGCAAACTTTATTGTTTTTCTCTGGAAGGATTTATCTGCGGCCTGAATCGTGTCCTGACTTGAGCCTCGGCAGTTAGGTGACAATGGTGTAAGTCAGCCCATAAGCAGCTGTACCGGTGTAGAAAGAAAGGTCTTCTGCTGCCCCCCAGGGGCTGACAGAGGAGATCACAGGCAAATCCTGCATCCAGCAGCTTTCATTGCTTCAAACAGGACTCAATTGAGGTTATACAGCTCAAATAAATGTATGTGATCGCCTTTAGGGGAACAGATCTCAGGACACTAGCTTGGACAATGTGTGCTTTTATATGAACATCCAGCTCAAAACTACTTGGACTCAGTGACAATTCTTCCCTCTTTGATATCTTTTATAATGCATATTTTTAATTATGCTGTGTTTGTTAGGACTGCACAGTTAGTATGCAGATTTTCTTTATACATTTTCATTTCTCATTAATTGTATTATTTAACAAATGTATTTATAATGCACATGAGGCATGTACACATAGGGGAGAACGGGGTAATTTGTCACATGGGTTGGATGTCACATTCGTTACATCTCGCCACCAGAGCGCGCTAGCTCTGAAATGTTGATATAAAAAAGGTCCAGAATTGGGATCAGAGGTCACATACATTGACTTCCTCAGAGGAAGACAGCTGCATTTCAGGTGAGAGGATGTTTTGTGTTTTTCATGTCAAATTCAAAATATTTTGCTTCTCAGTATTTTTCTTCTAGGCTTTTACACAATGGGTTTATAACAAAACACTTGTTCCCCTCAGAAAGTGTGAAGGGTAAACTATAGTTTAGATTGTGGTTAGCAAGCTAATTAGTTGTCAGATGGTTGTTGGCCTTGATGCTAGCAAGAAATTCAAGTTGGGGTTGGTCGTCAAATTTTTTGGGGGGTTGGTTGTCACATGTTATCTCAAGGCTGCAGCCAGAAAAGGAACCCAATAACGAAAGAAATTGTCAAGCTGTATCCTCACTGACACCCCAGAGAAGGAAAGAATAGAGCAGGAAAAGGCAGCTAGCAAGCAAAAGAAAAAAGGGCAACAAAATCAAAACAACCCAGTGCATCCCAAACTAGACCAGCTGCCAAGGCTACAGAACGTTATGTAGGCCTATTTGTCAACTTGACAATGCAATTAAACATTCAAATTTGGTTCTGCCTCCTTGCCTTCTTTTTAAGATTTTTCCCATTAAGATAACATTGTGACAAACAACCCCATAGTGTGTGACAACCGACCCCTTGATGGGGTTGGTTGTCACAATGTGTCAGAGTGTCTTTGATGGTAAATTACTTCTTCATTACAATAAGTTGGAAAAAAAGAGAGACACACATTTCTAGCCAACACCTTAAGCTTCAATTTAATGTAGGAATGGCTATTGACAGATGTTTTGGTGATGAGCAATTCTCACTAGAGTAAAAAGTGTGCCTACTTACCCCGTTCTCCCCTAGTGTAACACTGATGGTGGTTTCTTACGCCTGCTCTGAAGCTGATTTTCAGAAGACAAGTCGGGGGAAAATAACTCAAATTGGTATTTAATCGACAATTAGAACATCTGCGTAATATCATAGAAGCAATCATGGCCTATATCACTGAGTAAATATTTACTCCAGCTGTAGGAAAACAGGGCTTAAACAGCAAAACCATTTATAAAGACGTCTTTTTGAATCCCAGTGTGGAGCTTCAAAAAGCTGTAAAGAGATGAAAGTGCATTAGGACGCAGAAACGCTCCTAACATCTGTTTCCTTTGTGTTACAGAGGATAGTGCTTTGTAGCAGGCAATGTGTGCCATCAGTGACTGCTGGAATGATATTTGTGTTCCCCCCTCAAACAGACACACTGTCACAGAAGCACTTGTCTACATTTTGTAGTTGCTCGGGGAAAATAATTGCCTTATCTGCAACTGTCAAAATGATGAATGCCCCGGAGAGCAGCGAGAATTGACTGATGGAATTGGGGGAAAATCTAATCCCTGATCTGAACACTTTGTATAATACATTAACCCCTCTGGTACAATGGGCTGCGCGCAGAAACAGATTTGTATAGACTTGTAGAAATAAATTCAACAGAGGCTGAAGGATCGATAAACATCAGGAGTTATGGCCTCGTCTGCGCCATGTCAAATGGAGCGTTGTGAAACGTTGCGTGTATTGAGATGTGTGTTGGCAGGAGTTGAGTTAAAGAACATATGCAAACAAAAATGTATATAATGCAAAATATCAACAATAACTGCAACATTTAAATATATAACTGATATAGAGAAATAGACAAATTCATCAATACCAAAGGGAAATAGTTTTTTTTTAGCAGCCAGGTCACCATACTAACAAACACAAAGACAGTAGGTAAGAACACAATACAATAATTAAAATTGAATATCTACAAAAACAGAGAAATACATAATAAATGGGGCTTAACTTTATTATTTATTGAACATACATTGTATAATGATAGTGTCAAGAGTTACTGTATTTTATGTAGAATAAAATTTTTAATTAAAATATCTTATCAATTTTCTCATTAATACTTCAGCATAGTGATGTACACTTGTAATGCTGCTGGAAAAATTATATATTCTGTATGTCCATATGATCATGACACAATTCCAATGAGAATCATTAAATAATTTTTAAATGCATTTTTTGCAATGGTGCTTGAATGCGTTCTTATCTCCAGCTGAATATCTAAGTGACAATGACAAGAAACAATGGTTGGGTTAAGAATTCAGTGCTATAAATGAACATTGAGCGATATGCAGTGTGATAAGCAGGATTATGGGATATTATCTTGTACTCTCCCTTTACTGGTCCACAAGCTGCAGAATGGAACTTTTTACCCACATATGAAGGAATATCTCTCCTGATTAAAATTAACTTTTTATAACCTAATGTTCTGAAAAAGAAGTTTTCTAAATAATAAAAAATAAATAAACAAACAGTCGGCACCAATTTGTGAACGAGTCTGCACCCTTTTCTTTGGTCACACTTGGGTGGAATACATTATCCCCAATATGAGGCGAGAACATACCTGTAACAGGTTAATGACCTCACACTTTCCACACCATTTCACTTTGCGGGCCATAGCCAGGAAAAAGCTAAACGCTTCACTCCCACTTCACTAAATTATGAATTAGCCAAAAGGTGAGGCGATTAAAGATTCAACATTTTGCGGTTCAACCAATGGATGGTCTCCTCGTTGAGCTCAGGTGGGATAACTTCAACCATTAGCAGTAACCTCTCTTGATATCCATTACGGAGGGCATAAATATTGGAAGAGGAGAACAAATAATCCAGAAATTACCAATCAAAGTGTTTGCAACCGCAGAGAAAAATTACTATCCATGCTGTTGATTTCATTGATGCTACAATCTTCATCTTCATACATTAATGAATAAGTAACACATTGGAAAGCATTGCATGATTGGAGATTTTAAATTATTTGTCATGAAGAAGTGGAAATATTGAATTTTTTATCATGTAACCCGAGACTGATTTTGATAAATACCATTTTCAAACCACAATTATAATAATAATAATAATAATAATAATAATAATAATAATAATAATAACGATAACTTTATTTATATAGCACCTTTAAAAACAATGGTTTAAAAAGTGCTTTAACAAAATAAATATGAGCAAGTACAATCAAATAAATACTAATAAAAAAAACACACATATACAAAAAGATAAATACACATACTCATATATACACACAACAAACCAAACGAGATTATCAACATTAACATTCGCATTACCTTGAATACGTGTAAAAAGCTGGTCATTAAGACTGGCATTTTCGCCTGTAGTGATCGTTGGCGTGTCAGACGTCCTCAGCATTACCCCGTTCTGTAACGAGCGCTGACAGGTCACATGGCCCAAACTGTGATGTCTGAATAATTTGAACAAATGCTAAATCATTGCAAAGCAGCCAGAGAGAGCTCAGCGATGTGAAAGTGAAGTGGTTGTGCTTCCCCAAGGCTCCGCGGCATCTGTTCTACATGTGTGCAGCAGCAACATCCGTGTTTCGCCAATTAATTGCGCTTGTATTCGAGTAAATATTTGACTTTGAAGCGCTAAACCGTTAATTGGGGTCCCTTTTCGGCAAAGAAATCTCATTAGGCGTCATTATTCCACGGAATAATGCAAGTTATTTAATGAGACATTCTTTAAATGGTCCATGTAGATCTCTTATTTCATAGGAACCATTTTTAAACTTGTAACAGTAAGCCTACATTTCAGAATCTCAATGTTTTTGTCAACCACAACCTTGGAATCTGCCTTGCAAAGAGTGTCTGTCAGTCTGATGTTTCCCCTTAATTCTGTAAATTGGAGGGCTGTGAGTCCAATTACGGTCTGTTGGTTCTGCTCGAGGCCACCAGGGAGAGCTGTGCTTGTTTCTCAGAGTCACCACCCCTCAGCCCTGCCATAAGGAAAGTTATCACTAATTACTACTTACCGGTAGCTCTTTTTTTCTATTGGCGACATAAGCACAGTAAAAGAGGCATTTTTTTTTTGTTAACAGTCATCCTGTCTGACTTTGAAAAGCAAATTCAAATGCAGCAAATTAGGTTCTGCCTATCCCCTCCATGTTGAACACTAAACTGTATACAATTTCATAAGGGGGACAATTATATTTCCTCTTCTTCCTGAAGCTTTGGTGGCTGGTGTATTTCCACAATCTGCGACTCATTCTTTTCTAACCTGGCAAAGGAATTATGTACATGAAACCTTTTTTGCAGGATGTGAGGTTGTTGGGGTCTGTTGCCCCTACTGGCCATTAACTGGGGATTAGTGCTGGTGGGGCACACATCCCTTTGAAGAGGTAATTCCTCACACTTCCTTGCTATTGAAAATCAGGAAGCAATCATAGAAGAAACCATGCAGATGGACCATACAGGGAAGCCCGTGAACATATTTTTTTTCTATTTTCTTCGCTCAAAATTAAGACTTGGAGTAGCCACTACCATTGTGAAAACTGAGCACAACAGAAAGTTCAAGGGGACATCATTAGCAGGAAATGCTATCAGCTCTCTCAAGCAATCATGCTTAAAAGCTTTTTTTGTGTTTTTGTAAGATTGTTGAGGCACTGTAACCCATAACGGTCACTTCACCGTTCCCCATATATCTGTCAACACAATATAGGTCAGCATGCATGGCTGTAAGACTATAAATGTTGTTGATCATCAACAACATGATGATCATCAACATGATGTCACATAGAGAGGGTCAGGACAGTTAGGAATATACTGTAGGTTAGAAGCTGTGCATGAATTGTTACACTGTCCTGGAAAAAAGAGAAAGTTATTGCTGTATGTTGAAGGACACTGACCTCTACAGGGACAAAAGGTTACTAGACAAATATCACAAGTCTGGGCTTCTGCTGACTTTAACTATTCAAATAGAGGAAAAGTCAAATGTGTATTTTTTGGGGAATTTTGATACATTTGTAAAAAAAAATAATAATAAAAATTTAAAAAATAGATAAAAAATAAATTGTGTTTACAGTACAGAAGCAGACTTTAGATTTATATTGGTTTTCTGTAGTGGTCTCGGTGTAAATTGTTAGCATGTTATCCAGGCCCTCAATACTGTGTTGTATATAGCACTGGGGGTTTGTTCGCTCTTTCTGAGCTGTTTCTTTATTTTTGTTCTCAAATCGCTGACTTCGTAAAACCAGGGACCACTTGCTTTTACTCGCAAAGCTAAATTGCAGGTTGGAGGTTGCACTTGTATTTAAATTTGCACGTAAACCAAGAGTTTTGCAACCGTTAAGAGGGCCGCAGTGGGTGTTGACTCTTGTTAGGTTTGACGTGCAAGTCAACACAAACATAGAAATTATCTCTTTTATGGGGTGCAATTCTGCCTTTACAGAGTCTGCTCTGGTTTCTCCCATTGAGGCGTCTATAAAGGCAGTCACTTGGCCCGCATTATGTTTGTTTTTCAAACAATCATTCCATTTTTGACATTTAAAGATCAAATCAACTGTTCAACAGTTAATCCTAACATTGGCCAATATCTCTGTCTCAGTATTTTCTGCGGACTTCTCACCAAAAACTAAAGCTGTAATGCTAACAAAGGAATTCTGAAAGTGATACTGCCAAACAACCCTTTACAGCACTCCAAAGCAAACGAGAGATAGATCATTTCAAATAATTATACAACAGATCATATACAAAGTTTTATTATCAGCAATTTGATTTGGTAACTTTGGTAACCATAGTTATACTTCAATTTATGGTAAATCCATGTATTATATATCAGGTGAACCCTATACTGTGTTATAGATGAATGATTACATTAATTGTGTTTTATTTGTCTCTTAATTATCACTTCAGTCTGCATGCAAAAAAAAAAGTGTTTATTTCAGCACCTTTATAAGACGGGTAATAATACTTTCCACCCTACAGGATACATTTGAGAGACCAAAGCTAACTTAGAAATAATTTAAAAAAAAATGTGTTAACAGTAAATCCACATTAAAGACAGACATTGTGTTGTGTAAATGTGGTGGTTTTCTGCTGGTTCCAAACAAAATCTGTGTAACTAATTCAAAAAATAAAATTGTTTAAAATTGCATCTCTATTTGATCAGGGTTCAAGTTTTCTCTTTTCTTATGCATTGAACCATTTCCTGTTCATTTCGAAACCATAAACCATTTGAGGTCAGATGGATCCACACCTGTGCAGATTTCATATTTATTCAGCTACAGTTAGGATTTTATATCATGTGTTTCTTTTTCGTGTGTACTTAAGTCACATGTTATTTAATTTTTTATTTTAGCCATACATCAGCCCCTGTGACCTGGCTGGGAAGCTCCCTCTGCTCCAAGCCACTGCCATCAGATTACTGGCCGCTGGGTTACACGTCAGTCCTGCTGCCAGAGATTTGATTAGCAGCATCTGTGTGAGCAAAGCGGTCATTTGTGAGGCCATGTGAGAGGCCCTCGTCGCTTGTGGGAACTGACTGGCACTTTTTTTGGATTTTGTATTACACCTTTTAACAAGACATTGCATACATTGCATAGTGTCACATACTTTATTAATGTCACAGCAAATTATAATACAACACTTGACAAGTCTATGTTGTATTTCCTAATCTTGATTACATTAAAAAACGGATTAAGGTGTCTCTCATTGAGTTTTTATTTTTTTAATCTTAATTCAAAATGTTACCTCCTCAAATAAACTGTGCCAAAATTCCTAAATGCTGAAAACAAGAAACTAGGTGTTCCATGATCTTCAAAGTTCAGCTCCTTCCCATAGAAAAGAGGTGTGTGTGTGTGTGTGTGTGTGTGTGTGTGTGTGTGTGTGTGTGTGTGTGTGTGTGTGTGTGTGTGTGTGTGTGTGTGTGTCCTCAGAGGGGCCTCCTTCCTGCACAAACTAAACAAGAACTGAGGTGTTTGAAAGATGGTAAAAGGGAGTAGGGGCGGCTGTAGCAATGGTTGTAGAGTAAGTCAGCCATTAATCGGGTTGATGGTTTGATGCTGTTGAAGTGTCCTTGAGCAAAAACGCGAACCACAACTTTCCCAAGATGAGTATGAATGTGTGGGGGAAAAATTGGAAAATAAATACCTATGATGCTAACAGGTTAATGTATAAAAAAAAACTATATTCTTTCGGTGGAACCCCAATTGAACTGATAACTTGTCAGCACTTGAATCCAAAAATATTTAAAGTGTAGATGTCCTTAACTGTTCTGTACATACTCGAACACAAAACTGTGCAATGTCAGTCGTAAGGAGAGAACCGCTTTCAGTGCAATCAGCTGGTGCTCATCTGTCATCAGACATTAATGAAGGGTCCCGGCCTCACCACCTGTTCTACATATTCTAGTCTAGTGCCACACAGATGTTTTTGTAGCTGCAGGGGATGTAACTCTGAGGCCAGTGGTTGTCGTCCTGTGCGGTATGTGCATGCACTCGTCCGGTTTGCTTGCGTCTCTAATGGTAATAATATAAGTCCTCTCTGTTATTTGTTTAAAAGTATGCACACCTGAGACTTGCAGGTGCACAGCGGCAAGAAACTGCTTTTTTACTAACTGACCTATACAAGGACAGAATGCAGTAAACTATGGGAGCAGTGAAGTTGAGAAAAAAAGTTTTAAGTTTTCATTCTGGCTGGCTAACTGCATGACGGATAGAAAATGGTGTAACGCTATTTGGTGCCTTTTTCAAGTTGATTATTTAAATCAAAAACATTGTTGTCATAAAACCCAAGATTCCGCCTTTGGATTGTCTTCACAAAATGCTCAGGGAAACTGCAGGAAATTCCTGTTGCAATCGTGTTTTTCTAATATTTGTAAAACAATGTTCAAGTTGTTGGCAATGGAAAATAAACAAAAGTAAACTCCGTTCAAGAGTTCAGCTGTAGTGGTGTTGAAAACCTCTTCCTGTGTGCGTGTCGTGAGTAGCGTACAGCTCAAGTCTAGATGTTCAAGTCTTATGGAAGGAGAATGTCATGCCCTAGTTAAAATGTGCTGTGGTGTCTCACTGGCTCTCTGTGGCTTGAATTGTAGCTCTTTTAGTAGTAACAGCAGATTGAAAAACTGTTCTCACAGATATTCTACATTTCCATAGCATAAATATTTTTATATAACAGGATCTGGTCTTAAATCTTTGCCATAGAGCAGTGTGCTAGTAGGAAGATTATAGAGCAACGACCGTGCTTCCGCTTAAGGATTCTCAGGATGCATCTTTTCCCTTTTATTTCATATAGTTTTATATGTATAAAAAAATCCATAAGAAACTCCAATTATTGTTATTTTAATTTGAACTAGCTTGATTTACACGTAGAAAAAGCCATAACTTGGTCTGCATATGGGAACAACGTCGTGGGTACATACACATACACACATTGTAAATGCACTTTCGGGAGTGGACCTAATTTTTCTGATAAGAATCTCGCAATAAGAGAGAGCAAATGTTAGACTTTTAGACGCGTTGGCCTCTTTTTTAAGATGTTTTTTTTCTCACAGGGGAATTTTTTCCCGTACTTTATCTGCAACCGCCATCCATCCATATGAGACCACAGCCTTGTGCGCTACAAATAGAGCAGCTTTGTGGACCAGAAATGGCCCGGGCGAAGGTATGAAAATGTTTCCTTCCTGCTGCCCGGAATCAAAGAGGGCTGACATGTTTTCTGCTGTGTTGACTCCTCTCACAGTTTTATACGGTTAGAGGTGACAGAGATTCAGCAGGGCACTGTTAGTGGTTTGATTTATTTTCATCATCACTTACAACCATTTAAGTAGCATTTTAAGGATTGTTGGTCACATTAAACTTGTCAAATGACCATATGATCCTAATTTTCTTCTTTTACAAGTGAATTGCTTGGCCTGCTGTGGCAGGGCACACAGGACACGGGTGCATTCATTATTATTTTTAGCGCTGTGGTTTTCTGGTCAAATGTGGACATAGGCATATCATCAATAAGGTGGATAGCTTTATTTTCTTCCCTAACCCATATTAAATATATCACAGTATAATAAATAATGAAATGAATCTATGTTTAAATAACGTTTGCTATGACAACTCCAAGTTCAGAATCCCACAGGGCACCACAGTCTGTAATTATTGTTCGACTTATACTCAAAATAAACTGTCTCCGTTCCTCAGTTAGTGGTGCATGATGCGCCATGACTAACACAAATTATTCTTTGTTTCTGTGGTGGCTTCCCCTTATAGAAAAAAAGGTGGGAAAAAAAGCCCACAATTTAGATTTTTCAAATGACTGCGGTTCAGATTCTCCACCATCGTTTCCCATATATAAAAATGGACTATAGCTGTCTGGTCATTCTGGTCTACTTTACTAACATTGTGCAGCGTCTTTATTGGATCCTTTTCATCTGTGGCAACCACGCAACAGCGTCACATGGTCGCTGCTCACATGGCAAAAGGAAAGGCCTGTCATTACTCTGTCGAGGCTGGAGATGAATCTATAATTGGTAAATGCATCAGCATCAGATTGGCAAATGCTCCTTCTGCTCCCTTCAAACCTAAACTGTAATGCCTGTTATTTTTTATTGTGAATAATAGTGGCAGTAGAAAAGTACTTACTCTGTATTTTGGAACGAAGCCAGCAGAGTGGGACAAATGGAGCGACCCTTTCAGTACTTCTAAAAAAAGAAAATTTAAAGACCTCTTTGCTCTGGACTTGGTGTGGACACAAAAGGAGGTATTGATGTGAGGAAAGACTGAAGCTTTGTGTTATGCTCACCAGAACTGGCTGAGGAATCAGTCCTTTCACAGACCTTAATTCAGAATGCAAATGGTGGCACATCTTGTACTTGAGAAACCTACAGTAAGCCTATTTTATCGGAGCCATGGAGTAGTGTACTGACACACAACACGGGAATTTAAGAAAATATACTGTTTTGAGCTTGATGGTATTTAAATAAAGTTTGAAGGGTACACAGTAGTGTGACAAAAAACTGTACTTGTTTTACTGGCAGCTCTTTGTGTGCCGTTTCCAGTATGCTGTAATGTATAATGTGCCTACACAATGCTTTTGTCTTAAAGGGGCGTGATGTTTAAGAGCCTGGTCAGCTTTTCAAAGGTCTAAAGAAACTAGGAAAAGAAACAAAAAGCATGATTGTAAAAGTTTGGTATTTTCTAGGGTGGCAGAAATGACTTTGGAGAAAGATTTACCTGCCTTCTCAGGAGGGAATATGACTCCGGGTTGGCAATGTGTACATGATTAATGTATTTCCACATTGGGGAAAAAAAATAAAGAAAAGGTAAGTAAATATAGGAATGACACCTATTTACAGAGAATGAGAGCGGTGTTTTGTCATCTTGTTTACTTTGCACCACCTGCTGACCTAACCCCAAGTATTTACTTAAACTCTCCCTTCACCCACAAAGCCATTGTTTGTACTGCAAGGGGCTGACTGCAACTAAATGTCATAGTGGATGGCTAAAACCATGAAATGTCCATGTTATTTCAGAGTAGATTGGGTGCCTAAATTTAGAGTGGGAGTACTGTTTTATGTTTTCTTTTGGGCCTGGATCGAGGGGTTGGCAGCACTGTGCGTAAACACTGAGCTCATCCTCAAAATGATAAAGGGCGCTCCAGTGAAAGCAAATGAAAGCCAAGTAGGGTAGTGAAAGATTCCACTGTTTCTGGTTGGAAAATCCCTGGTGATTATCACATGTCACATGCCCTCTGGCACTCTACCCTAAAAGGCCTATTCGTTTGTAGGTTATATAGCCCTAAAGCATTAACAAAATTCCAATACAAAGTAGTAGTAGTAAATGTGCATTGAGTTTTCACTTTTATCCTTGTAAGGGATGATGTTTTTTTGAAGAAGTATATTCTGATGAAAACTTACACCTCACATCTTATTGGGATATAAATTAGTTATTTGGTTCTTTTTTTAAAGCTACCACCACCATAATCACAATTAATGTCATTGTGTTCCTTTATACATGTTGGTGGCTGCAGTGGTTGGACAGCTTGAGCCCTTTGCCACATATCATGTTTCCAACTGTTCACATGTTTTGCTGAATCTAAATCCAGAGGAAATGGGCATCCATTTCCGTTCTGTCTGGAGGTTTTTTTTATGGCGCAGTCAGCCACAGTAGATTGCTCAAAAAAACAAAGAAGATGAAAACAAGTTGAGTTTTGTGTCATGTCACGCAGATGGCAATCATGATTTCAAAAATCTTCCATGACACAGCATGAATAATCAGTTGCTGACATCCTGCTGAACAATGAATTGACACAGATAAGGATACTAAAAAATAGGAAGGGATCGCATAGAACTTGCTGTTATGGTCAGGCATGGAAACTAAACCACATCACTCATAAAGCACTCATAAAGCACCAGGTTACCATTTCCTGTTAAGCTAAAAATTAGAAAAATGTCTGGCTTTAATAACAGCGAGACAGCTCCCTGTGACATTTGATCTCATGTCAAAACATGCCAGTGAAAAACAGGTTTTATAGCCAGCATTTTATTTGAAGCAGCATGATATTGGCTAAGAAGTGCCTGCTATGCAAAGTTTGCCACATGGCTTCACGCAACGTCTGCTGATACGTGGCTGTATGGATTTTTATGTGTCGTTGAAAAATTGTCAGAGATGAGAGAAAACTCAATAACGGTGACATTTCCAATGCACCAGTTTTATATGACAGATGAAAACTGCCTAATGTGTCTCCTCATCACTCATCAGTTGGATGCAGGGAGTTTTGTGCATTGAAATTCCGTGCCCACTACCTCGCACACTCACTCATTATCACATGCAACAACCTGAGTTTTATGAATTGCGTTCCTCGGTGTGATACAATTTACTGTGTATTTAGATTTATGTCTCCTCCTCAACCATTATTATCGTCTGCAACAGCACAGGATTTATGCGTAGCTCCGAGACACGTCTGAATTAACCCAATTTGGTTTCTGTTTATCACAGATCTTAAACCACAGCATCATTCGGATCCTCTGCTCTGCTCAGCCTGTTTTGCATATTTCAAACCCCTTAATGGTTGATGTGGCAGGGCACCATATAACCGAGCAGGAGGGTGGGGTTACCTAAATACACTAATTTTACTGCAGGGGTAGTGGGTTAGAAGACTTTAATTCAGAGGAAAGTGGTTATTCTATATTTGCTCCAAACATGGAGTTACTCCACCCTCCGCATGTCTCTCATAAAGCCACTCCAATATACGACTTTATGAATGCTGAAGCTTTCCTCGTTAGGTTGCGACTCAGATGCTGCAGACCTGGGAACGCTCTCTGTTAAAATAGAATAACCAGCCCAAACTAACCAGATGACAATCTGCTGACATGTGCGAAAGGCGGCTCTGCTTAGCAATGTGTGAGAGCTCAAAGGAGTGAATTAATGCATTTTTAAAGAAAGAATGTTTTTAGTTAAAAAGAAGGCAGAAGAGAGAAAGATAAAGACGGTATACCGTAAACAACAGCCTCCCTGCATTACTGTTAGCGGGTGGGGTCAGGTGGACTAAAATGACTTGGACCACATTATATGTAAAGTTTGGGTAATTACTAGGTTTGGAGACTTAAATAGCTGGGCCCACAGTGGTAAACACACTGGAAGTCAAGGCAGCTGCCTCCACAGCATCCCTCATTCTTGCCTCTTCAGACACAAACCAAGCAGTGTGCAGAAAGCTTAAACATTTGGTTTAGGTAGCACAAAAAAAGAAAAAGCCAGAGACACTTAAGTGAAACAAACAAAAAGTTATTACTGAGTGGTTGTGTTTCACATCTAAAACTAAGAACCAGTTTATTTTACTTTTTTTGAACAAAGTAGCTCAACAAACTCTTGCTGTGTATATGAACAAAAATAAATGTGAAGCGTCTATTGAGAAGTGTTACTGGTGATGGACCAAAGAAACAGGAATAGCTTACACTGTGCAGAAACCCTCTACAACCCCACCTTTCCGATGTCATATTTTGAGTTTCATTTCCAATGAGGTCTGACAACACATCGTGCAAACGAGTTATTTTCTGGCATTACAGAATGCAATACATTAACCCTTCAAACAAACCTACCATTGTGAATGTTGTTGTTTTTAGCCACATTAGCATAGAGGCTTGTTGCCCAACTATTGGAATTGCCTTAAAACTTGGTACAGATTTTCATGGTCCCTCGATGATGAATGCTACTGACTTTGGGGCTCTCCTGCATTTTCCTGTAATGCCACCATGGGGTTGAGATTTTAATTTGTACACTAACACACATGCATTTCTCCCTAACAATAAATAACGATTTAAGGATTAATACTAATAGATAAATAATATAAATACTATTAAATACTAATAAGATTAATACTAGATAAATTCTAATCTAGTGCCAACATCAGGCCAAATATATATATTTTTTTTACAACTAGATAACCATGGTAAACATTATACCTGCAAAACATTCATGTTAGCATCATCATGGTGAACACGATATCATGCTGACATTGGGAACGTGTCGGGGAGGTGTTGATTCAACTGTGGTCATTTCTGAGGCCGCAGTTTGCAGAGTTGTTAAGCAAACAATCTGTGATTGCTGTGTCAGTTTTGGTGAATCTCAATGTAGTAGGTACAACTACATTGGCAAGTACAGACAGTACTTAAAAGAACACCCCCAACAACACTGATTGAAGTGGGATACTTAAGCTTTACAAGGGTGGTATTTATTGCAGGGGAAGAGTTTACTCTGTACTGTATGAGCAGGTGTTCCTTTTATTGTACACTAGTTGAGTCTATTCGATACTGGACTGCAACACTGGCTTCCATTCATTTTGGCATAGCTAAGCCTATTTGATGATTCAAAAAGATGATTTGTTGTGAATGTCGGTTGAATTGTTAACTTTCAGACAAGTTAAGAAAATAACAGTTATGTCATTGTTAATAATGCAGTATTTCCATGCCAAAAGTGAATTGTATCACAGTTGATGTAACACAAAGGTTTATTGTAACAAACAAAATGCAAAAGGAACATATAGGAAAAAACAGCAAACATTCTGGCAGATCAGAGTATCAGGGCCTCTTTTTTATCACCAGCCAAGAGACTTGTGTCAACAGACAGGGAGCTGCCGACCAACCTCACACAATCCTGCAAACCAGCTGCAGTTGGAATGCTTGCATACAGTGGCAGTGTAAACATCTGTTTTTTACAGAATGGGTCTTTATAGTCCGAAGGACAACTTCTAAAAACTTTTGGCCAGTTACAAACATACATGTACAGCAATCAACAATTTACATGTGCAAGAGAAACACCCCTATGGAGGGGGAATATAACTTGTAGAGCACATGATTCAGAGCTGGAGTCATTATGACCTTAGCAAAGAAACAACATAAATAAATTAACATGGGACATTACTTCCAAATTTCATGCACACAAATTACCGCGCAAAACATTGGCATTTCCTCATACTGCCGTAAGCATTTCTATACAAAGCAATTTGTTTTTATATTTTGGCAATGCATAGACATTTAGTTTCAAGTCTCTTTGGTGTAAAAGCAGCTTAAGTTGCTAAATCAGACATTACTGGACACACATATCTAATGAAGGTTCCTGAAGGTGTTTGAAATGTATTGTTAACAGACCTGCACCTAAACTGTATCTCTGTTGCGATTTTTAAAACATTTGCTAAGGAATTAAATTTGGACAGGCTTGTAGGACAAGCTTAGCCAACAACACAGTTTGAGTTGGTCAGAGAAAATCGTTTTGACTGCAAACACAAAGAGGGCTATCTACACTTTTTTCCCTATGCAAAACCCATATGTTATATTGTTTCAAGCACCTTGCATCAATGGTCAAAAGCAATACATCTTCATCAAACTATTTTAAATAGTAAAAAAGAAACTAGCACCTAGTCAGGAAATATGTAGCCCAGAATAAAGACAAAATACCCTAAAACATATCAGTCATTCCAGAGTTCTTTCCGAAGGCTGTTTTTTTCCTGAATCAGGCTTCAGAGTTCAGATTTCAGGTGTGTCAAAGTCTATACAAAGTTGAACACTTTGTCCTCAATCAAACTAATAGACTTATCTGTTAGCATTTCTTCACTGTGTACAAGTTTATACCCAAAAAGCTTCAGCGTAGGCCCGCAAACTTTCTGAACAACCTGAGCTATTTTGAATGGCAAAGTGAACCTCCACTTCTCTACTTGTTCTGAGGAGTTTTTCTGTGTAGAGTAAACACCACTGGCCTCCTTGGAAGCCTGGGTGTTCTTCAGGATCCACGATTTTACTTGTGAGGTGAAAGGGATCCCGGTAAACCTGTACATCTCCGCCGCCTTCCTCATGGGGAACCGAGCAATGTCCTCATACCGCACCAGCATGTAACGCCTGCGCAGCCAAGGTGGCTGTTTAAGGCCGGTCTCAGCTGACAACCTAATGTTGTCGCAATTACCTTTCAGCTTCCTCACCTCGTCATCATCTATGGGCACATCCCCATCCACAGCCCACTGCTTCCAGTTCTCATATTTAGCTGCAAAGGCCACCATTCGCGAGGCTAGTACAGCCCGAGGATCCCTAACCAGCTGAATGAACTTCACATCAAGGCGTGGGTCCTCAACCAGAGGACGGAGGGTGTCCAGCTGCCGCACCCTCACTGACTTTATGGCTCTGTGTTTCTTTTGGAGGCAGGCCTGAGATGCCATGGTCAGATTCAGGGGCCCACAGCGCCTAGTCCTGCAGTGATAGCGCTCAAAGACCCCTTTGACGAAGGGGCTGCAGACAGACTCCGTACACAGAGAGCTGCTGGACTCCCTGCGGAAGAGGCCGGGGGTGACGTGGTCCACAGGGAGGGGCTCGATGAAGCTCTCCAGCAGGGAAAAGTCACACAGGAAGAGCTTCTGGAGCACGTCACGGTATGCCTTGGTTGCCGCCGTTGCGTTGGTGCCGCCAGTATCCAGCGTCAACATCTTCTCGACGTGCCACAACGGCTCGAATAGGTAGAACATGTTGTCGCCCTGCTGGTTGAAAAACTCGCCCACAAATGAGGAGCCCGTCCTGGTGGTGGCTAACAGGAGGATGTGTTTCCTGCCGTTCGTCAACACCTCCTGATGCTCGCTGTAGTTCTCCAGTCGACGCATCATCAACGTGAAGGCAGAGTTTATCTTGCTGAGTGAGGCCAAGGAACCATTGTTCTTCAGCAGTATGCTGGATAGGCCATTCTGCTGTAAGGGGGTCTGGGGAGTCTGCTTTAAGGTGAGCTTATCCGACACCCTGAAAGTGCAAGAGGAATTACAGCTTTATCTTTCAAAGGTAACGGAAAGAAGTATTTTGCACAAATGTTATGTTGCTAAAAAAAAATTATTATATCTGTTCAAAGCTTGGAAGCAAAAAAGATACAAAAGCCTGCTGAGAATCACACAAGCACTCCATTCATCACTGAAACAGACTTACCTCGAGATAATGTTGTTTTCCTTCTCAATGATAACAAGTGCCAAAAAAAAGACGATGGATATTGTGTATTTGATCCTCATTCTTGGATGTAGCTGTGCCTTGATACGCTTGTACAGACGGCTTCTTAATGGGTTCTGCCAATCTCTCAGGTCTCCAGTCGCCTTCTTAAATAGCCTTCCAGTTATTTGTATTCCCCGTTGTTGGAGATGTTTCATCCTATGAAATGAAATGAACATCAACCTGTCAGTTACACATTTTGCACATTTGAGCACGGCCATGAGTAACTACTTGGATCTCAATTCTTTCTGTTGAAACACACACATTTGTTTTAAACACTTGTAGGAATGGGGAACTTGACAGTCTCTTGTTGCATATATTAAACTCCTATCTGATGCAGAGTCACGGTATTGTTCTCCTTCTCATGCCTCTTTTTCTTCCTCTTTTTGCTGGCTGTGCACAGGCACAGCACCACTGTACTGTATTCCGTAAAGCCATATATGATGGAGGCATTTACTCATAGACAAAAATATCATAAGAAGGTAAAAATAGAAAAATAGCTGAGTGTGTTGTAATGGAATCCAAGCCAGTTCTTCCCACTAGGAAGTCCTTGTTATCTTTAAGTGCACCGGTGCATTTCAGGAACATACCCACCCACCATGCAAGACTCAAGGCCGGTGGTGCACATGGAGCAGCTGTATTCCTGAGCCAGTCTTTGATTGAGTTTTTTTTTTAATGCAGAAAAACAAATAATCAAGCAGTATTTTGTAGCTAATTTCACAACTGCAAAGCTGCATGTGTAAAAACTCAAGAGTTGCCTGGGGGGGTAGAGTGATAATCCTAGCCCTCAATGATAGGTAGCAGAGCAGCCTGTGGTCCGAGCTGTCAGCTGCTCTTCCCTGTCAACACTCGGAGCGGATATTTTCAACAGAGGCCCTCTGTGACAGGAGCTACTGCTGATGCAGTACACCATCTGGGGGTAGGCTCATTTTTACTTCCTTCTAATATGCCTTGGGGCTTCTTACGGCCCAGGCTAAGGGGGAGACACATGTCCGAAAGCTGAGAGGTATAACTACACAACGGTGAAATTGGAGGGGGAAAGCCTGCTTGTCATGGAAACATAAATTGTAGTACTGTGAGCCTGGGGGCCATTCATTGGCTCTGGTAGTCGGAAGACGGTATACAGTGGGTAGTCAAATGACGATAAGGGTGGATTTAATGATGCCTATTTGGGAATGTCTTTCCTGAAAGATTGATATGTTTACTTTTAGGATAATGGTAGCTTGGTTAAGATACTTGACTCATTTTTTGGATCTTAGTATAATTCTGCCTTATCTTGTGTTAGAGCGAAAGGGTCAATGACACAGCAAGAGTAAATGAGACTCCCGGTCTCCACCCTGACGAAATCAGCTAAGTGCCATTTTGATGTGTGCCCACAAAATGCTTAAGTATTTACAATAAGTAAGCACCACAGAGGGAGTACAGTCTGTCTTTTTTTAAATCTTGAATCAGAAGTCTGGGTCTGTGAAAACAGTTGTTTTTTGGATCCTACACATACAGGTGCCTACACAGAGAATCCTGAACAGGTCTTGACTCGGGGGGTCGACACATTAGAGAAATCTGCTGCTATAATTCAGCGGTGCCAGAGCAAAAGAGACCATCCCATCACTTCTACTACAGCAAAGTAGCAAGTTGTTCGACACGAAACAAGCACTCTGTGGAGAAGGTGAAAAGCCTTGATACATGACCGCGTCTGGAGGTCCAGGTCTCACATCCTGTTGCAACTTCTTTCGCGGGCCAGTTTCTGGACACAGAAGCCAGCCCGACTTACTGCAGTCTAAACACACAGGGGGATGGTTGCACACCGCCTGCGAAATTCTCTGGAAGGGTAATGGGAAGTTTGTAGCTCCAAGAGAGCACTGTTGACGTGGAACGGCATGTAACGAAAAGGTGAACAGCATTTGTACTGAGACACGTTTTTGCCAGGTGGAAAAATCAGCTCCGTCTTGCACCACCCTGCCGCATGCCAAGACCACAATGGTCTCTACATGCCTGGGGGTGACTCTAAACCTCCTTTGGGCCGATAACATAACCTCTTAGGTCACAGAAAACGTCACAGGGGTCAGTGACTAACCCCCGCCCCCCTCCAGGATGTTACGAGTCATTTAGAACTTGTCAGAAGGAAATTCTTCAAGCCATCGGTAGTCATTTAACACTGCACAGTCAAAGATTGTCTAAAGTAACCATCAGAAGATCTGAGTAATTTTTCTGTCAGGCTACAGCCTATTTCGTTTGCATATTATTTTCTCCTGTGGCCGTACCTGAACAAGTTAAGACAAACACCAAAAATGACTTATGAATAACACATGATTGGACGATTACAGTTTTGATTAGACATGAATTTAGAGTAGGTTACAGTTTATTTATGTGGATTGACTAGAATCTATTTAAGCAGCTTTTGAGCTCTCTGTCATTTAAAATAAGTGGTCTGAGGATTTGACATCAAGTGGTAAATTAAATGTACACCAATTATCTCAGCCTATTGCATCTGCTGTGTAAAGTAAAAAAAAAAAAAAAAACAGGAAAACACACATGAGCGGACATTCTTCTTGAATATTCACAAACCACTGAGGCATATGACACTTTTGATCATCTGCTCATAACAAAACCGCCACTGCACCATTTATCATCTTGCTACAAATGCTTTTAATGGCTGCCTTTGATTTAATGTAAATCTGATGTGGAGACAAATTAAACACCACCCATTCTGCCTGAGGTATGGCAAGCTTAGTTATAGCCTATATTTACATGAACAATTTTCATTTGAAGCAAACAGATAAGGGGACATTTTTTTCACATCTTATGTATCTTATGTAGGTGTTTAAAATACAGGATGAATACTGCATTTAATAAATAACACTAAAGTAAGATTGGTGATAAGGCCTAGTCCTGCTATGATAATCTATTGTAGAAATTAAAAAGTTATGTTGGCTATAACAGGATGCTTTGCACAGCAGGTCCTTTTTTCAGTGACAGTCTAATTGTATAGATCTGTTAACATCAAACTGAGGTGTTGTCGCTATAGTTATACAGGAAGTTTAATGAGGGCACTGGTTTCGAAAGTACGGTGGTTCAACTTTTGTTCGGGTCTCTGTTGGAGATTATCATCAACTTGGCGTATGATTGGGAGATTTAGAGGGTAGAACGAGTGGCATGCAGGCAGCAGCTTTAATTAGGATCGGAGCAGAAGGACGAGACTCATGCTTGATGAGGACGTTTTGGGGGGACAATGGGGATTGTGCACGAGTAGCCTAGACTATAGGACTATGTTAAAAAAGTAGCCTATTCGCATGACTTTATGGTAAATTGAGAGCAGATATAATTTGATTGACAAACAGGTTGGACAGAAACCTCAATGGGGAAAAAGTCAGACTTATTGCAACTGTGGTCTCAGGAGGGCAAGTGTTGCGTTTAAAGGTCAAACGGAAATCATGTTTTCCCAATGAATGAAAAAGTCACTTTCCACTCTTGCAACTTTTCTTCCTAAGGTGTCACTAGAGCTTATCTGGCCTCCCGTGCAATAAGATCAGTTTAAAGGGGTTAAGCTATTTATAAAGACTAATTCAGCTGGATGAGGAACAGTGTGTCCGCTATCTTTATACCCACCATCATGATAGGAGCTGCGGTGCCTTTACGCGTCCCCCACTCCGGTCCAAGTTGATCAGCCTTCCCTTCAAAAGAGCGACTCCGGTCCGGATAGAAATTAATTCCATTACTTCCCCGAGAATAGCCTACTTCACACGTGTGACAATAACAAACAATCCGATCCAGAAGAAGCCGCTCGATCAGCTGTGAGTAAATCGTGCAGGTTGTATGGAGTCATGTTTGGAGGTGGCTGCGGGTCAGGCTGCCCGCTCAACTGAAAGACTGGAGTCTGTGCAACAGTTGCGACCCAGTGACTCACATGGGAAAGTTTGGTGCAAAGGAGCGGAGCCTCAGGCAGGAGGCGCACTAGTCTACTCCCAACCCCACGCCGACCTTCCGTTCATAGGCTGTAGCCTAATAAAAGAAAACAGACACACTTCATGCACAAACATAATGTTAGGGAAGCCTACAAAACACAATGTCGGCCTGATAGTGGTGTTATGTTCTCTTGTTATTTTATATAGGCTATATGTAGTCACAACAAAAGAAGAGGCAAGCACTCCACCTTGTGGAGAAAAGAGGACGAACACATCAACCTGAACTTTTACTTTGACCTTTGGAATAGGATAATTACAAAACGCTGACAGACTCTGTCTATAACGTGACTTATATTAGCCTAAATATCTAACAAAAAGCAAGTTATTATGCATGCAGTAGCCTACTGTACTTGTAGCCTACTACATTTCAAGCGGGGAGATGTACTTTGTGAAGATTCAAAATCCAAATTTATTGTATGTCACATTTAAAAAACACATAGTCTAGTGAAAAAACAAAGAGTAGGCTACATAGGCCCACTATATTCAGCCTATTGGAACACTGGAATGTATTACTTTGGAGTTGATTATTTTGTTAGGGCTATAGCTTTATAGCCTATATAATCAGTTCATAAACTATGTCTATCTATAGTGTTTTTAAAATAGATTTTTATTTAGTGGCTATGTAAAATAGCCTAGTTAAAATATATGTAAACACAACCACCATTACCCAGTAGCCAACTGCATCAGTAATGATGAGTGTATGATGAAATTAGACTCTCAAAGGGGCCTGTGTGTGGCCTATAGCCTACTTTTAGTTTTAATAGACTTTCAAGTTGGCTTACAGATAAAACCTCTCTACTTTTATCCAACTGAATGCAGGATGTTCTTTATGATTAGGATTTGCTAGATTTTGGTATTGAGCTTTTCTCTAACCTTTGAAATTAATACTTTTTCAACCACTGATTACAGCGAATAAAGAAATGCGGACCGATTTAGAACTACAACTCCCATCAAACCTGTCGCTTAATGATGACGCACGAACATAGCATTTTCACGAAGGTTGCAAAACAGTTGCGTCAGAATACTGCGCACTTGAAACTAGAAAGGTGAACATCGCTCTCTCGGTATGTAACGTTGGTTTCCTTCTAAGTTTCTTTCAGTTAGATATAAAACACCAGGACATTGATAACAATTGTAATAGGTGATTTATTTGGCCAGACTTAACTGTGTAAAATCGCGAAATTGCTTTTAAACACTAGGACGCTGTAGTGTGCTAACTAATGTTAGCCAGCCTGGTTAACTAGCCTGAGATGTTATGGTATTATGGTTTATTTTCATCACTTGCAGGTCAGAGTTATTACGTTTTTTGACGTTGTTGTCTTCTAGCTTTCTCTTTTATTCTTATTGCAACATATGTCGACAAACGTGTTTAGACTGTATGTCGAGGTGTGTCAGTGACTGTACCTGACGCTGTGTTTTGTCTCTCACACTGTAGTATATTACACAGTAACCATGTTGGTGGCGAGGCTCACATGCCTGAGGAGTCTTCCTCTCGCCGGGCTCCGTCCCGTGCTGTCACAGGGCTCCCCAGCCCTGAGATTCCCCACCATGAAGGCCTGTCCCCCGCTGATCAGGCCCCAGCAGGTACTGTGTTAACTTCATTATCATTTCTCTACGATTGTCTGATTTCTGCACTCACTTCTCAATATGATCACACACACACACTTTCAACTGCTTTTGTTTCTTACTCTTTAGTTTATACTAAGATCAGAGTAGATTGGAAGCAACATTCATTTGGGTCGTGTCACAGGGTTCCATATAGTTAAATAGTCTTAAAAGGCATTGAATTTAAATCTTAAAATAAGGCCATAATTGGTATACAATGTAGAAATCTTTCAATAGTTTTAAAATGCTAACAATGGTAGATTTGTAATCTCTTTTTTCTGATGTTACTTTTTAGATGCTCCAAAAAAAATTGTTGCATTGACTTTTGATGCTGTACAAACACAATGCTTGATCATCCAATACGTTCACATATTGCAGCCTCTGAGTGATTTAAGTGGCACATTATTATCATCTTGTTAGATTGTTAGATGTGTATTGTAACTGTCCGGGAGTAAAGAGTAAAAAAGCAAATCCACAAAAACGACACTTTTGTTTCATCACCTAGTTCCCACTTTTTCACTGGACCAAAAACTCATGTTTTATGTTACAAAAAACATTTCTGCAATATTTTCCCAAACCCAAAGTAAATACGTCTTAAATTCAATCTTGGTAATTGCAAAATAACTCTTTCTTTCTTTTTTGATTCCAAGTAGCATTTTTCTTTTTTTTAAATATTATTTGAGCTCTAGGAACTATAGTAACAGACTATCTTGAAATACTCATTTGCTGTAAAACAACCCCCCAAATCCTTGCATGTAATATATCAAGCCTCAAATCTATAAAGATTTATATAATAAATGTACGTGCTATTTACTTTTGATTAACTGTATATTTTGTTGATGATTCATGGATAAATAAATAGTTTTCTTGACTGCAGGGTTTCTCTGGGAAGGCCAGATTTGGTTTCCGGCGTGGAAGGACTACCCAAGAACAGCTCAAAGAAGCAGCTTTTAAGCCAGCAACCGATACCGCCATCAAAAGTAATCCCTACTACATTTCCTAGTTAATTATACTGCTAACATAGACTGTACTGGAACATAGCTAACTAATACAAACTGAAAGCGCACTCTTCAAAATGACCTCATATTGCCATATTTTCCTTGTAACCACAAATGACACCTTTCACCTGCAACAATCAGTGTTCATCTTTAACCCTTTTTGAGTATGTTTTTTTTAAATATATATATATATATATATATGTATATACAATGTATATATATATATATATATATATATATATATATATACACAATGTATATATATATATATATATATATATATATATATATATATATATATATATATATATACAATGTATATATTGTGTGTGTAAAATAAACCTTGTTGTGGCCACAGTTGACAGCTTGGGAAGAATGGTTCTGGCTGGAGGTGCAGTAGTTGGCCTTGGAGCTCTGTGCTACTATGGACTCGGCATGTCCAATGAAATCGGTGCCATTGAGAAAGCAGTGTGAGTAAGAGCTTTTTGCACTGGCAGGTTTAAGATCAGGTAACAAGTGTGTGTTTCCTTCTAAAACATTCTGCACATGTATTCACCTGGCTCTTCCCTCTATGTGCAGGATCTGGCCTCAGTATGTGAAGGACAGGATCCACTCCACCTACATGTACTTTGCGGGCAGTATTGGACTGACGGCTCTGTCAGCAGTAGCAGTGAGCAGAACTCCTGCACTTATGGGTCTAATGATGAGAGGATCCTGGCTGGTAAGAACCAACATACACTCAGTGCGTTTCCATAGGACAACTGGATTGGATTATCACATATACCGAACTTGCCACTCGAACGGACAGCGTCACTTGTCTGAGTATACATGGCCTTTCAAATATTCGATAAATGTCCGATGCACGGCTGTCTCCACTATGCTAGGTGGTGCTGTAGCCCTTTCAACAAGTGGTTATAGAGCCACCTCCGGTTGCCGTCCGGCAACAACCCTACTATTTTTTACATCCTCTCCTTTCACTTCCTTGTGAAATCCTCCGCAGGGATTCTCGAGCAAGCGCAGAACGAGAACTTCGATATGCGATATCCGATCCCTGTATACACGCAGAGAGAATGCCAACAATGAACAAGTTATCTAGGTGTTCTTATCCGACTTCGCTTGTCTGTTAATGTGCCGATTTGTGTGCGAAGTAGATCGGATAAAGGTGTTTACATGCATTGTACAAGTCCTGTTGAAGTCTTATTCGTTTATTTACCCGATTATGAGTCTGCATGTAAACGCACTGACTGATGTGTTTTATGCCCCCTCTGCATTGCAACATTTATACCCAAATTAAGTTCAAAGCTCATTCACTAGTAGTTGTAATATCAGTACATTTCAATAGTGACCTAGAGGTATTTGACATTTTTTAGGGTATTTTACAGGCATTTAATACAAACATCTGATGTTTGTTCCATTTCAGGCTATGGGAGCAACATTTGCAGCTATGATTGGTGCTGGCATGCTGGTCAGGTCCATTTCATACGATCAGAGCCCAGTGCCCAAACACCTCGCTTGGATGTTCCACGCAGGTTTGTAAAACAATGTCCTGTTGAAAATTATTACTCTGTTAGACTGTCCGTCTCTGGCAGTTATTGCTGTAATCATGTAGTTGCTTTAGTTGAACACCAGAGGGCAGACATGTAAAGCTGCTGTTGTATTTGATACCTCTACAGTACATCTAGACCTGAGACACAGATCTGTTTTGTAGTTGTTTTTAAATGTGTTGTTCAGCTGTATTTTTCCGCTTTGTTTTTTGATAAGGTGTGATGGGTGCTGTGATCGCTCCACTCACTCTCCTGGGAGGGCCTCTGATGATGAGGGCGGCCTGGTACACAGCAGGCATTGTTGGAGGTCTGTCCACTGTGGCCATGTGTGCCCCAAGTGAGAAGTTCCTCAATATGGGCGGGCCATTGGCTGTCGGCTTTGGAGTGGTCTTCGCTTCCTCTATTGGTTTGTATAAATACAGTTACATTTCATAAACCCTGTCCCAGTTGTGCTACACACAGTTTTGAATACTGCAAGTTTGGGGGATTTCAGACCAAAATTGCTACTGTGTTCAAATGAATACAAGGGCACAGATGTGAAGCAGTACTCAGAAACAGAGGTTATACAACTAAATATTAGTTCAGTGATTCATAAGAAAGCTAAATCTTCATGCATTTTTCAGTTGATACAGTAATTGTTTGAGTTGTAAAGAAAAATGCAGACACTGCTATTTTTTTGAACAGTCTAATATTCCTTTTTCTTCACTTTCTGTAAAGATGAAGAAACATTTGACGAATGTTTCTTCATATTTGGATTTGGAATAGAATGTGCAATGTCCCCAATGCATTTGCGTGTTTGGAAATAAAAGCTATGATAAGGATTTAGATCTTTACTCAATTTTTTAAACACACTGCTATTATTTTGAACACAACTGTATACCAATACTAGAAACTTCTATTTAGATCGTAGAGGCTTGACTTCAACTATTGAATGTCACATTGAGAATATGAATGAGGTGAGACAGTTTCTTACCCATGAGTGAGTTTGATAGTAAGTGCAGCGCGACACAAAGTATTTCTTCACACAATTTAATTGACTTCACACTGAACTTGGCCATGTACTCCTTGACATTTTAGTTAGAAAAACAGAGTACCTCTCCTTTTGTAAATCAGTAAGAAATCTAATTTGAGGGCAGCTGTGAACAGAAATCTGGCAATCATGAACCAGTACCATTTCTATATGCAATCACAATGAATCCACAGCTTGTACAGTCAGTCTCACAGCAAATGTTCCTGTCTCCCTCAGGATCAATGTTCCTGCCACCCACCTCAGCGTTCGGGGCAGGCCTGTACTCCATAGCCATCTATGGAGGCCTGGTCCTCTTCAGCATGTTCCTCCTCTACGATACACAGAAGGTCGTCAAGAGAGCAGAGACACACCCATACTATGGCGTACAGAAATATGACCCCATTAACGCGTAAGTCACTCCAGGAAATATAAGGAAGAGTACACTTTAAATGAAGGATATAGTTATTTATTTAATTGTACCAAGGCATTGATCTCATATTTATTTTTTTCGTCTACAGGTGTATGGGGATTTACATGGACACACTGAACATCTTCATGAGGCTGGTGATGATTCTGTCTGGCGGTGGTGGCAGAAGGAAGTAAACGGCAACGTTCTGACTCCAGCTTCATTTGAACATTTCTCAGAGCTGATCAAAGTCATGTTTTACTACTAGCACCATATGCCAGGAGTGATCTCTTAGTGACACATTGTATATAACTGGTTAATAAACATGAATGCTTTGTGAGTGTGAAAAGAAGAGGCTTGCACAGACCAACTGGAAGCTCCTACCTTGATAGTGGAAGTATCTGGTTGATCATGTGAGGTGTAAACGGATGAGTAAATATGTCTTTATGCATTATTTCACCTGCCTCCAAAGTCCTTTGTGTTCTTATATGTTTTGTATTTATTTACACTTGGTGGTGTTTCTGTTAAGGAATGAATGAAGAATATCTGGTGTGTGCAACATATTGCCTAGTCCAGACTCACAGTTGAACACATGACTATTCTGTACGCACTTGCTGCTGTGTACATTGATAATTGCACCTCTGTGATAAAGGGATAAAAAGGGCACCAAATCTTATGTTTATAAGAAAATATACAATAAGTTCAACAATGGAAATATTCAGTAAACAAGTTTAAAAATGTTTGTGGTTTTCTGTCAATTTTCTTTCTTCTGTAAATCAGTTATTGTTAAAAGAAAAAGGCCCTGTTATTAAATAATACAATAAGCAATGACTGCATTTGCTGGTTTGATTTCAGGGTCCTGATATTGTGCATGCAGCCTCACTGTCACACTTCAATAGAACAAAGCCATTGTTAAGGTTGTCAGTAACCCCCGTGCATTTGCTACTCTGACTAATCAAAATAATGTGGAAAACAGCTATTGACAATAAAATACAAAGCATAACGAAATACATTTTATATGATTTGTTTTCTTCAATAACAAATATTTACATTAAATTCACAACTAATAAGATTATATTTTAAATACTCTACATAGTAAGTAGTTTATTATACTATAGTTTATTTGTAAGTTATGAGCAATGTAGCCTATTGCCGAGACCTTGCAGGAACATTACAAAGAGCTTAATTGATCTGCAAAACCACCAACACTAAAAAAAAAAAACTAGAGCAGAAGAGAAGATCCATGTTGATGTATGGTTTTTTCCACACCGCTGAAAACTAAACCTTAATTTTTTAACCATTTGTCTTTCACGCTCTGAGCAGCTCTGACCCATAACTCTGAGCAGACTGTGAGGGTCCACTGGGGGTCCACCTTGTATCAGCCTATAAACACTCACAGTGTGTAGCAGCAGATGACAAAGGCTTAGCGTAGTAATCCTCTTGTCCACCATCTGGCTGCTCCTCTAAAATTAAACCTTCAAACCAGGCCACTCGCAGCAGATGCTAACATCTGTAAATATGCAGGTGCTTTGTTAAAGCACGTCCACGTGGAGCACACAGCTGCCATGAAGTGTTTCAATCTCCCAGATCAGTTTCACATTCAGGACACATGATTCATATAGGCTAGAGACTGTGTATCGAGCTCTTCAGATGGGAGGGATAATAGTGGATTTGATTGGTGAAAGCTTCAGCATGCAGAGAGCTGCCATAACTGGGGATAAAATTTGCTCTGTGTCAGTCATTTTCAGATTGATGACCAATATTTGGTTTGTGTCCAAGGTTTTAACGGCTTGATGTAGGTTTAACAGTTATTTTCAATATTTTAAAAGGCTACAGGATGTCTACTTAAAATTTAAAATGTTACATTTTTGCATAGTTGTTTCGTTTAACTGTTCTCTGTTCTCTGCTGTAATATTTTGATAATTTTTTGTACCTGCCAAAGTACACTATAAACACAGAGCTGCCCTTGGATTCAGTGTTTATTTTAGTCAAGGGGGCAGATCTGTCATCGGCTGTCAACCAATAACACGTGGGCCTATGAGTGTGTCATCGAACGTCAGATGCTATTCTAATAACTGTGAAAATAGGAAGTGCACAAGTCTGCACCTCTAAGCTGTTAAGTCATTACAGTTAACACCTTCTGTACATCTGAAATTGAGAGCTGCTGCAAGTGACTCATACCAGGTGGATTTGTTACAATTTTTAGACAATGCCTAGTGGAAAAAACATCTTCTCTAACGTGGCACGTTTACTTTCAAGCCGAGATAAAAAAATACAAAGTAAACGTGCAGCTCAATTTTTTTTATTTATTTTTTATCAAAAAATGCAAAATGACAGTAGGAATCGTTTGTTAAAGCCCAGTTTTGTTTCTTTAGTCATAGTGATTGACAGGTCACTAGGTTTCCCGGGAAAAGTGGCCTATAAAGGCTAAAGAAAGCCTCTCGGCTATAAGCTCATCACAGATCTACAAGTGCAGCTGAGGCTTGTGAGCTCAGTGAGCTGCCAAGGAGAGTGGCCGCGGGAAGCCTAGGCCAGTGTGACTAACAAGTTTGTTGACAGCCTTTTATAACACCATTAAAGACAGCTATGTGTGCCATGTGTTCATAGAAGTAAACAAAGATAAACAAGTGTGCATTGCGTAAAGGATGATGTTTTTGAGGTTCCCAGTATGTAAGCTCAAGTAACTTTAATATAAAACTCAGAGCATCATTGGTTTCAAACACTTCATTGTAAAGCAGAAGTCTCATGGAGTATATTATGTTTTCAATATTCAAAGATTTAGAAGACTTAATTTGTCACATGCTGTATGGTTGGTGAAATGTTGGTGTGGCAGGCTCTGTATCACTGTGCTCAAAATAGAAAATATACAATAGAATAAAATAAAATACAATAACAGTTTCAACAGAATATATACACACAAGAAAGGTAGAGTGTTAAAGTCACTGCAAGTATATGCACAAGTTGTTGACATGAGAAATATTAGAAAATAGATTAGATTGAAAGTGATGTGTGATGACAGTGTTGAAGTTGTGCCTCAGGTGTAGCCTACGTACACTGCCTCATGTGTGCAGAGGTGTGACGATCACACTGCACTGTGTGAAACCAGAATTGTCTTCTTCTTCTCTTGTAGTTTTATGAACTGGGAGAAAGCGGAGCGGGAGCAGAAGATGTCTGCGGAGTGAGGGGATGCGTCACTGGATTAGTGCCTGAGAATCTGTCCCAGCCTCTTTCCTCCTGAGCTGCTGAGACGCCTCCAGAAAGGGCACTACACTCGCCCGCTCGCTCTCCCCCTTCCACCAAGCCTTCCACATGAGCCAGCCAAGCCTTACCTCTCCACCAGGATGAAGAAAGAAAAGAAAACACATGCTTTACTGTTTCTCCTCCTGCTTCACTACTCCTTGGGTAAGGCTCTGCTTTTCTTTCTTTTCTTTTTGTGTGTGTTTTTATGTGTGTGGTTAAGACATCTTGCCTTGCTCTTATCTGCTTAATCCTCTAACACACTGAGGGCATGTATGTCCACCTGAGCGTAGTAGACCCAGTCATGCTCCTTGTACTTTGTATTTAAATCTGTGATTGCATGTGTTTGTGTTGTGATAGTGGAAACTTAAAATCCAGGCATGTTTTATAATTCATCTCCTTCATCCTCCTCCTCTTCCTCCCTGCTTTCGGTTCCTGCCCTTTTTAGCAAGTGAGTGCAACAGTTATCTCCTTATTACATGAGCATTTCTATTAGAAATAGAACAGAATACAGATAAATGTACATGATTTATGTGACTCTTGTAGTTTTCTTTTTTTGTTTACAGTAAAGCTTTCTGATAGGTTATGTCATTATTTTATGATTACTTACAGCCTGCTTTGCTCATCCATTTTCCCATAAAGGACAATCAGACTATGCTCCATATTTCTATGATAATGGACCCAACAGTACCAATGGGAATATGGCCTTATTCAGCATCTCTGAGGATACACCAGTTGGTAAGTCTCATGTGCAATCTAATGCTGATCAATCACAGCATGAAATAATGTTTGGCTTAGTTTAAAGGTTGTTTATTTACACGCATAGGTGTAACAATGAAATGATCATACTGGTATTGAGGCTCCAGCTAATCACTGTAATACCTAATGGATTGTGACGTGCATCAAGGGAAAGGAAAACAACATGGGCGGTGGCTCTGCTAACCCGGTTATCAATCATGCTATTCACACCGAATAAGAAAAACACTGAGAGCTTAACCCAAGGCATTTGCACCTCCACTTACTTAAATAAACAAACACATGTTGTGTTTTGGTGCATTTGACATAATTTTTTCTTTGTCATTTCTATCACAAAGGGACACAGATATACATCCTGAATGGTACAGATCCAGAGGGTGATCCAATACGATACGGCCTGACTTTTGAAAAAGGCTCTAAAGAATGTTTTAGGGTGGATCCCAAATCTGGAAATGTGACTCTGATTGAGGGACTGGACAGAGAGGTAAGCCTGATGTTTTTTTTTTTGGGGGGGGGGGGGATTTTTGCTTTTATAAGACAGATTTTGGAGAGACAGAGTTGAAATGAGGCAAAGAGGGGATGACATGCAGAGAACTGACCCGGGCGGGATTTGAACCCGGGTCAGCGCCCCAAAGCTTGTTGTTTTAAGGGAAACCTTGTGGCTCAAAGTGACCTTTACCTTTTACCTTTTCTTTGCAGAAACAGGATGAAATCTCAGTGCTTGTGAGCATAACGGATGGTCGCAATAAAGTATGTTTTTTACAGTTTGAATGCCATATTTTTGTATATACTTTGGTGCCACCAATATACTGCATTTATAACACTATTGTTGTTTTCATAAACTTAAATCCATTGTATTGTTAACAGTCATGAGTGTAACACATAACTACCAAAATATGGAGTGGGAAAAAAAGGACAAAGTTAACATTGTGAAATATGTGATGCTGTGATACAATGTAAACAGCAAGAAAATCACAATGCCAACAGTTGTATAATACATTTGGTTGAAAGAGGTGTAGGTGTAAAGTTTTTCACATTTGGTGTTGAGATTTTGTCTCTTGTTTTTTTCAGGTGATTGAGACAGTGAGGGTCTTTGTCACTGATGCTAATGATGAACCACCTGAATTTCAAAACCTGCCTTTCATCATTGATATCCCGGAGGTACGGGGTTTCAAATAAATACAACCAATACACAATGATAAATACAATCATTTCTTCTTTCTGTGCCACAAACACCCTCCAAATCTGCAGATTGGAAAAATAATAATAATTTGAAATATATGGGTTTTATGGTTTGTAAAAATTATCTTGTCTCTTCACCAGGATACTGCTCCAGGAAGCAGCATCTACAGGGTCCAAGCCGCAGATAAAGACTTGGGCTCAGGAGGCAGTGTTTCATATAATCTACAGGTAAGCCTATAAAGATGTGTGGTTATGCAGATGATGAACAGTTGTGACCCTGGCATCTCCAAAGTTTAGTACTGAATGGAAACTCTTCTTTTGTTTTTTTCATTCAACTGAATTTATAAACAAGGCTGTTCTGTTCTGTTTTGTTTGACTTGGTCTACCACTAGATTCCAAAATCGCAGTTGAGGTTTGCCTTATATTCTATGCACTAATTATTGCAGTTTATTTTTGATAAAAAAGGGTGTCTATAATTTCCAGAACCAAAATTATTTCCTTAAAAGCGTTCATGCTTCTGTTATGTCTTTCTCGGACTATCTTTACTCTGGCATTAGGCGGAAAAATCTGTTCTCACAAACAGCTGCCCAGCTTTTACGGTAAAGCAAGTTAGGTCACCTAAAGTATCTTACGAGGAAATAGCTATAGTTAGAGCTATTTTAGCCTGCTTGCCCATTGCCTCCCGTTGCATTTAGAGTCAATTATAAGACTTCACTAATCACATGTAGAGCTGTTAATAGCTTGGCTTGGCTTGGTGAAAATACCCTGAAGTCTACCAATGACTATCTTCTCACTTCCCTAAAGCAGGAAGTTTTTTTTTTATCTATCTTTTTACTGTTTTCACAGTTTTTCTATTGTTTGATTCCATTTCCACTTCGTAATGCATTTAAAAACACATTTAAAAACACACATCTCATTTTCATTATAACGCCTGCACCATTACTATGTTAATCGGCTTGGTGTGGCCCGAACACTCGAGGGTACGACCAGAGGTTGAGCTGACATCATGCAAGCTATGCGGCCATATGCAGGGTGGTGAGGAGGGCATTCGAGTGATGGAACAGTGTGCAGTGGTAAAGATTAAACCCATACCCGAGAGCAGTCTGGAAATGGTGTTACTTTAGTGGATTAAATTTCAATTACATTTGAGCAAGGCACTGAAGGCTTAATAGAGGCTTAGGTTTGCTACGGGCCAACAGCTGACAGCACAGTAGTTGTCACTGTTCATGTGTCAACTGTGGCAAAAAAACTATCCTGATGGAAATGTGTAGGAAACTGTCAAGGTTGAGGTGAGGGAGGTCGAGAGTAAATACTGATTGGATGCATCGGCGAAATTGGCTGGATGACTCTCGGTTTACTAAATTTGAGTTGAAATAAAAACACGTGCCACTTCTGTAACCATAGACTCTGCTAACGTTGTGGCTTTATACATCACCAGACATCACCGCACGCCAAGTTCACCATCGATGGGAACAGCGGTATCCTTAGAGTCAAACCTGGTGAGACGTTGGACTACGAGACCACGCCCACACACTTTGTGACAGTGGTTGCCAAGGTGAGAGGTCATTGCCTTCCAAGTTTCCTCCAATGCACATTATTAACACCGTCAGCTATAGGCCTGCAGTTTTCTCCTTCTTGACCATGTCTTGGAAGTTTCACATTCATCCACGTTGAGGTCTTGCAGTTTTCAACATTAAAGACAAGTGTTTTTGCCTTTTATTGCAGTTCACTATATTATTTATGTGCAGGTAGCGATACGACCTATAGTTAATCAAATCAAAGCTGAGAAAAATTAGGAGATTACTACAGTTCATTTATAACTCCAACAACCTCTCTCCAGGAGCATTGCTTTCGACATGTTTTATTCTGGAGGTCTTCCAAACAAAATACGTGTACCATGTTGAAATTTTAGCAAATTTACGTATTCTGGAAAGCAAGGCAACACAGTAGCTCGTCCGCTATTGGTTCTGGAAAAGTTTAGTCATAACTAAGCTTTCTTAATTAGTCAGCACTTTGCTGAATTTTCCACAGTCTGCGTGTGATGAAAATGGAAATGTGTTAAAGTGTTGACAGTGCTGCTCAGTGTGAGTGTCTACAGAATAATATGGTGTATAAAAGTCACTGACGGTTGAGTTGAGAATATACATTGCAGCAGTTTGTTCACACAGAACAAAAAAATGTCTGCATCCTTCGCACTCACTGAAACATAATAACATTAACATAGCAATGCATATGAAATTACAGATTCCAATGCTAATAACATTAACATAGCAATGCATATGAAATTACAGATTCCAATGCTAAGTGTAGATTAAAGGGTAACATCCCAGAATTAAACCGAGATCTACCCAATTAAGCTGGTAGAATCCTATTAAACTAAGTACACTCAACAAAAATATAAACGCAACACTTTTGTTTTTGCTCCCATTTTTCATGAGATGGACGTAAAGATCTAAAATTAATTCCAGATACACAATTGTACCAGTTCTCTCAAACATTGTTCACAAATCTGTCTAAATGTGTGATAGTGAGCACTTCTGCTTTGCTGAGATAATCCATCCCACCTCACAGGTGTGCCACATCAAGATGCTGATCTGACATCATGATTAGTGCACAGGTGTGCCTTAGACTGTCCACAATAAAAGGCCACCCTGAAATGTGCAGTTTTGTCTCACAGGAAAATGCCACAGATGCCACAAGCATTGAGGGAGTGTGCAATTGGCATGCTGACAGCAGGAATGTCAACCAGATCTGTTGCTCGTGCATTGAATGTTCATTTCTCCACCATAAGCCGTCTCCAGCAACTTCGCACAGCCATTGAAGAGGAGTGGACCAACATTCCACAGGCCACAATTGACAATCTGATAAACTCTATGCGAAGAAGATGTGTTGCACTGCATGAGGCAAATGGTGGTCACACCAGATACTGACTGGTTCTGATTCCCCAGACCCCCAATAAAGCAAAAAAATGCACATTTCAGAGTGGCCTTTTATTGTGGACAGTCTAAGGCACACCTGTGCACTAATCATGATGTCAGATCAGCATCTTGATGTGGCACACCTGTGAGGTGGGATGGATTATCTCAGCAAAGCAGAAGTGCTCACTATCACACATTTAGACAGATTTGTGAACAATGTTTGAGAGAAATGGTACAATTGTGTATCTGGAATGAATTTTAGATCTTTAAGTCCATCTCATGAAAAATGGGAGCTAAAACAAAAGTGTTGCGTTTATATTTTTGTTGAGTGTATGTAGTGCTTAACAGAAAACAAACTAAAATGTCCTTTACCAAGACTTTTTTTCACACTTTTCCATGCATAAAAGTGTCATCCAAAACACGGACGACAAATTATTTCTTATGAACATTATAAAATGTGCTAACTGTGCCTTCTTCCTCATGATTCTTTTCCTCAGGATGGAGGTGGAAAATACAAGGAGAAGCACCAGGTGTTGACCTCCACAGGCACCATAACAATCAATTTAATTGATGCCCAAGACATGCCTCCATCCTTCATAGGAACCCCTTACTTTGGCTACGTCTACGAAGTCTCGGTTCCTGTAAGTCGTCCTCTTATTCTTAACACACTTGTTAAGATAATCAGACTGCTATTTTGTTGTTGAATATGTAAAATATGAATTATGCATTATTTAGTAAATAAATTGTGTTTTTTTTCTTCTTCCAGGGTTCTGAAATATTCACTGTGTACGCTAAAGATGGAGATCAAGGCAATCCCAACCCAATGCATTATGCCATTATGAATGGTAGGAATAATATATTAAAGATAAATTCGAAGTGAACTATTGTCAGCCTCTTCATCAGACACATTTACAAAATATTTGCTCACCTTCCAGGAAGTGACGGTGTGTTTGACATAAATCGCACCAGCGGGTGCATCACCCTGACAACGTATCCATCCATGCTGAAAAATGAATTATTCGAAATCATAATCAAGGTAAACTTTTAGGTTATTTCCAACGGATTTAGCCCACTGTTACAACTGCATATGTTGATCAATGTGATTTTTTAAATACCCAGGCTTCTGAGGTGGGACCAGACGATCAGCTGCTGGACTACGACATTACCACGGTGACGGTCCGGGTGGTGGATCTCAACAACCACCCTCCCACCTTCTACGGAGAGAACGGACCACAGAGCAAGTTTGAGGTCAGCATGTACGAGCATCCTCCTGCGGGGGAGATCCTCCGAGGCTTCAAGATCACCGTTAACGATTCTGACCAGGTAAATGGATAAACCGATTTCACACTTGTCTCAGTGACCTCTAAGTCACCTTTGCTTCTCTACTCATTGTTAATTGGTCTACGTGAGCTTCAACCAACATTCAGCAAGACATTCACTTCAGCTGTACAGAAACGTGCTCTTCATTAATTATGAAAAAAGCTGGTGTTCTACGATTATTTCCAGTTATTCTGTGCAGCTATGTTGTCATTTAGTTCACTAATGAACCTTTTTCTTTCTTTTCAGGGTGCAAATGCTAAATTTAAACTGAGACTTGTGGGGCCGAGTCGAGTGCTGCGAGTGGTCCCCCAGACGGTCCTCAATGAAGCGCAGGTGACCATTATTGTGGAAGACACATCTGGCATCGACTATGAAAAAGGAGCAACGCTTTCTTTTAAGGTTAGAACATGCAGTATATATCACTAATTCATGAGTTGAGCTGCATGGACACTAAAGTAAATTGTTGGCATTCTTTCTTGATAAATTGCAAACAATTAATTGATTTATCAAAATTGTAGTTTTGTTTTTATCCTCTGGGGATATCCGTCCACGACGTTGGTCTAGATTGAAATATCTCAGCAAATATTGTATGGGTGATTGTAAAAATTGTGCACAGACATTCATGGTCCCACTGATTAAGCCCTGTAGATTGTGATTCAGACACTCATTTCCTGTTAACTGTCGGATGGATAACATACAGTATTTGCAGATATTCTTGGTTTTTATGGGAGTTTGGGGATGCCTTAAATTTTCCATCTAGCACTATTGTCACGTCCCAATTAAAATTTGTCCAATACTTTGGCCTATCATCAAATACCTTTGAAACTAAGGACATTCCTATTAGCTTCAGAAGTGATTTGAGGTATTGCTGTTTGTGCTTGTCAACATGCTAACACACAAAACTGCAATCCAGAATTTAATAATAAATAAATGAGTGAATACATTTGAGAATCATTAGTTTGACTTGACCAAGACTGCAACATCTCAAAAAAGAGGTTTGACTATAAAAGCATCTCTGACTAGTATGTTTCACTACTTATTTGATCACACTTTCCCCATGTCCCTCCCGGCAGCTGTTGGCGGTGGAGATAGACACTCCCGAGAGGTTTAGTGCCACGGCTGACATCGTGATCAACCTGCTGGACACAAACGACAACATTCCCAAATTCCCGGTGGAATATTACGTCGCCCGGGTCCCTGAGAACTCTCCTGGAGGTTCCAGCGTTGTGTCCGTAACAGTGAGTCCATCAAGATTAAGCCTCTGCCTTAACCCCAACCCCAACGTGATTATATAATCCATCAATCCTTTCGATAAATGCATATTACTCAGTGCGGTTCATTAGATGAAAGCAGGTTGAGCGGCCTCTGGCTTTTTATTTTTGTTGGTCCTGGTTTAGAGATTCATGCGTCTCCATGTGACAACTCTGGCATCTGATTTGTTTTACACCTCCGGCAGGGTTTTTATTTATATAAGTATTTGCACGTGTTTTCTATCCTTCATCATTATACCTCATGTGTCCTGCAACCGGGCAACATGTCTAAGCTAAGCAGTGTGGTGTAAAAAGCTTAATTTTGCCTTGTGGTTAATCATGCTGACCTGTACCACCATCCCCACTCTTCGCAGGGAGAGACTTAAAGCCCACCCCACCCTCTGACCATCAGCTTAAGACCCTAGCTCGTTATCCTAAATCAGCACCACTAGAAAACATTGAAATGCCCTCACCTTCAGTCACCTTGGTAGACTGATTTACTCCTCGTTGTAACCATATTGAATTACATGTTAAGTGTTCATTTTCTACATTTAATTGTATGTATATATACATATTGGGTTTCTCATTTCTGGCCTGTGTTTTCCTCCAGGCAAATGATCCAGATTCAGGGCCTTGGGGTGAAGTCAAATACACGATTTATGGATCAGGATCAGATTTGTAAGTAAAAACCTTTCATTCCTGCCAGTTTGGGTTTGGTTTGATCAGAAACTTAACTCTTGCAACACACATTTCATAGGCAAAAAAAAAGTAAAAAAACATTTTTAATATTAATATATGATTCCAAACTGCTCAGAGTGTTTGGTAAAGTCAGCCAGCAGGACTCCAGTCTTGATTCATCGTTTGTCTCTTTGATGGAAGCAGGACGCATGTTTGATAGCCCCCTCTGCTACATAAACAGCTCGCTCTAAAATGGCTGCAAGATGTTGGCTAATCTCGTAATTGGATTGGAGAGTTAAAAATAGATAACCTGGCCCATCTCACATAGGGAGAGCCAATTAACATGCGATGTGACAGCTGGAGCCACAGAAACGGCAGCTTCGGAAATCAAGGCAGCATGCCGCAAAGGAGAAGTGAGAATTTATGCTGAGTTAATTGTGCGAAAGTTATCAGTTTCAAGGCAACGTGTGAAATTTCACACTGGAAAACCAGACAGAAAAGTCGGCTGAATATAATGTGATGAGCTTGACGTTGAAGTAGAAAGCTTAAAGAAAGCACACACTTTAGCTAATGCTATAGAATCTTTTAAATTCATTTTTGTGCTTGTGTGTTAAATACTGTGTGATTAAAACATCTTTGAAGTCAGATGACACAGTCTGGGTGAAATCTTGGTGCAGTCTATCACATAGCAGGGGGCGTATCGTTAGCACTGCTGTTTGCCACAGTGTCTGTTTCCTACAACCACTGGAGAAACAGAATATCTCTGAAGATATTTGAAATAATAAAATGCTTGCAAGTGTTGTGGATCCAGAACTGTATAAAAATACACAGCGATAGACTGTCATCAACGGTATAGAAAGATTTGGTGAAAAATGATAGGAAATCAGCATAACAACAAAATTAAAAATGATTTCCAATTTAATACAAATATTTTAACAAGCCTGGATAAAAGTTTCAGTTAGTGTCAAAAATGGCAAAACATAGTCATTTTGCGACACTGACTATAGGAAAGGGACCCCGGGATCAGCAGTGCTTTATTCATGGCCACATGTTGGTTTTACTATCAAGATCCACATCAAAGATTAACTAGTTATTCCTTGGTCTATCCTAACCTTTATATACAGTAGCTATCAGATGGGGGAAAACAACAGTATGACAAAAAAAAATAGTATGACGAAAGGTTAATAAGAATTAACAGGTAAATATTAGATAAACAAATATTAAGGACACAAAACATTACATGATTGGTAGATAGAACTTAGAGAAAAACTTAATTGATATTGATAAGTAAGACTTTATTGTTTGTTATAGAGTAAATGTATTACATTAAAGGAGGTAGTAAACATAAAAAACTAATTGAAATAATTCAAATTAAACAAATCAAATGATGAAAAGACAGACGTTAAAGTCATTAAATTCAAAAGCAATTGTACTTGTTCCCTGCGATAAATGCTTTTTATAGTGAACTATCACGTACAGTATGTAGACATTCACAGGATGTACGAGTCACTTGGTGGAGTGTGGATGTAGCTGTGGTGGTAATGACTCATGCACTGTGTCTGTTCTGATGTGAACCTGCAGGTTTTCCATCCACGCGTCGTCAGGTCTCATCAGCACGCAGCCCTGGACCAGCCTCGACGCAGAGGTCCGGTCTAAGTACAACTTCTACGTCAAGGCTGAAGATTCAGAGGGGGAGTACAGCTTGGCCGAAGTCTTTGTCTCAGTCCTCGACATGAACGACCACTCTCCAGAATTTAATGAAGAACTCCTTGAAAAGACCATGATTATTGGATCACCTGTCAGAGTAGAGGTATATGTCTAATAAATGGATAAAAAACCCTAGCTGGTTGATAACATGCTGACAAACAGCATTTGGGGATAATGGTATGGAAGTCCAGTCCATAAAAAAAAGTATTAAAAGGATTTTAGTTGCTTCATAATCAACTGATAACTTAAGGTTAAAAGATCAAATTTTTAATTGTCATGTTTGAAAACCAATCATTAAATAAGACTAGTGATATTTTATATATTTTCTAATTTACATCAAATCTCATGAAAACTCAAAAATGACTTGATTCTATTAACAAGGGTTGCCTAATTTGGTTTATTTCTTTGAACCATAGAGCCCCATTCTCGTAGACAACACAGCTGTATTGCAGCATCTACTTGTGTTTAAGTAAACTTTGCATAAGAAAATACAAGCCTTTTTTCCCCCTTTTTCTCCCAAAAATGTAATTATGTTTTTGGGATGTTCATTTATTTTGCAAAGCATACATTAGGCTTTTCAAATATTACTCAAAGATGGTCTAGAATCAAGGTTATTGAAATGATTGAAACATGTAACCATTTTATGGTTATTCTGCTACTTTTCACAGGCAGTGGACGAAGATGCAGAGTCTCCGAACAACGTCATAGAGTACTCCATCATGGAGGCCGATCCTGACAACGCATTTGATATCAACGTCAACACCGGGGAGATCCAGCTGAAGCCTTTTATCAAGTCCATGGAGATAGTGCAGAACATCACAATGCAGAAGGACTGCAAGTGGTCTCTGGTGGTCCAGGCCCGAGACAGAGGCTCTCCATCCTTCAGCACAACAGCCATGGTCAATATCGACATCACTGAGGCGGTAAGACCTGCAGCATGCTCGCTGCGCTTTTTATTCCAAGGCTAGGCAGCACTACCTGTAGATTTGAGCAGTTTTACATATGGCGATAGGCAATGTCGTTATGCTATGCAGCTGCTAGTTCAGCAGCCTTGTTTCTGCCAGTCACATTTCATTTACCTCATCCTTAATTAAAGGATAATGCTAGTTATGTTTATGATTGGTTATTATCAGCACGTATCAAGAAGAGACCAAAACAACAATGCATTTATCCCATGAATCCCTTATATATGTGTTTTATTAGCCTACACTCTCATCCCAAACGATTAAAGTTGCATACAAATTATTAATCACTTTCTCTGTTTATCTGCGTTATAGCATTTTTAATCCATCAAGTCTGCTGTTGTACATATTCACAAATGTACTTCAGTCTAAGTGATTAACCTGGCCGAAAATGATAATAGGAATTGTTTACAACTTGGCACCTTGGTTGATCTTATTTATGATGTGAATCTAGAAAAAAACCTTTTTAAATTATTAATTAACCACTCAAAAAGCCAATGGTTCCACTTACAGAGCCATATTAGAAAATGCATTTAGTGTCAAAGCACAGATGTTCCCCAAAGATCACTTGATAGCAGTATTTAAATACATTTTGGCTGTGGTCACTTCCGCAAATATGACGATAAAAATACCAAATATAAAATAACAGCAACATTATCCTTTAAAGTTTTAAGTCATTAACATGAATTCATATTTTTCTGTTATCGTTGTTTGTTTCACCATGCATTCATTCATTCACTCGACATGATGAGATGACTCAGTGTTTTTTTGGTTTTGTTTTTGTGTTGTGTATCGTGCATTCCAGGTCAAAGGTCGAATTGTTACATACTTCAGGGGCCTCAAGAAACGTCCGCTGACTATTTTTGGAATATTTGTCAGCATTGTCACTTCCCTCATTTTACTAACAATCTGCATATCCACAATCCTGTACTGCAACGCAGTGAAAAAGTCCAGAATCAACCCAGAGAGTAACTACATTAAAGTGATCCGAAGAGTCAAATGAGAATATTTGACACCTGTATCAGTATTCTTATGTAACATTTAAGAATACAGTATATACATTTTTTACTGGTTACCTAATGTCTGTAAAAGAGTCCTGGAGCACATTCAAAGGAATAATCCAATGATTTTTTTCTATTTTCTTCTTAATTGGAAAACAAATCCAAATAACATAATTTTCTTAAAATGCGGTTTGTATTTTGACACTATCAAAATCTATCTTTGATGATTAAAAAGATTTTTTTCTAAAGCATGTCTCATGACTATTTGGCAGTGAAAGTGACTAAAATGGGAGCCTTTTATTACACATTTAAACCTGGATTTGCTCACTTAATCTCAATTTCTGTCACAAAAACATGCTCTTTACTCCATGTTGGTCTCATCAACTGTCATCTTTCTTGTTCAACACTCATCAGTCACATGCCAAAGAGAAAATCCTAATGTACTTCACTGTCAGACGCATTCCCGACAACTAGTATTGTGCATAGTTCTTAGCTTTGTATCAGCAGTGCTGTACTGTAGGACAGAGGTCGACGGATGAGTGAGTGTGAGTATGGGAGTGTCAGTTGTTGGTAGACATGTTGTTTGGGCCTCCTCTGTCAGTGCTTTGCGCATCCATCTCTCATGCTTTCATGCTTTTGGACAAAACGCTAACACCTGGATTCGGTCCCTTGGACTTGATTTAAACTATTTTATTTGTGCTCTTTTACAGACTCCTCTCAAGGGGCCTATGGCGGCCTTTTTAATGAAAAGTAGGGACAATCCTATGAAAGCTCTAGGCATGGTAACTGTTATCATTAGCCTATTGGTAGGGGTGACTGTCTTGGTCTCTACGGCTTTGTACATGCGCAACTCAAAGTCAAACAGGATCACACCAGCACGTCGCATTATAAGGAGGCGACCCAGGGACCAGCAGCAGCCCTGGACCTTCAAGATGCCCATTGTCCAATTTAACAACCCTGCAGATAAGTTCATCATCGAGGGCGGCCCCCAGCGGGACACCAACAACCCGCGGGTAAAGCCTCCACCCCCCAGCGCTCCTTGTCTGCCCCCTCCGCCCCCTTCGTACACACGGCCCAGTGAGAGGTCCCGGGCTCTACCAACCATATCTGGTGCACTGGCCTCCAAAGGCTCAAAGAAAGCTAAATCCAGTCAACGCAAAGAGGGGAGTATGAGCTCCGCTTTAGTGTCAGAGCTTAAAATGAAGCTGGAGCAGAAAATCAACGAGAGCAACCAGGGATACTATTAAGTCTGTCACACAAACGTCTAGTTTAACATTCCCCGGTCCATTCATTTACGACTCTGCTGATCATCTACTGTCCGAGAGATCGTAACTCACCATTGCATGAACGTCATGCAATGGTCTGGTAGGGTAGGCCTGCCTTTAGATTATTCGTGGTTAAAGGGTTGTTCACATGTGACAAGAAGGTTTACAGATATTTATGTCTTAAGAGGAGATTTTATAAGTGTCACCACTGCATCCTCACTTGACCTGGTTAAGGTAAAGAGAGGAGAGAGCTCGAGTCTGTTACTGGTGCAGTCAAGATACTGTAAATCACCATACTGCCATCTTGAGGAAGATTATATCCTCTTAGCAGTAAGAAGCACCACTGTAAAATTCACATTGAGAGGCTAACTAAGGACTTACTGTGTATTTCTTAAGTTGCATAACTTCCTGAAAAGCATAATGTTCACGGCCATGTAATGTTTTCAACACAGAACTAGGATTTGACACAATACAATTGTAAAACCATGTGTTCTTGCTCACTGGAGCAGGCAGCTGAATGAAACAACACTACTTCTTAAAAAGTGCTAAAGGAGGCCGCTTGGAAAGCTGAGAAGTTGCTCTTTTGTATGTGATTACAATGTGCCACTGTAGGTTTTCACAGTAACACGAGCTAGCTAACAGCGTTGCTTTCTTTATTTTAGTGTGTGATTCACATGAATAACATGGGTCCATTTTAAATGTACAGCATTGTATTATTTTTTATTATAATAAGCATGCATACATGACAAAATATGAACATTTTCAAGTTGTATCTTGAGGCAGAAAATAACTGAGTTCAAATCATTAAACTCCACTAGTGAGATATTGTAGATAAAAATTAGACATATGCTTAAGGTTTTCAAGCGCAGATCACTATGTACATTATATAAGCTGCTTGGACGTTTCCTTTATAGATGTTGAGTCTGTGTCGAAAATGTGGAGTCCACACAGTGTTACTTTCCACGTTACTCTTCAATGCCTTTTAAATGTAGGCAATTCAAATCCAAATTGTTCATTGCTGTGACACATAACTTGTATCTGACTATATCTTAACTTATAAGTATCTTCAATAAGTTGAGATCAACTATACATCTTAACTATAAATAACATTTGCCTGCTCCTTCATGTAACATATTTGTACTGTCTTTGTACTGTCTTGATTTTGAATAAATATTTGAAAATAATTTGGTATGTGCTCCATTTTCTCCCAAAAATATTAGTTTGATGTAGTTGAGTTGTGTTGGAGTAATGCTTTCCATGGATTTAAACAAGCTGGAAAATGAAAGGAAACATTAATAAATACATATTAAAATATTTTAATTTGAAATGTGCTGTGTGGTGGAAGGTAAGTTAATTTAATAAAATACTTGGGTATGATTTTGAGGTACTTTACTCTACTTTAGGTAGTTCATGTTTTTACTTTTTTTTTTTACTTTTTCACAACTATTTCCAAGGAAAATAGTGTTATATTTACTCTACTACATTTATTTGACAGCTATTTGTACTTTTCTGTTTTATCATTTAATTACAGATAAAAATATATATAGAATAATTTAATACATTCGTTCATGGCCCAAAATGGTAAAAGTAAAGACTAGACAAAAACCTATTTGTGTTGTGATCCATCGGACCCCTGGAGGTAAATCAAAATTACCCTTACTATAAGTAGTTCAAACTAGTTTCACCTCGAGAGTTATAACAGTCAATGCATACAAATTGAGATATAAATGATCTAATAATGGAATAGTTCATAATATATACCTTACAAGGGCAATTTTCTTCTGTAAAGTGAGTGCACGTTTACTTTTGAATCTAAACCAAAATTTTGCTTTTACTTTTTACTTAAATTTTTACTTGTAATGAAATATCTTGAGATTGTAGTATTGTTACTTTTACTTATACCTCAACATTCTGTATACTCTGCTTGTCCAAAGACTCAAAGATTACTTACAATTACCACCTAAAACAGTGCATCTTAATTGTATTTTACGCCCAAATGTATTTTGCATGAAGAAGGACCATGTAATTCATCACAAACTTGGTGAATATCTGGATTTTCCTATTCACAGTGCAGAGAGACAGCCTTTAATCAATGGACACACATGTCAATGGACACACCTGTCATTATAGTTTTCTTTAGTCTAAAGAAGACGTTTATAATTATACTTGTATAACCTTTATCAAAAAGACAACATGAGGGTTAAAATATTACAGTGTAGAAAAAAGTATTATAAATAGTTATTAAAAAAATTGCATTGGCATATTTAACAATAATAAACACTTCTACATGTGTGAATTAAGTAAACAAAATGTATGTTACAATAAATCTTATTTGCATCATATTTAAAAGTACCTGTTTAGGTGTTTAATAATATTATGCATTTTACCTACCATTAGACTAAATAAAACTAATTGAAATGTACACACATCCTCTATTTCCCTGTACAAATGACATAAAGACCACACTGAGCCCAGAGCTGTCATTAAATGGAAATATCATGTCCTGCTAGGATTCAGATAGAAAATCCCTATAATCTCTTTAGGAGTGTATGTATAAATGCATGGGAAAACACTGCTTATGCAACAAATCCGCTGAGTGATTGTGATAAAAAAATAAATCAGACTGTGTCTCAGCATCCGTCTTTGACTTCCCTTTAATCCACACAAAACATCATTTCATTCCATTACAGTACAACAAATCTGTTGTCTGTACAAAGAACTATTAAAAAAATACATACTTTCCAACATGAAGTGGATTTAAATCTCTTAAACCCTGAGCCGACCCACAATTTACTCGATTACCATTGTGAAGTGATCGTGGGTTAACCTTGCAATAAATATACAAATACAGTAGTATTAAATATAAAATCAAAAACATATTCAGGATTCCATTCCATCAAATGCATTTTAGCACAAACTTATTTTTGAACGTGTATATTAAAAAAAATAAAAACTCTCCTTATAATAAGGAAGAAAGGCATCTGCAGATATAGACATATTTACAGGACGACTAGATATTCAAGTTTACCCCAGTTTGTGCCTTTAATGTATTAATATCAAATCCGAGTCATAGAGCTACAGTAAGCATCCGATTTTATGAAGAGTTAATCATTTGAAAAACCTTGAAGATTATTATTATTTCCAGCTTCCTGAACAGAAAACAGTCAAACAACAGGTCAGAACCCTCCTTTCTTTTGTGCAGAACAAGCAATAATTATTAATCCAGATGGTTGATAGGGTCTTTGAGGACTCTGGAAATACTTTCAAAACATGCCGCATAGATTTAGTTAAACAGGAAAACTAATTTAGGAAAAGCAAAGAAGCAAAAACTGGGGCTTTATCATCAAAATTATATGTGTATTTACAAATACACAAGTTATGTACATTTCCTGACTTCGAAGCTAGTACAGATGAGCTGCACTCCCTCCTTTGCACTTGTCCTCAGACTTCCGACTCTTTTTGGGCTTTTCCTCTGAGTTCTGGCACAGGGCTTCGTCGCTGGGTGCCTGCAGGCTGTCGAAGGTGCCCTGCCTCCCTGTGCCCTGTAGGTCCTCTCCTTGCAGCCTGTGCTTCTTCCACAGGTTCACACAGTGATCCACACAGCCAAACCTGGCCTCTGTGGTGCAGGCGTACATGCCCACCGGCACCGCCAGCATCATGGCGCACACAATGACAACAATGTGGATGAGCCTTTCTCTTTGCTCCATTTTGCTGATGTCACTTCCTGTCACGAACACAATGCACTGGCCTTCCCGTGGCGGATGGTTCTTCGGGGTCACACACACCTCATATTTGGTGACAGGAAGCAGGTTCTGGATGGAGTAGCTGTTGATGCCAGGACCGATGTAGATAGACTCCTTTTTGGGGGCATTGTACTTGCCGAAGTGGATTGTGAACCAGGTGCCTGCTGGGGTGTCCGTCACTGCATACCACTCCAGGGTGATACCAGAAACCATCTGCTTGGCAATGCGAATGTCAATGTGGAAGTTCTCAGCGGACGACAACATGGGGACAGGTGCATGGAGAGGAAAGGAGGAATTGGAGGAGCTGATGTTAACACCGATGCTGACGGAGGAGTTTCCAATGAAGTTGTTGGCCACGCAGGTGTAGATTCCTTGGTCTGCGAGGTTAAGAGAGGGGATCACCAGCTTGGAGATGACAGTCTCCTCATCTACTCGAGTCTCTGTAGCTGCAAGAAGATAACAGAGGGTCAGGGCAAACTGCCTTTAAATCAGAGGCTATCTGCCTGTATCTGACAAATACATAGTAAGGTAATGTAAAGGTAGAATGGTTAGTGGTAAGTATCGGAGGGGTGGGGGGGGGGGGGAGCAACACTTCGAGAGACCAAGGAGGTACATGACAAGTGTTTTGATGCAGCAAATCATATGATATAGTATATTTTACCCACTCTGTGGCCAAGCCCACAATAAAGCTAAAAATAAAATGTCTGTTTAAAGCAAACAGTAACCCTAAAGAGGGTTTTGCTATAAAGCAAATGCAGCCAGAAAGTCCAAGATATAGACTACCACACTAAGTGCTCCCAGAGCAGGTTCACAACAGTTTAATGGATGGTAGTAATAATAAAAAAGGTCTTACCAGCAAATCCTCTTATAATCTTCAGGCTGTACATCCATTGAATAGTCGGGCCTGGCCTGGCCTTGACTAAGCATGTGAGTGTTGCATTTGCTCCGAGAGGTAAATTGATGTTAGATTCAGGGGCAGAGGCCACTGGCTTCATGCATGTTTTCAACTGGATCTCGTGGAAAAACTTGTTGGCTTTTGAGGCGGGGCCCAAGCACTTCAAATAAGAGTTCATCAGAATGATGGGAGGGTTGACCACGCGGATGAATTCAACAAAGCCTTTCAGGCGGCAATCGCACAGCCAAGGGTTGTCGTGCAGCGCCAGAACCACATTAGAGACCACTCCTTCTTTCCCCCATGTTTTCTTTGTTGTTTGGTAAAGAGGCCAATTAATGAAGACATCTTTTGATATGACACTGAGCTTATTGAAGGATACATCTAAGTAGGTCAGAGCGGGTAAGTGTCTCAAAGCATGTTCCGGAAGGACGTCCAGTCGATTGTGTTTCAGGTCCAAAATCTTCAGTTTTGGTGTGTCTTGAAACGCTGTCCATGGTACAGAAGTCAGCCTGTTCCCTTGTAGCCGGAGCTCAGTCAGGTTGGCCAGCCCCTCCAGGCTTTTGATGTTCATCAGGGTGATCTCATTGAAGTTCAGCCAAAGGAACTCCAATGCACCAACTTTGGAGAAAGATCCTTGAGGTAACTCAGTCAGGTTGCAATTTTCTATTCGGATTTTAGTGAAATCGTGTTGGATGTCCTCTGGGATTTGTACCATGGAGGTTTCCATACATAGTAAAGACCTAGAATGGTAAGACGAGATATGTTTACACAAGCAAAGCTTATCACAAGTGTTATTTTCTTTACAGCTACTCATGAACTATTTTCACAACTGTCTTTATACTGTTTTTCTTTATGTTAATAGAACAATTTGGTTATCAGATTACATTTAAAACAGCACCTGTGTTGTTTTTAACACAGCTATGGCTAACACATTCCTACTTTTAAGAGCTTGTATAGTTTCAGTTGTAGCTTACCTTCCCAAATGATCATTTGTGCAGGTGCAACCGATCAGACAAGTTGAAGATCCAGGGGGGACGACGAGACAAAATACCAACGTGATATGTAATGTGAGATGAAAGGCGTCCATGTTCGTTGACAGGCTTGTGAAATAGGCCCGTGAGGGCAGGACCTGCTCATGGGCTGCATGGAAGAAAGCCTATTAACTTAATCTTCCTTGACGCAACTCTTAGGACACTGAGTACCACTCCATCTGATAGGAAAGGTGTATTTATAGCACTAGTCCACTTTGTCTAGAAAAGTCAGATCTCCTCAAATATAAAACTCACCACAAATGTTCAATAAAGAGTCAAGTTATTTTTGAGTGTGTTACCGTTCTTTTCAGGTATTGCTTTTTATCAATTTACTTCGTGGTTGCCTTCCACCAAAGCACAGGCATTGACATGACAGGCTCCGCTGTGCAAACTGGGCCGGAGCACATCGGGTTTAGCAGCAAAGAGTGGGAGGGCTGCAGAGAGACAGATGTCTGGTAAGGCCAGTAATCCGACCTCAATATTTTGAGCACTGGCTGTCTCACAGGTTGTCAAAGGCAGAATCAGTATTTAAAGCAAGTGTGAAAACCAGTCATCATCTACAGCACATTTTTCATTTAATGTCCATAGTAGATGTACACCCTACATATAGTCATAGGTGTACATCCTAGTTTAACAAGCAATCTTTAAGTTATATACGTTTTAAGTGAAGAGATATACAGGTAGATACTGGTTCTTCCTCCAAATTTCTTGAAGATATACATTAAATGGTTTGTTTAATCCACCTCTATATATTTCCAGAAGATACAAAAGAGACTGCCCTTAAGTCAATTAAGTGCTTTTATTTAATAAAGTATTTGAAGGAAAAAATCTTCAATCTTTGTCAGAAAACCCTGATGTTATTAATGCTTTACTTTATGTGTTATAACAACGGAAAGATACTAGTAGCTCTGTGAGGCTGCACTAAGGTGTTTTGAGCTAAAATGTTAGCTTGCTCACAACAATGATATACATTTTTAGCAGGATTGACATTACATGGTTAAGCATGTTAGTATGTGCTACCGAGCCATACACATAGGGTGCAGCAAGGGCTGATGGTAATGTCAATAGTTTTGCAGGTATTTAGACATATCCCAAAGTATTGGTGTAATACAAATGAGTTAGCTATTACATTTAAATGTTCTCTCTTTTGCTATCCATCTGCCACTATCTCATAATGAAAAAACTAGGGATTTATGCAGATGATATTAAATGGCAAAATTGCGATTTAAAGAACAAGAATCCTATACATTTTCAATCCATCAATAATTTATATTATTCAACCCACCTATCTACTGATTCTAGCAGGTTAAACAAAACATTATAAAATGCTGCTTAACCATTCTCAGGTTAGCTGTATATTTCTTTACAACAGTGTTGATTTTTCTGTGAATTAGCAACCCCTATAATACAGATTTACATTAAATTATACTTTATAATGCATAAAAGGGTAATTTCCAGGGCGCTCCTCGTGTAGTGCATAGAGCCTAGAAGAAATCCTGGGAGCATATACATATACAAAATATTTATTTTTATGTTACATTAATACATACAGTATACATATATTTCAGGTCACACATTATAAAATGTACTGTATTTTAGGTTTTTGACCCAAAAAAAAAACCTGGCACATCATACTGACATACAAAATAAACTAATAACTGCTCCATCATTTCTCTAAATAATAACAATTTAACAAAATGCAGAGGTTACAGCTTAGAAATACAGTTAATTGGGTCTTGAAGAGAGTGGGGCAACATTTCAAGACATCTTCCTCTTCAAAACATCACATTTCAAAGTGCATGATTTTTAAAAAAAATACGTAATTTTTACAGATTTACACCACATGTACATGATAAAACCGTGTCACTGTGTATATTTTCCCTTTTTTGCTGTCCACCAAATGAAGGTGGTTTTTATTCCCACAAGGCTGTAAAACTATTTCAGAGCTATCAGTATTCTCTGAACACCCTGTAGCGAGGATCTTTTGAGTCTCTGAGCACAGCGGTTTATCAATTCATATCACAGGCCTTTAGAAAACAAAAGTGCATTCTCTGAAGGTTATGGCATCCATTTGAGTTTTTAGCAGAAGTACTCGTTAGGTGGCCCTTCAGTCCTGGCCGTGGCCTCTGAGTCGACACTGGACCTTGCCGAAAGCAGCCTGTTGGATTCATCAGGATGCATCCTGGTCAGATACTCCCCCTCCATCCCTTTAGGTTTGGCCCCGGGGCCAAGGGTCTCGAACGTGACATACGAGTCCTGTATTTCTTTTGACTCTCTCCCCAGAAACTTTTGGCAACGCTTCTTTATGGCCCCGCAGCACACGATCAGCGTCAGGGGGACGGCAATAACGCATGCCACGGTTATAACCACCACATTAATGAGCTTCTGGGTGCCACTGGCGCTTGCTGCTTCGTCTGTTGAGAAGATTACGCACTGCTCCTTTTTTGGGATGAGGCCTTTGACGCAAACACAAGCAATGTACTTTGTCTTTGGCACAAGGCCGTCAATAGTGATCCGGTTCTTTCCAGCGCTTACATTGATCCGCCGCATGTCTCTCTCACCAAACACAGCATACAGGACACTGAATTCTGTGGTGTTTATAGCTGTGGGGGCTCGCCAGTTCAGAGAGACGGTATGGTCAGTGTCGCCGATTACCTTCACCGAACGCACTATCCTTTTCTCCGGAGCTTGCTGCAAGGATGAGGCATTAGCTGCTAGGTTACCTAGGGCCTCTTGCGACACCTCTCCAGGCTTCTTAGGCTCTGAAGACTTGCCTCGTCCCTGAGAAGCGCCGTCAGAGACGCTGTAGCTCTCGACCTCGTACTTCCCTGTCACACCTTTGCCATTGAGAGGTTCTATGACAGGCTGGGCTCCAGCTGCGGTTGGCGGAGGAACATATCTGGCAATGAGTTTCTCTTGATATGCTGCTCTTCCCATGCCACTAGGTTTCTTGCCTCTGGTTCTCTTAGAAACACCTCCACCTGTTTCCTCGGACCGAATGGAATCTGTGATCACCAGAGAGATGATAGCATCTGCGGTGCCCACAAAGTTGGTCGCTTTGCACACATATTTCCCAGAATCTCTGTAGGCCACTGCGGGCACGCTCAGAATGGACCAAATGATTCCCTCCTTAGAAATCTCTTCCTGGACTGAAAGAGAAAAGCAGGCACACATAAGAGTTAAAAAAGAACAAGAATAACGTTTATCTGATTGACTCTTTGACTTGGACACAAGTGGAAACTGTTCTAAATTAAGCAAATGAAGGATTAGTTAATCAGAACTCACCAGTGCCATTCATTTTCTTGCCATCGGCACGGCTCCAGGACAGTTCGGGGATGGGGACTCCAACCGTACCACAGCGCAGCAAGACGTTGTTGCCCAGGGAGCTGCGAACACGAGCCACAGCCGTGTGCACCCGAGGGCCCTGGCACCTCTGCAGCTCAGCTTCGGTGAAAAGAACCCCAGACAAGCTCTCGGGATCAGCGCACTTTAGCCTGGTGTCGATGAGGGCCACGGAAGAAGATGGGGATTTCTGAAACTGGACCAGATCGTACAGCCGGCAGTCGCACAGCCACGGGTTGTCATGGAGCCCTGCAGAAGAAACCAAGAGCTGTCAGTGAAAAGAAACTAAGCCTCATAAGAAGCACTAATAAGTACTACCATCCAGTTAATCTTCCTTTACATGACACCAAATCATTTTAAGACCGAAAACTTTGGGTTGTGATTTCAAATAAAAAGAATTAGTCTGGCAACTTGACACAAAATGTACTATAATTAGACTAATCCCTAACTCCGCCTTGAATGAAGTGGTCACCAGGCGAGGCAGCTTACAAGGAATACGTTTGAGTGTCATAATAGTGTATGTCACAGGTTGATCCTCACCCAGAATAAGTTTGGAGGATTCGGCGTCCTGCGATGGTTTCACACTTAGCCACATTGTGAGAACATCAGCAGGGACGGTGGTCAGACTGTTGCTGGATAAGTCCAGATAGGTGATGTTCTTTATGTAAGCCATGGCCTCGGCGGGGATGCTGGATATCTTATTGTTGTGTAAATCGAGGAGCCTCAGGTTTGGCGTATCACTCAGGGAATCCCAGGGGAAGGAGGTGAGGGAGTTTCCGTCCAGCCGGAGCTCGTCCAGGTTGTAAAGTCCCCGAAAACTGTCCCCATTCAGTGAATTGAGTGAGTTGAAAGACATCCACAGAAACTCCAGGTTGTTGAGGTAGTGGAAGTTGTCGCTCGAAATCCGTGTTATTGCTGTCTTTTCTATGCGCAGCTTTGACGTGTCAGTGGGGAAATTCGGAGGGACCACAGTGATCTCCGGATCATTGCAAAGCACACTCCTGCAAGAACAATTTGATCATTTAAAGGTTTTATCAAGGAGTCAAATAATTAAACCTACTTTCAAACTATAGGTGTTTGAAGAATTAGATTTCATAACAAACACACTATATTTCCTGACTTCGTTTTTACATGTAAGAACTGAAGTATTTATTTAAGAATGAAACACGGTAAACCATTGTCCAATAACAAGCAAAGGAGATTAAAGGGCAACTCCAAGTTAATCCTCCATTACGCAGAGTGACTGAACAGAAGAAAGCTGCTGTGAAAATCGTTTTTTTAGCAAGAAAACCCTACAAGAAAAAGCATGTACTGAGAAGAAAATTCAAAAAAGAAAATTGTATGAGTGACACATTTACCTTGCTTTGGATCCGTCGCTTAACTTGTGGAAGAAGCAGCTGCATTGTGCAGGACAGGAACTACTCAGCAGTGGAAGAAAAACTAAAGCCAGGCAAAAAGCAACTGCAATATGTTGACTCATTTTTCCCCTGCAAGTTACTAACTGCTATGCAGCTACACTACTATATAAAAAAATTAAATAATAGGCTCCACAGCTCGGTCTAACGGGACATGGTCTGCATCGTGGTGGTGTGTAGGCTCACAGCTCCATACTGCTCTGACTGGTCTGAATCCTCAGATAGACAGGATAGGCAGGGATTAGTGAAGGACTTGGGTTATTTTCATTCACACGCTTAGGCTACTGCTTAGAAACTGATAGGCTCCATGATTTTCTTTTTTTTATACTTTCTTTTTCTTTTAAGTCTACGTCATGAACATATAATATATAAGATATCTCCATTACAATGTCAATGAGGAAACAAAATAAACATAAAGATTACCAAGGGCATGTGGGTTGTTTCCTTCATAGTCCATTTTCTCAAAGGACTATAAAGGAAACACTTACTCAATACTTTACTGTTAATTTAGGAGTAAACACTGTTAGAGTTGTAGGCCTCTCCCCCCCACTTTACACAGACAACAAAAAAACACAAACAACTCTGATATGAAAGCACATGGATGTCCTATTATTTTTAATTTGAATAAACATCTGCTCTTAATTTGTTTGTGTGTTTTATTTTTTCCTATTCTTAAAAAAAGGTTATTCTTTCAACGTAGTCTGTAAATGTTTTAATCTATTATTTACTATATATGGTTTTAATACTTTGACAGTCTGGTTCGCACAATGGATAAAACTTCAACAACAAATGACCACTAGGTGGTAGCGTAGAGTTGCTACCTGTGTTAAGTTCCTTGCAGTCCACACCTTGTTATTAGACATCAAACCAGACAAAACAACCCCTGGCAACACTATTAAACCCCATGCAGCTGATCACTGGGTTTAAATACTAAATTAAGTACCAATGTGTTTAACTTTAATTTCATGTTAAGTTGTATTTACAGGGGGAGCATAAACACATTTATTTGAGAATGTTAAGCTTATACTATTGCTATTATACTGTATTAATACTGATGGCTTTCAGTGGTATCCTGAACACGCTCATATGTTTTTTTTATGTCTGTGCTTGACAGTGTGTATGGGTTTTTGCACAGGTGCAGGGTTTAAAGAGGCAGGCTTCCTGTGGGATTTCAGATCCTTTAATCCAGCCATACACCTTTGTTCTATTTATTTCGGGAGGTTTGTCCTGAAGGAGGGAGCACCTGGGAACCCTTCAGCCCTAAACCTGTCCCTACGTAAACCTTGTGCACTGACGTCAGTGAGAGGGGAAGGAGCTCATATATTGTCATAAGTTCCTACAATCAAAAACAACAAAGAAAACTATGGTGACATCCCTAAAGTGATGGAAGAAAGTTATCCACTTAAAAGTAGAAATATCATATTCTTTAAAATCCTCCATTACGAGTAAAGTCTGGCTTTCAAAATGTGTAGACAAAATGTATGTACTTAGTGTACTACAGTATAATAGTAAAAGCACAGCATATTTTAAAGGCTCATCATAGCAGTTCCATATAAACTCCGAGAAGTAACTACTAAATACAGCTGTCAAATAAATGTAGAGCGGTTAAAGTATAAAGCATCATAAAACATGCATGAATGCTGACCACAATCATCTGTATTGTCTTTTGAAACTAAGTCAATTTGTGTTTACATTTCTTCAACAAAGAACTTCTTCTACACTAGCAAAAGTACATCCGTATTTTACTTTGTTCAATGTGAAAAACTTTCTTTCCACCACTGCATTTAGATGTATCATAATAAAGTACAATGTTAATCAAGCAAAGTATCTGGCAACATTTATGATGAACAATAAAAGTTGCAATATCTCTGGAAAGCCTCTGCTACCTGAACATTACAATATATTCAATTGATATACTTTTTTAAATACACTTAATTACTTCTGCTTTGTATCCCTTGATAGCCTTCTTGAAACATTTGTTCCAGTATTTCTATGTTTCATTGCTCGTGATCTTCAGAGTCTGTTGGCACAAATGCATTTTCAACAGTGAGACCTTTGTTTCATTGCACAACCAGCAGATTATGATGCTGTAATTAACTGTTAGCCAATGCAATAATGTGCAACCACAGCAATGGTGCAAGAAAGAAATATTACAGACATCATGGTAATCAAGTCAGGCACTGTCATGGTATAGCAAGCCTCTAATTAACCGGACAATAAGCAAGAAGTAAAATAAAATGATGACTTTTACATTCTTGGATCACTTTCCCTGTAGAAATAGACAGTGCTTTTAAATAGAGTGTGACATTAACATATCAATAAACAAGATGGTTAACCAAAAGATTACAATAATTACCAGTTGATCCATTAAATACATTAAATATGTTCTGAAATGGCTCTTACTTCATCACACTCAGCTGCTTAACAGATATTAAATGTTTTGCCATTGTGAAACTTGCAGTCGGCAGCTTTATGTTCCACCCTGGGCCTAAACTGCTTATGACAAACACTTGTATAGGCCTCCTATAGGGGACACAAACTCACATCTACAAATTAATTTCTTTGTGAGATATCAGCTGCAGATGGAGCGGTATGACAAACTGATGCCATTTTTTCTTTTTGCTGTATAAATAAATGAGTTTGTAACTGGTCGGGACGCCAAACTTTTTAGTCGGGACAATGTGGGCAGCTTGAGAAAAGGCTATTATAAGTCCATTGGGACATGTCAATACTTCATAGTTAATGAGTTTGTTGTAATCTGTGAACGGATTAGTGGTGCAATCCAGACTCTGCCCAAATGTTACATTTTAAAAGGTTCACACTGCTGCAGCAAGAGCAAAGGGTCACTTTTCAGCTGTTCTCCGTTCTGTGGGGTTATGTTGGTGAACAGTTAAAGGCAGATAAATCAGTGAATAAATAAAGTCCTGATCCTGACATTTTACACTTATCGTGGCTAGGAAGAGAGAACCGCAAGCCTCTTTAGTTGAATTTCCAACATCAACTCAACTCAGTTTTTTAAAAAAGGTTAAAAAATATGTGCGTTGTCCATATCAAGCCATTGAAATGTGTCTTTGCTACAGCTTTTAAGTAAATCCATACAATACACACACACACACACACACACACACACACACACACACACACACACACACACAAAAGAGGTAACTTTAGCGGTAGGTAGAGGGTGTGAAATGCTGTTCCTTATTGGAATACATTTACGAATAAATAAGTTGGAGTTGGAATGAGGGTTGTTTTCAGTCATACTGACTGCTGGTGGTCGGGACTGCCATGGTGTCTTTTACTTTAGTAAAGTTTGTTTTAAACAGGGAGAACGCTGAAGGAGAACAGACTGTAAAATGTATAAACTCATTGAGATTCCAGAGACAAAAAAAGTTACTGCTTAGGCTTCTTGTTTACTCTTTGCTGAGAAAAAAGACCAGCGTCCGTCTGTTTCAATGCCAGTTTTTTTTCTTCTTCTTTCCAAACTTTAGCCCGGTGCTTTTTTGAGGCCTACAACACACTGTATAATATATCACTGAACTTTGGCCCTTATAGCCTACACATTATATGTTGGCCTATATGTAGGGCCTATTCAAATTCAGTGAAAGTGATGTCCTCACAGTTTTCAATGTGTTGCTTTTGTCTATATTTCATGAATTAAGTCAAATCAAGAAAATTCCAAATCCAAAATTAAACTCAACTGTTGAGAGTGATTTTCCCCTGTGCGTTGTCTAAAGGTTTGCATTGTGCTTTGCCCTGCATGAGGACTGATCAAAGGTCAGAGTCAAATACCAATATTTTTGTAAAAAAAATAAAACATTTCCCATGTGTCTTTCAACATAACAAGATAAACATCGTCATCTGAAAGCTTGTGTTTAACAGCTGAGACCAACTTCAGATCAAAGAGCTGCGCAGCAACTGCGCAAACAACTCGCAGGAAGTTTGAAGCGAGAGTCTGTTCGTTAGGACATTCCTTGGGGGATTGTGAGAGGGGGGTTTATTCAGATAAGTCTCTTCATTCTTTTCACGTGAAAGAGCCTTTATAAGGCGTAAGTTCGTCGGAGGCTGTGGTGCACCACACAACACGGGAAAAGGACTTGTCTTTCTTTAGTGCAAAGTTTAATTTTCACTTTTCACCATGGCAGCGCATACATTACCCGAGGGATTCACGGAGTTTGATATGTTTACATTCGGCACAGCGCTGCTGGTTGGTGGTAAGTTGCGCGAGCGAACAGGAAGAACTGACATCAGTCGCTTAGACAATAAAAGCATCTGAAATCATGGAAATCCTAGCATGCATTCTTTTGTTTTTATTTTAAACATTGTGAAGTTGTTTTTAGCCCAACAAATGTCTTTGGGTGATTTGGGCTTGACAAGAATGTGCTGTTAAATTCAGAAGGTGGAGTCAGAAATTCTGGAGAATGCTTGTTGTTAAAATCAGTGAATATCTCCTTACGAACCCGCTACCTGTCCGTACTGTGTGTGTGCTGAAAAAAAAGAAATCCAGTCTTAATACACAGCCTAGGATCTGTAAACAGGCATGTTGCTAGCTACGGTGAGCCCCCTTTAAATATGTCCTTTGTTTACATGCCAGTTTACAGAGCCTAGGCTTTGTATTGACACAGAATTTTATTCAGTGTGGACACGGTATGGACAGGTAGTGGATTGTGAGGAGATATTCACTGATTTTGAGACCAAGTGATTTTGAGCGTTCTCCAGAATCGCTGACTCCCCACCTAAAGGAACATTTCTCTCTCTTTTTTCCCTTTACTTTCAGGCACTGTTGGATTCTTCCTCAATGCCATCAGCATTGTGTCTTACCTCAGAGTGAAGGAGATGAGGAACCCCAGTAACTTCTTTGTGTTCAATCTTGCTGTGGCTGACCTCCTTTTGAACATCAATGGGCTCACGGCTGCATATGCCAGCTATCTCAGGTAACAAACAGAGGACAGTGGTTATATCCCCTTTCACAGCTACTGTTTTTTTTATCTTGGTGTTTTATCTGTTTTTTTTATCTTCCTCTGCAATCCAAATCCACTCTGGTGGATTAGTGTTCAATATTACCCAATGGGTACGACAAGCTTTACGAGCCTTTGGGTTCCATAATCCACTTTACTCACTATGTAAAGTTCACATTTTTAAAGCGAACATGCAGGATGTCAACTGGAATGTAGCAACATTTACAGTATTTAGTCATGTCCTGTTCAAACCTCAAATATATTTTTTACATAGCGGTTCCCGACTGTGACTCATCAACAGGGCCCCTATTGACCCCCTTATTTATCCTGTGCTCTGTGCTTGTTGCTTCTATTGTTAAGATCAAATGTATGTAAAACTACATTTTAACTACCAAAATGGGTTCTGAATTTCAGGTTATATTCCAGGTTTTGCCCAAAATACTAATATTATCTATGTAATTGTGTATTTTTTTTATTGCATTTCTGGGTTGCAAGATGATTACCCGGTTTGTTTTCCACTTCAGGTTGAAGTATAATTCAAGTTTTGTTTTCTAGAGTTTGGCCATTTGGTCAAGATGGATGTGCCCTGCACGGTTTTCAGGGGATGATATCGGTCCTGGCGTCCATCAGTTTCATGGCTACCATCGCTTGGGACAGATATCACCAGTACTGCACGAGTGAGTACAGTTTAACTTATTGCACTGAGGAGCAAAATGTGCTTCATTTTTAATTACTAATAACCCCGTAAAAAAGGAAATCTAGAAAAAAAGAAAATGTTCAAAATGTAATAGTTAAGATTTACACTTAAAAACACTGATTTTGTATTGTCAAGTTTAAGATCTAACAAACCAACACCCTTATATAACCAATGGGTAAAATGGGTAAACAAAATTAGAGGTGAAACTTGTGAAAGACCAATATAATTGTATATAGAAATAGTCAACTGTTTGCTAGCACATCCACCATATGAACTTTATTAGGTGATAATATGTTGATTATTGTATATACAGCTTGTTGAGCTCCCCCTTGTGGCCAAAAAGTTAATTGATGAAGCTTTAAACTAAAGGTACTTTCATGAAATTGTTGATTACATTTTCATGGTTAAACTATAGTACATTTTTATTTATTTATTTATTTATTATTATTCTTCCGGACAATTACACATAATACATAATTTTCTCATTGCATATTCATACATATTACTTTGTGTTATCGTCCGAAGGGAAGCAGGAGAAGCCAAAGGCTTATCGGGTCCCGCCCCCCTAAATCCCAGCTTTACTATGCTGGTCTTTTACCAATGCATTTGTTTTTGTGTTTTCATAAACAATGTAAAAAATTCAACTTTTATTTTCTTTAAAATCATAATCAAACACACCTCACATCTGTAGGGCAGAAGCTCTTCTGGAGCACCACGCTGGTGATGACCGCCATCATCTGGATTATGTCCATCTTCTGGGCCGCAGTTCCTCTCCTGGGATGGGGCGTCTATGACTTTGAGCCCATGAAGACTTGCTGCACGCTGGACTACACCAGAGGGGACAGGTAGAGCTATAATGATACTAACTCTGGACAACATGACCAGTTAGCTGCTGTTGTTTGAAAATTATGATTGCTTAATTTGACAAAACAACAGCTATACCATGTTGTAAATAATGTTCCTATTCATTACTCTCTTTTTTTTACAGGGACTATGTGACCTACATGCTGACTCTGGTGGTGCTCTACCTGTTGTTCCCTGCTATTACCATGATGTCATGTTACGATGCCATTTACAAACACTTCAAGAAGATCCATCACCACAGGGTAAATGTGCTGCAATATTCTCAAAATCTATTTTTAAAAGGTTCTGCTTGTCAATCATTACGTGCAAAATGTGAAAATGTGCATTTTAAATAAGGTGGACGGAAACACCTTTACTCGTTACCTTCCCTTTACACATCCACTGATAAAATGTGATATTGTATTGCCAACCATGTGTCTGCCGCACATTTTTGGTCACTCCAATAAACGCAATGAACTTTGTTTTCTAGTTTAACAGCAGCGTGCCTTTGAGGGTGATGCTGATGTGCTGGGGCCCCTACGTCCTCATGTGTGTCTACGCCTGTTTCGAGAATGTTAAGGTCGTATCGCCAAAGTTAAGAATGGTGAGTTGTTTGATTCAATCTAACAATGAGGGATTTCTTTTCTGGTGCGCTTGGTTACAGTTTGAGTTCCAAATAAAGCATAATAACTTACTGAATACAGACAGAAATGATGGCCAGATCAACTACAAAAAATATATTTGTAAGAACAAGTATTTTAAATCAAGTTGGAAAAAATGGTGGAAATGCTTTGTTTTCTGCTTGCAGCTGCTTCCAGTTATTGCAAAGACAAACCCAATCTTCAACGCTCTCCTCTACTCATTTGGGAATGAGTTCTACCGAGGGGGCGTGTGGAACTTCCTCACCGGACAGAAGATTGTTGATCCGGTTATTAAGAAGAAATGATACCAAAGCTATACTTTCTTCTCATGATAAGTGCCTCATACTATCGGTTAAGTGCTGTAAACATCTACAAGTGTACAGTTGTATTGTTTTTACATGTGGACAGTAGCTGAAACTCAGGTCAGCCTCTGCATTCAGCCTCACGCAGGGATTTGTGTGAAAAGTGTGTCACAGGCAATTCATCAGTTTTCAAACGATTGCAATCCTTTTACAACAATTTGTATTTGACATGCACTGCTCCTCCGTCCGTGTCAGACAACTTACAATAAACACATCATGATGCTGCTCCTCTATTGATACTCTGTCTACTTATACCTGATTTGCTGAGCTGTTGTAAGTACGAAGCTGAACAGAGTGCAGAGAATGTCCTCTCACGACACGGCCTTTACTAAGCAGATTAATCAATAGTGTTTTGGTTGGGAAGAGAGTTTGAGGGGATGTAACGTCTATACATAGTAAGGAAGCATTCACTGTGTTCAAACAGCATTATGCAGTTATGCAATAGTCAACACCAGAGGCAAAGTGATCTAAAGCACTCCTCTAAGCAAGCAGTTCTTTCACATTATCTCATATTGCCTTACCTTTGAGCTATTCATATTAAAATGTGAGGGTGTACTGTAGCTAAGATTCCACAGATGGAATTTATTTAGCAGTATCTCAATATTTTACATTTTGCTGAGTTGTTTAAAAAAAATAAAACTAAAGCACAACACTTTCTAGTAAGACACATTTCAAACTCTGGCCTTGTCTATATTTCTGTCCATGTGCATGAGTACAGACACCACAGTACATTAGATAGGTTGGATGACCGTTTTTGGGAATTCAACCCCTGCTGAATCAAATAAGTATCATGGCGTCAACATAGGTAATACCACCATTAAATATATGTTTCTCTGTTGTACCAATTTATCTAGATAACATGCACGCCATTCAGTTTTTTCTCAATATGAACCACATTTAAGGCAATGTCAAGATCAGACAGCATTTTGATCTCTGAGCTGCTATATGCATGCATTCCAGAAATAAGCCACAGTGAGACAAAGTCTGTCACACTGACCTCCAAGGTGACGGACGTCTGTGTCAGGCATCCCAAAGGGGTCGGCCGTACTGAGCGACAGTTGCGCAGGTTTAGAGCAATCCAGAAAAAAGTCCAGTTGACTACTTACCTTGGTAATAAACATGTGGTTTGTACCCCTTATATTCCAGTGTAATCAGCATATAGCAGCAATGATGCATTATTTTATGAAGGCATCACTTAAGATGGTCATTGCACAAATTGGGGAGAACATGGCCTGAAGGGAATGCAGTTAAATTGGGACAGTACAAAAATGTGTGACTTTATGTTTTTTGTTGTTGACAAAACGTAATGCTTGCACAACTCAAAGTCATTCATTTGAAATCAAAGCAAACTCTTATTATATTAGCCATGCTAGTGGCATAGCTCTTGGGATGTTAATCAGTTGGTGTCGTTTAGTCCACCACTTTGGTCCAGAAATAAATAATTCATGGATTCCTGTTGGGCTACCATAAGGTTGATTTGTGGTTTTGAGTGATGCTGACTGATATTAGCATTTGGATTACAGTCTCACAGAGCTGTTAGCATAGCTGTAGACACTTGTTACATTACATAACATAGGAGACCCATACATTTAGTTCACACCATTGTATTTTGTATTTTTGCATGAAATATTTATTCTTAAAATTTTGTGTAGAAAAAGTAAAAAGTATAAGACAACAAGCTGAGTTATAAAAAAGAGGAAGAAGAAATAGTAAAAAAACAAGCTGACTGGATAATGTTTTGCTGCCAGCTCTTTGGTGTCGGATGTCTTTTGCCACAAAGCCCTTCTCATTAGCAGATTAAAATGTTGTGCATAATCTGCTTCTTGATAAACTCTGATGATCAGGGGTTTTGTCAGGATAGACTGAGGAATCCAACAGATTAGCATTGAATTCTTGGAAACAGTCATCCCTGCCACTGACGGCTGATTATAAGACGGTGTGTGGGCTAGTGATCCAATTCAGCCAGAGCTATGGATAGAGGGCAGCAATAATAGCGACAAGCTCAAGGGAAGAAAGAAGGGACAATTTGTCACAGACCGATATAGTCTCATTGAGCTTTTGAGTCTTTTAACACATTTTAAATAACTAAATGTGACAACAACCCATCTACCCACGAGGCAATGTGAAGTTGTTCCGGGCAGAGCTTGAATAGTCACGATGAGTGTGTTAAATCTAACCCTAGACACGCACAGACGGTGTAAAAACAAACACATCTGTCATGAAAAACATTATTCAGCACAAACTGTAGCCCCACCACACATGGGTACACATGTGACATGTTCAGAGGGATTAACTCCATCCCAGTCAGGATTTTGACCATCAGCAGGGCCGTAGCCAGAAACATTGAATTACTGAGGTCAGGAGTTCCCCCAACTTTGACCAACATCAAGTTTAGCAGTAAAACTGTTGAACTGTTTAACCCGCCCTACCCACAGTATCCAAGGGTAGAAAAAAGATTTAGGATGTCCCAATTCTTGTTGTCAGATTTAGTATGCTTCAAAATACCTGGATGTCTACTACATCCGGCCAAGATTTTTAGTGTTAAAATCAGCAAGCTATTTGGCTGATTCCTGACCCACAATCCAGTGCACACCGGAAGTGATGCCACATTGACAGAGCCTCTGTATAAAAAAAACACCGGGGATACGACTGATATAAAAGCAAGAGGCAAGGTAGAAATCAGGTAGAAACAACATTTAGAATATGACCTCATCAAATATAGTTACATAGCCCAAAAACAGATTATGACTCATATTTTCAAAACAGTACAAAATAACATTAAAGATAATCTGTCATTTAGAGTTAAGGTTACTCTGAACCTTTTTGAGGTTATAGATTTTGTAATTGGTGTAAAAAAAGTGCCATCCACTGCGGCTGGATTAGATTTCTGCAGACATCTAAAATGCATTTTCATTTTTAAAAAAAGGATTATGGTTGAACAGCACTTTCTCTAACACAGAGTGCTGATCTGTTAAAGCGCACAAGATCCGATGCCTGTTGGCTTACAATTTGGGAAAGAAAAACATAAACAAAGCAAAACAGACTTTGCTTAGTAGATAAAGTAGATCACTGAGGTCAATCGAGGGAAACACTGTTTGCACCAACTCCCAAGTTAATGTTCAACTTCATATTTGCTCAAAAAGCACAATGGTTGATAATCCTGACGAGAGGGTGTTGTCACTCACATGTAAAAAGACAATCCGGGTCAAAGGTAAAAGCCACTTATCAGAAAAGGATAGGTCAGGGTTAATCCTACATTAAACAACGCACATTACAGTTTGCAGGTCGGATTAGATGAGTGGAAGGACAGAAGTCACATGAAACAAAAAAAAACTCCATGTGAATGTTCATAAGCCATAATTATTTTTCGTGCACCACCGTTAACTGATACTGATTTGAACACAATCAGAAGTGGTGTGACGAGTCTCCTGTGGATTTCTCTTGAAATCAACTTTTAAGCTATAACGTGTATCTTTTTCATATAAACGAATGTTGGTTACATCCAAGCCATTGCCAAATTAGTTGACACAAAGTGAAATAAGCCTATCAGCTCCATTAAACTCTCTCTGTATCTCTCAGTATGGCAGTGTTTACAAACTGGTGTCGCTCCCTGACACTGGCGCAGGAGCCCAAGAAGCACCCACGAAAGGTTTCAGTTGATGATTCTACTGCTAAGAAAAAACCTGGACGTACAGCAGAAGGTATAAAATCCATGTGTGTTCACCGAAGGCTTACCTCCATGTAAATGCTCTGACAGTGTTGTTGTAATAACTCAGAATTTCTCATGGGGGCAACAGAAGTTACGCACTATAGCTTAAAAGAATTATTGCCAGAACTGGTTGGATGATATTTTGGGTCACTGGTCTTTCTCCTGGTCTGGTCTCATTCATTAAACCTCTCTCATGTTGTCTTGACACCAAAGGTCGAGCCACCATCCACACCTGAGAGGACAAAACTGGCACTTTGAACTCCTGCAGACTTTACAATGAGTTAGCAGAGAGGATCTCTGGAGTCACATCTCTGCACTCGTGTGCATTCTATAAATACACACAAACACTGTAGCGTGGCTGTGGGGGAGAGCTCGGCTGCTGCTGTGCCAAGCCTCTCATTAGTGAAATTGGGCAGTTATTTTCGTGTGGGGCGTTAATCCTTCTGTTGGTATATTAATGTTGCCTTTTAAGCATCAAATCATCCACTGAACGCACTGGAAACACCCCCTCCACTGTGACTGTAATCATTTTAAGTGTTGATATAAACAACTTGGGGGGTGGGGGGATAAAAAGATGCTCGCTTGCTAGGGCTGTAGCACAAATAATGCTAACGCTTGTAATTAAAGTACTTCAGCAGCACATGCCACATTCGGTAGAAAACTAACATAATAAAAATACATTGTGACAGATAAGGCCACGTAAAGTTGGAAAATGCTACAAATAGCATGTGAAACTTTCATTTGATTAGTCATCTTAATAATAATGATTTTAGTTGCAGTATTAGTGAATCTTAAGTTCCCAAACTTTATTTTTTAATAGGACAAATCTATGAGTACTGGTAAAGTATGTTATATGCATGTATATTTTGTCAGATTGACATAGGTTGAAATTCCTGCAACTAATATTTTTCAAATAATCATAATTTAAGTTTTTGTTGCTGTTTTCACGAATATTACTTATTTAAACAAACAGTTTATACTATGTTATATCATCAGAAAAACATTAATATATATATATATATATATATATATATATATATATATATATATATATATATATATATATATATATATATATATATATATATATATATATATATATATATATATACATATATATATATGGAAGTTCCAGTCCTTTGTTTTGAATTTTGGTGTGGGTTCTTTGGTAATTTCCAGTCAAATCATGAAATAATAAATTTGGTAGCCTATTTGCAAGTCTTCACTGCCCTCTGTCGGCAACAACTATGTAGTTAAGAAATATATATAAAAAAAAACGGGCAAGCCTTTTACAATTTTAACATGGTTCTGATGTTATTATTATTTACAACATGATACAATTAACTAATCTTAAAAAAGGATTAAGAAAGAAAGAAGGAAAAGTAAATGATATCAGAAAAGTATCTAAACGTAATTCTAAGCTATTAATGATCACGTAAGTTACACTGGTTGTAATGGTTTCAATCATGTTCTTCTTAAATCCACGGGCAGTATCACCAAGTTGAAGTAATAATGCAGTTTTTATTTTATTTTATTATTATTATTATAATTGATGGGTGTACTTTGAGATTGCCACCACAAGGTGTCGCCGGTGTTTCGTGTTAAAATAAAAAAGGCTCCCTCGGATTCTCCGTATCGTTTGGGAAGATTCCATCTCAGAACATAAGTGCAGCGTGCAATAGTTATTATGTGAACACGCTGCTTAATTGACATATTTTGATTCCTTATTGGCTAAATTTGAACGACATAAACCGGTGTTTTTCTTTTCATTCACCGAGTGAGGGGGAACATTCCTCTCATGTGTGGTGAAGGGAGCTGTCCGCAGCATCGTGGTGCTGAAATTTCCTAAACTCCCTAGTGGTTCATGAATTATTTTCTTGTACACAGTTTGACAAACTTCTCTTAAGCAGCTAATGAATGTACGGGCGTGATTTTTTTTAGAGCTTCAACAACGTTTCACAACTGTTTTCATTTCCAAAAACATCTATTTTCAGTGGGAATAATCTAAATTTGTCAAGGCATGTTTCTTTTGACCTGGTTTGTATATATAACTTGTTGAAATAGTGTGCATTCATCGTCCTTAAATCTCATAATCTCTTAAGAGCGGTGATATAGGCCTGCAACTCGTCTGAAGGGAAAAAAAAGGCCAACAACTATAAAGTTCAAAGATTAAAAGAGGGATACGTGATACGTCACAGTGCTGCTCAGGTTGTTTTATTAGCAGGTAATCTATAGACAGTATCGTGCGAACAGCAGTGGGACATAATGCCGAGAAACAACAAGAACAACAAGAACATGGGTTTGTCACTACAAGATTTGGATTCTTTCTGATCTCTGATTTAAAGGTCAAGCAGAGCAGACAGATCGAGAAATAAGCTGATGAGTTATTTTAATATCTGGTTTTACTTGATTAAGGTAGAGTTCCAGTTCTGCAGCTCTATCAGGTGTTACACCTGAACGTAGGTGATCTTGATCACAATAAAAGATCCAAACTCAATATAATGATGTGAAAAAATAACAAATGGGTCAGCTCTTCTCTGTACTGCAGTACACCATGCTGTTTGTTTAAAGCCTTTCTTTAGAATAATGTATCAGGCTAAGGACAAGAACCAAATGTCTGTGCCTGTCTAACGCCTACTTGTGTAAACTGTGCGTATCTTATCTTGAGATTAATAGAGAGATTTTCTTAGGTAAAGATGTATTATTGCAAATATCTTAGCTGTGCGCGTGCGCTATACAATTCTGCGTTTATATAAGAACATTGAAGATTGTCTTCCTTAACATCAAATGCAAGAGTCACAAACTGGACATTCACAATAAGAAATCCCTTTTTTCTTTTCAATGCTCTGGTAGAGGGGTCGTGATGTCGTGCCCACTGGCTCTTATTGGCTGAAGTGATTGCTGCCATGGTTGGAAATTAACATAAAAGAGGCTTGTGGCGAAGGGATCCAGTTGGGGGCAAGCTGGTGATGCGTCATAGCTCTTGGTGAAAAGAGGAGAGGAGGGGAAAAAAGGCACTAAAATAGCGCCGAAACCTGCGGGTTAATGTGCACCAATGGCCACGAAGTCACTGGTGGTCTCAGTGCGCAGCGCAAAAGTGCCACAGGTGAAAGGAGGTCTATGGACACAGAGACGGGAGCGTTTGAGCGTCTTACGTGTTGCAAATAAGTAACAAAATACGCTCGAAACTAACTTTGCCATGTAAGATAATAGTGGCCGAAAACCTCTGCACCTTGCAGGATTTCTACCAGTTTCCCACGTCACTTCTCGGGAGATCATGATACAACATCGGATGTGGCTGAGGCGCGGACAAGTTGAGGAAGCTGAGGAAAGCCATCTTCACCGATGAAGCAGCCAAGTTCCTCTTCGCCTCTCCCTTTACGCACAGGCGAGGTGAGGACGGATAGCCTCACGTCAATGTAGAGAGAAAACCCCCGTGAGTAAATCCCAGGTGCTGAAAAGACCGACAGCAGACGCGATCAAAGCACAACTACAACTCTTTTAATCGAAAATCTTTTTCTTAATAATTACAAGAAAACAAAACAAAACAAAATCACACCATGGATGGAGAAGGAGGATCGCCCGGCGGGCTGGTCAAATCAGCCGCCATCAAACTGAGCGAAAGAACCAAGAAGTTAGGAAACGCGATCAACGACCCTTGTCAGCAAAGACGGATCATATTAGTAATTGTTTGCGTGGCTCTCCTGCTGGACAATATGCTCTACATGGTTATCGTACCAATTATCCCAGACTACCTTGCCGAGCTAGAGCGTGAGCAGTCAGCGCACGTCCACCTAGTGATACACCCCAACAACTCTTCATTCAACAGCACAAGCCTAGACAAAAGCACCAAGAACAATTTAGATGTCCAGATAGGAGTACTTTTTGCATCCAAAGCCATCCTGCAGCTATTAGTTAACCCGCTGACGGGAACTTTCATAGACCGGGTCGGATATGACATTCCACTTTTTATTGGACTGACTATTATGTTCTTGTCCACCTGCATATTTGCTTTCGGGGAGAACTATGCGACGCTCTTTGCGGCCAGAAGTTTGCAGGGTCTCGGTTCTGCTTTCGCGGACACCGCTGGGATCGCGATGATAGCTGACAAATACACGGAGGAGGCAGAGAGAAGCAGGGCGCTGGGTATCGCCCTGGCGTTCATCTCTTTCGGGAGCCTGGTGGCGCCTCCTTTCGGGGGCGTCCTGTACGAGTTCGTGGGCAAGAAGGTGCCCTTCATCGTGCTCGCCTGCATTTGCCTGGTAGACGGCTTCCTGGTGCTGATAGTGATCAAGCCGTTCTCCAGCAGGACTAGAGAGAACATGCCGGTTGGCACCCCCATATACAGACTCATGATTGACCCGTACATAGCCGTGGTGGCCGGGGCGCTCACGGTGTGCAACATCCCCCTGGCCTTTCTAGAGCCCACCATAGCCAACTGGATGGAGACCACCATGCACTCCTCTCAGTGGGAGATGGGACTCACCTGGCTCCCAGCCTTCTTCCCTCACGTCCTCGGTGTTTACATAACGGTTAAATTGGCATCAAAGCATCCACATTTGCAGTGGTTTTACGGAGCTCTGGGTATGGTGATCATAGGGGCGAGCTCCTGCACAGTCCCCGCATGCAAAACTTTTGGGCAGCTAATCGCGCCTTTGTGCGGCATTTGTTTCGGCATTGCACTGGTAGACACTGCCCTGCTGCCCACACTTGCATTTTTAGTTGACGTGCGTCACGTTTCGGTGTATGGTAGTGTTTACGCTATAGCAGATATTTCCTATTCTGTCGCATACGCTATGGGTCCCATAGTAGCCGGCCAGATAGTGCACACTGCGGGGTTCGTCCAACTTAATCTGGGTATGGGCCTCGTCAATGTGCTTTACGCGCCAGCACTGCTTCTGCTGCGCAACGTGTGCCAAATGAAACCGTCCTACTCGGAGAGAGATAACCTGTTAGAGGAGGCTCCACAGGGGCTGTACGATACGATCAAGATGGAGGAGAGGAGAGCCAAAAAGAAGGGCTACAGTACTTCAGGGAATAGCTTGCCGGTAGATGAGAATGGGTTTGACCCCTTTAGAGCACAACGGTCAATGTCAGAAGAATCGTCCGGTCCGGAGTACACTTAGACCAGCCACAATCTGACCGCCACCCCGATAGCACATTCCCCCCTGGAGAGATTTGGAAATGAGGCAGGCTGTTTATAGTCGTGATTTAAAAAAAAACACTTTTAATGTGGAATATAAACACCCATTCACAAAAATCATGATTATGTGACACGTTTTCCAAAGTTTTCTTTTTCTTTATAATTTTTTGACTGTGATTTAATTGTGTCGAACAAGTCTATGTAGCGTTTGTCATGGACGTATAACTGGAGTTTTGTGAGAGATTTATCAACTACTGTTGAATGTGTGTATCACTGAGTATTGTAAAAAAGATATAAATAGATAAATGTGCGTACAAGATTATATGGGACCAACTATAAAGAGCACATTTTCCTCCTTACACAAAAATAGCCTATATTTTTAGTCTCTGAAAATACTTTTTTTACTTGCACATCAAAGGCCTGATTTTATTTTCTCCCCTTTCTCCCTTCAAATTTCAACTTTGAAGTGGGCCTGTTTGTAAAACATTTTTAATTCATTCAAATGTTGTTGTTTTTCGTTGTTTGAAATGACATGTATCATAATAAATGGATTTTGTACATATGTGGATATATGCACAATGTAAATTGTTAAATCATACGACCTCTACAAAGTGTATGCGTTTGTGTGCGTGCGCCTGAGTGTATGTATGAAACGTTTTGTCGAGACGTAGCTAATGAAGTCAGTCTTCTTAAGATGCACAAATATGTATTCATTTATCAATTGTCGTTTTAATAAATCTCTATTTGAATCTGTGACACAGTGGTGATTTCATTCTTATAAGATTCAAATGAATAAAAACAAAAGAAGTGATTCCCTAACTCATCTATTAAAATAGTGATAACAATCCATATTACCCTTCAAGATATATCAAAACATCATAGATGAAAAATACACATTTCATTTGGGATTCCATTATGTACGAAAAAGGGGGAAAACATATGAAAAATAATGACTAGAACAGTTCAATTTAGACCTTTGAAGTCACAGCTCTCACACAACCAACACGCCCAGAAAGACTGAGGAAGCGCACATTATTCACATTGGAAAAAAAATACAAATAAACTGATCCAGCTGCGCAAGTTACGAAAATTAGGCTGCAGCTTTTATGTGCAATTTTCTGCATCCCGTAGCCTACTCTCTAAAGACAGTCTTAAAAACTGCAGGAAACGTAAATCTGAACATCACCGTAAATGTCATCTCATGTCGTTCCGCTGGACCTATGAACGACACACCCCAAAAACCGACTCTCACTGCTTTTTTATAAATCAAAATTATTATCGGAAGTGGGCAAAGAAGGGGTGGGGTGGGGGCGGGGGGGGGGGGGGGGGAGACAAGCAAGCTGTTAGGTAATAAGTTCTGCGAATAGATTTCGATGGGAGGAGTTTTCTTGCCTCGGGGGAGTAGGTGGACGCAAACACCTTCAGCATCTTTTTCAAGGCGCGCCTTCACGTGAAGTCACAGCCTTATGGCGAGGCGAAGGGACGGCGGAGCAGCCCAGCGCCGGCACGGACGAGTTTTACACTAATATGGGATTTCACGGCGTGAACGGCGTGGGAGGCAATGTGAACTTCCACCACACACTTCTCTGACCTCTTCAGTGGTGCGCTAAACAGGTATGGAAACTTTTTTCCCCCCAAACTTTCATTATAGTTAATCATAATTTAGTTTCAGTTCTTTATAATATAAAAAGGATAATGCTGTGTTTATTAAAAGCGTATGATCCACTGTTTGAGCTTCGTTGACGCACAACGACAAAGAATACTCGACTTCAAACTACTTTGAGTCCACTTTGCATTGAAAATAAGATTTGAAAAGTTTTCCAGTCAATCCATATTTTACTCTTTTTCAATCAAACCAACTTGCATCAAAGGCTACAGAATTATCTACACTTTTATATATTGGCCTACATTATTGTATTAAAATGTCTTAAGATAGGGACATTCACTGACATACAGTATGTGATTTTTGCTCTCCACTTGTATTGCCTAAAAGCTTATTTTCAGCTTTTAGCTGAAAAATTAAAAATGAAACTTTTATGACTGAAATAGAGACAAAAGCCATTTTTCAGATGCACATCTCTATGCAGGGAGCAATGAGGCACAGCAGGAATTCAAGGGCATGCAGCAAATTGCATTAAGCTGCAACAGGATGAAAAATGGAAGCCTGCTGTCTCTCTTTCAGACTGCACCATGTAGCTCCATCGTGCAACAGGCATACATTCCTTTAACGTATTGTTTGTCTTTCTCAATTGTCTCAACATGCTTCGTGCTGGGAAGGCTGTGCTCAGACCGCGTCTACAGGGTTTCCATGTTATTTTCCCTCGACTAAATTGGACAGCAAAGATGCCAATCATGGAGAAAGAGACGAGCAGAGGCCACGACAGCCAAGTATGAAAACCTTTCATTGTTTTTCTCAAGTGAAACGTGTTTTTCTTTACACCAACGATCATTCCTTGACTTTTTAAAACTGAGCGCTGTCGCTGTCCAAGGTTCTGAAGTTGGCATAATTTGACCAGCTGAATTTCAGCACCACGGACCGCTGCACTTACGCCAATTGGCCGCTAGGGGCGAAAATGATAGAAGCCCTTCCATTTTCTAGGGATGCAAAGCCTTATTCCAGACACTTCCCCAGTAAATGTATTTTTTTGTAGGGGGTCATTCAATTAACACTGTGACAGTAATGGATGTTATTATAATGGATCAGTTCAGAATGTGTTGTATTTAGTTTGTTTAAAACGCTTCGATTAGACTTGGCCCCCCAGTTTGACACCTGGCTGAGGGAAATGGTGGGCATTCTACATGTGGAAAGGCTACGACATGAGCTGTAGGGGGGAAGGGGGAAGGGAGAGTCTTGTGTATGTATTGTATGTTTACTTATTCTGTTTTTTTGTCCCTATGTGTAAAACTATAAAACCACTCAAATAAAAGTAAAAAAAAAAAAAAACTCTTCTATTACTTAATAACATGTCTGCACTCTCCCCATTTCCAGGTATCCACAGCTAGACTACTTATTTACAATTCCAATGTTCTGGTCTGAATTAACATATTGGGTTATTAACAGTGCCATCATGCAAATGATCAAACATCACACAGAAAAGATAATCAATTAGCACAAGAGTGTTTTCTATAGTCCCACGGGGCTGTGGGACTAGAAAAACACTGGAAGCATTTAGGATAAATTATTAACTCAGGGGTTCAAATCCTAAAAGCATGAAGAAAACATGTGAGGGAATAAGACGGTTAAATAACGAACCCTCTGCGAATCGAGGGGGAAAAAAAGACATTGAAATGCCAGAACAGCTGCTGTCCTTTAATGACTCGTTATGAGTATTTTACACCAATCTGTTGTTTTTTTACGACATCAGGTATTGCCTAAGGTCCCCGTGCCGCCACTGAAACAAACCATGGACACGTACTTGAAGTGCGTCCAACACTTGGTGAAGGACGAGCAGTTTAAGAAAACTAAGGCCGTCGCCGAGAAGTTTGGGGCTCCGGGGGGCGTCGGAGAGGTTCTGCAGAAGAAGCTTCTAGAGAGGAGGGACAAGACAACCAACTGGGTAAACACTTAGATCTACAAGATAAAAAACAAAAACAGATCCGTTTTCTTTCCTTTTTTTCCCCCTGTATCAATAAAGATGTTTTGGTTTCAATAGCCTTCAAGAGCAGTTGGTTGTGTCTCCCCTTTATACCCTTTTCTAGTTTATCAAAACGTACATTTGGAAAACTGCAAAATCATTGTCCAGTGAACTTTTCTTTAGCTTAGAATGCTGTTTATATCACTCATTATGATTGTAATTGTTTATTGAATTGGACCTTTTACAGAACAGTATCCGTACTCACCATCAGCTTTGTTTTTCTTTTTTCATAATAATAATAATATAAGATATTGAACTCTGCATCTACTCCGTTTATGTCTAACAATGAAAAATTAATATTGCCTCATATTTCGTCTCCGAGATGAAAATAATATAAAACCCATACCTAAAAAATAAAAATACAAGTGAAACACCTGGTGACAAAGATTTATTTGAGCCTATACACACTTGTCCTTTGTTGCTTCAATCTCTCATGGTGCGTCTGCGTGATCGCTCGCTCCACAACTCATCCAGCCCAGTGAAATCTATCACGCTCTCACTCTCACACCCACTCTCTCCCACTCTTCTTTTTTCATCCGGCAGTGATGCACTGTGATGGTATTTTTCCTTTTATTTTTTTAACTTTCTCAACTCTGAAGGTAATAACTTGTGTCCAAAGCGCTTAACAAACCAACATTTCTCAATAAGCGTCCCTGTGTTTTTGTATTTAGGTCTGTGACTACTGGCTGGAGGACATGTACTTGAACAACAGGTTGGCCCTCCCGGTCAACTCCAGTCCCGTCATGGTGTTTCCTAAGCAGACATTCAGAGACCATAAAGATGCCATCAGGTTTGTGTTGGACTGCTACTATTCAAGGCGTTTGCATGTGCCGAGTGTTTGAGCTTTATCCAACCTCCTCTCTCATGATTCTTTTTTCAAGATTTGGTGAGTAATAAGATAGTTTTGTCCCAAACAAATGTATACTTCAACCTGTCTAGTTCCCTTTCACATAAGACACAGAAAACAAGCAAATCTTCACAACCATGACTAATTCTTTCAGAACCCTTGTTCTCCAATATCGCTGTTACTGTACACCTGCATTGAAAAACCAACAGCCTGAAGCGCTATGACACGTTCTACAACAACTTGGAAGTAGTTTCGGTACATGTAGGACATCTTATACTTAGGAAGAAGTACTTAAATTCCCATATCACATAATACTCCCATAATCCAAAGACCAAGTTTTTAAAGGCACTGACACTATCACTGACAATACACAGAACACAGTACACCACCAATTTGTGTAGCCACTGACAGGGTTTATGTTCTACCCACTAGGCAAAGACTCAGATTAAGATCCGGAGAAAATCACTGGTCAAACCTCTTCCCCATTATTAAACGAGCCGTGGCCCCCAGCAGACATCACACCAGAACCATCAAACCCTGTAACTCAGCATTAGCTTTTGTCATCTCGTGCTGCGCTAACTGAATATTTCCAGAGCAACCCCGGGAGCTGGTAATCTACTGACACAGACACTTATTAGATTGGGAGTGACAGAACCAAGCTCTCCACAGAGACTGCTAGTCAGGCCCCGTTCAGGGGTGTGGTGCGCTGTGCTGCTACCGCCTCCTTTCTATTGATCCGGCTATGCACGTAATAACACTGAGACAAATGACACACATCATGAGACCTGACAGGGCTCTGTGTTTTCCCTATTTGCCCACACCGCCCACTCACACACATAGACTGTCTCTCTCTTTCTCTCTCTCTCTCTCTCTCGCTTACGAACGCAGATAAACACACACAGCTCACCCACTGTATCCTACTAATTTACCACAATGTGATTACTGTAGGTCCTTTGGGAGATGAGAGTACATCTAATTATAATCACCGGCCGGTTCGGCCTGTGTGTTCTGTGTTTTTCGGCAAACTGAACCCTGGTCTTTTTCTAATTCCAAACTTCTCACTTTTTTCAGATTTGCCGCTCGTCTCATCAGAGGAGTGCTGGACTATAAGGCTCTCATTGATGCGTAAGTTTAAAATTGTAACAGATGACCTGTCACCCTGCAACCTTCTGAATCCAACTGCATGTCCTTTTAATTCATCTATGGTATGTCCGTAGAGTAAAGTCAAAGGTAATGTGTGTAAGGAGCGCTCATGGTGTAGTGGTCAGAGCGCCCGCCCATAGAGGCTCAGACCACGGGTTCGAATCCAGCCTGTGGTCGTTCTCTGCATGTCATCCCCCTCTCTGCTCTATTTCACTTGTGTCTCTCCTAACTGTCCAATAAAGCATAGAAATGTAAAAAAAAATAAAAAAGGTAATGTGTATTATTGTCTCTCAGGCGAGCGCTGCCAGTGGATTTTGCTCGAGGCCAGCTAGCCGGTACCCCTCTGTGCATGGAGCAGTACTACCGTATGTTCACCTCCTACCGCTACCCGGGGCTAAAGACTGATGCACTGAAGGTCCAGATGAAAGCAACCTCTTCAGCGCCGGAGCACATCCTCGTGGCATGCAAGAACCAGGTCAGGACGAAGGCCTCTGAGGAGACTTTTCACACTCCATCACACTATTAACTGGAGACAGCCTGTCCTGTCTATTTGAGAGAACATATGAGTCAACATAAGGATGTTTAAATATTACATTCAGTTGAACGATAGTTGCTGAAAGGTTAGAGTTGTTCTCCAAAACGCTCAGTACCTCATGTCCGAAATAAACCATGACCTTTTTTTTTGACACCAGAGATGTGGTGGATGTAACACTACATGCAGCAATACTGGCCTCTAGTGCAGATACACTATTCCTTCATCAGACTTCAGAGAAAGGGACTATTCTGAGCATCTTAACCGCAATAGACATGTTTGTATGTAATATGAAAAAGATAAAGGGGAATTAAAAAGTCAAACTCCAACCCACTGAACTTACATTTCCTGAATATAATTTTTCTGGAAACAAGCTCTAGGAACATTTGAGGGAGAGCACAGAGAGAACAGCCCATTTTTTCACAATTCCAAACCAGACTCTCCCAGCTGCCCTAAAGCAATTAGAATTTTAACTGGAAGACTTTCAAATTCATGAGAGTCGCTTTCCAAAAATGTGTATTTTGGAAGCTAATGTTGTTTTATAGTTTTTGGATCATATCAATTAAATATTTCTTCAGTTTACCATTCATGAAGTTTCAATACCTTGAACCTAATATTTGTTTTATCAGTGCAGCTATGGTCTGAACATAGATGTTTTACTTATTGACCAAATCAGACTATATCCAACTATACGCTTTGTTATTAGTTTTGCAAATCAAAGAATTTGGCAAGGAAATTGGTGACCATGTATTACGGGGTTTTACTCCAGGGTATAACAATGTTGTAGATGTCGAGAAGAGATTTGTGTACGTTTGTTTCATTAACCTGCCTTCTCCCACAATTACCGATACCAAGACAGCTTGTCTACAATCGGTATCCTGCGCCATTACCACCATATTATCTTTGTCTCCTGACTGGTAATCCTCAAAAGAGATTGCCATAAATGTATGAAACCCCCACCACCTCATGGATGGAGAAAGACATAGCAGGAGCTCTCACCTGGAGATGGGTCTTTTGGGAACCATCAATCTGTGGCACAGAATGGCCCGTCTCTATACAGGCAGTTAACTAAATTACCATTGATTAAATCTGCCACTTTGAGAGGTTCCTTGAGACGCATGTTTAACTGGTCACGATCACAGTAGAGAAGCCACATTAGTTATACTGTATATGCCCCCTGTCATTGCTACTAGTGTTCTATTTATCTCAGTCATTCAAATACTGTACCACAGTAACAATAAGCTCACATCTTCAACAGTATTCACTGTTAAAGTTGCATCAGGTGATACGGTCATGGGATAGTTAAGGAACACATGATTTCTGTAATCTGTTTTTCTCACTAGTTTTTCGTGTTGGATGTAGTCGCTAACAGCAAGCAGCTTAACGAGACGGAAATCTTTTCACAACTGGAGAAAATCATGAAAATGGCAGAAAACCCTAAAGAGAGAGATCCTCCTTTCGGTATCCTGACATCTGATGGGAGAACCGAATGGGCACAAGCCAGAGATGCACTAACAAAAGGTAAAAATGTGTCCCAGAAGTTTTATATATTATACATATTATGCTCATTCCCAGGTTCAAAATTGTAATTTGGGTTTCTATTATCTGGGGGTGTGGCTTACCTATTGGAGGTAGTGCCAAGTTATGTTGGTAATGAGGGGGAGTGGCCCCTCCCCTTATTTCCTCATATGGACATCTGATGGGTTTTTGAACACATGTTTTCAGAAAGGTTGAGTTGGAGGAAACTAGAAAGGGTTCTTATTTCTCATACTTTGTGAGTCTGTCAACACATCAGCGGGCCATATTAAAGTTGAAAAAAACATGAAAAAGTGCATTTTACATAGTAGGTGTCCTTTAAACAACTGTGCTACTACTTCCTGAGAAAAAAAGAAAAGAAACATGTCATCTCCTTCCTCTGTCTAGATCAAACCAACAGGGACTCTCTGGCCCTAATCGAGAGCTGTGTGTGCGTGGTGTGTCTGGATGAGCACAGTGGGCTGGAGCCGAGGGATACCACCAGAGCCGTGCTGATGCTGCACGGTGGTGGCCGTGAGAAGAACGGAGCAAACCGCTGGTATGACAAGTCAATGCAGGTAGGACTGCATTCAAGGCACTCCGATCCTCCATGGCTCTACAGTAGAGTTTCAACCCTTAACTAATCCCACATCTTCTCAGTTTGTTGTAGGAATGGACGGGATATGCGGAGTCGTGTGCGAGCATTCAGCGTTCGAGGGAATCGTTCTGGTGCAGTGCTCGGAATATGTGATGAAATACGTGTAAGATAGCCCATCGTACCAAGATATAACCATACATTGAATGCTGTCGTCTCGATGCATGCTGCTGAGTCAAACAGCACTGTTATTGTCCTGAACAGAACAGGGAGTCCCTCCAAGATGGCGAGAGCGTCCAGCGTCAGAGAGCTTCCCCCTCCAAGAAGGCTACTTTGGAAATGTAACCCAAACATCCAAGGACTTATAGCAGCATCAGGAGACAGGCTCCAGAGGCAAAACCAACACAAAAAAAAATTCTGCAAATAATAAGTATTTCTATGGACATCAGATCTCATATCATCTGTCTTCTCCTTCAGGCTGGTGGATAATCTTGACATGGATGTTTTCAAGTTCAAAGATTATGGCAAAGAATTCATCAAAAAACAGAAGATGAGTCCAGATGCGTTTATACAAGTTGCCTTACAACTTGCATTTTACAAGTAAGGTTCTTTCATGATCTAGAGTTTCACATTTTCAAAAAAGTACTCTCTTGGCCATTGTTTTGCCCTTTAAAATATGCTGATGTTGCCATGGCTATGTCTGTCATATTCCCAGATGCAATAGGAGGCTCGTGTCTACTTATGAAAGTGCGTCCATTCGCCGTTTCCAAGAAGGTCGGGTTGATAACATTCGCTCTGCCACCCCCGAGGCCCTGGCCTTTGTCACGGCCATGACAGATGAGAGGGCCACTTTCGCCGTGAGTCATTTTTCTCACTTTGACCCCCAATTACAGAGTAACTCCCACATTACTGTTCATCACGTCGGCTTAAATAAAACAGGTGCGACCGGCTGCCTCGGCATGCCAAACCCAGTGTCCCCATTCAAACAGATAATCTCCCTGCTGATTTAATGGATCTATGAAGAAAAAAAAATGTAATGAACAATGTGAAACATTTTCCGAGTCTCCTTTTTTTCTTCTAAAATGTTCTTTTCACTTCTCCAACAGGATTCAGAAAAAATTAAAAGACTGAGGAATGCAATTAATGCCCAAACAGATTATACAATTGCAGTAAGTATTGTAAACAATATGTAGTTTATACATTTATATATATCCCAGGTTATTCAGTGAACATGGTCTGCAATGCATGGTCCAGTAATGGGTCGGTAAATCCCTTCTGTAGTGCAAATACTTCATTGGCACTTAGACTTCTTATTTTTTTCCAAGGCTATAACAGGAATGGCAATAGACAATCATCTCCTTGGACTTCTAAAGATCGCAAAGGAGCTCAACATGGAGAAGCCAGAGATCTTCAGTGATGAGACATACTTGGCCAGTAACCAGTTCATCCTTTCTACCAGTCAGGTAACATTCGATCAAATTCTATACTAACTAATAAAGTTTTCGGGCTTGAAATCGATAAGTCCATGATTGACAACGGTCATCTTTCACCTTTTTGTTGCCTCAGCACAGATGCTGTGATGAAACGGGGATTATTCAACAGGGACAAAAAGAAAAGTTATGAATTGGCTTGAAAAAAAATGTATTTGGTGAGCAAATACTGGTGCTGGTGATATGTTATGTTACTTCCTTGTCTAACTGCAAATCTACCAAGTTTCTGGTATATAGTTTGAGGTGAGACAACAAAACTGAGGTCCAGTTTCCACTTGCACATATCCAAAAGTTTGACTGTATTCAGCACTAGGTCAATAAATGGCTAGGGAGAAGCCTTTCAAAAAGTGTCACAGAACTGTATTCATTCCAACTGGAACTGAGACTGCAAAAGTGCACTTTCAACACAAAAAAACTTAGTCTAATTAGTATTACACATTTAGTTTATGCTGTTGTTTCACTGAGGGCTTTGAGGTGTCTGTCTTTCTTTTTAATTGGAGACCCTGCCATACCTATATTCTACCCTTGGCAGATAATGTGGAATCTTTAGCATTGACATTTTAAGAAAAATAACTCTGCAAGCTCATTCCTAGAAAGATACCTCTAAGTATAGACACATTGTATTCTTGTGAATAAAACAGTATCAATTAAACCTATCTATGGACATTGCTGGAGGAAAGATACCACAGCCTTTTGCTAGTGGTGCACAAAGCATAAAGAAGTCAGTGTTTAACTTAAACAAAGTGAAAGTTTTTCTCTTTTTTTTAACCTCTGTAACAAAGACTATGTTTAGCTAAGTTATATGTGCATAATGTGGGATGTACAGTAAATTGATACTTAACGAAAACTCTTATTGGGAGTTATGTCCATGCAAACACACCTTTTGGACATTTTGGACAGTTGGTTAGACAGAATAAGCTATTTGAAGAGTCACCACAGGCTCTGGCAACTTGCAATGAGCACTTTCTGGCAGTTACTGAAAAGCTGATAAAGCAATAATAAAAATCCTTTGGTACAGCCATTGTCTGATTAACAGCTCATTATCTTTACTTGCTAAACTGGTGTAACCCTGTGTCCTCTTGTGTCCAGGTCCCTACCACAGTGGAGATGTTCTGTTGCTACGGCCCCGTGGTGCCCAACGGCTACGGCGCCTGTTACAACCCGCAGTCGGACCACATCCTCTTCTGTGTGTCCAGTTTCTGGGAGAACACAGAGACCAGCTCGGCTGTCTTCGTCAAAGTACTGAACGAGGGCCTGCTGGAAATCAGGGACCTGTGCAATAGAAGTGGCGCCGCAGCTACCAAACCGGCTGATAGCAGCCAGGGAGCCGGCCAGCCTCGTAAATCAGGGAAGTAAGCCATAGTGTGTGAGAGTGAGTGAGAGAGAGAGATAGCACGCCCACTCAGCTGCCCCACTCAACACTCTTAGACATTAGCTTTAGACTTAGTGTATCTTTGTGATCTGTGCAATAGTGTTCTTGAACAACAAAATGCAATGCCTTAATGTTAATATATGTAAATAGAAAAACATGTAAACAAATAATTGTAAACTTTTTTTGTGTAGAGATCAGAATGATTTTGGGGGCAACAATAACCCCACATAACCCAGTGGACTGAGACTAACTGGTCTGCTGCCTTTAGGAAACTGAAGCCATTGTAACATTGTAGCGCTGATGTGAGGGGCAGCTCCTCTATCAGAGAGTATATATCTTACACTCAGAGTAGATGCAGGTTTGTGTTAATATAAAAAAATACCTACAGTATATTTAAGTGACTTATATCAATCATTACATCCTGTAAATGTGATCGTGCCAACCTGTTTCACGTTGTGTGTGCCATGATGTATTAGGTTGACACCAAACTAGATCAGTTATACAAGATCCATTTAAACGTGCTTAAGTTATTTTCTTTACTGATTTTAGTGACACCGTAAGGTTGCCAAAGAGGTTGTGTGTATGTGAAGTCTGTCTGATACAGCACTTTAAGATATTATTATAAAGACATAATTGAATAACAGCAAACGTAAAGGACCGGGTATGAATAATGTGTGTAGAGGCAAAATCATATGTGGTATGGTTTCTGTGGCACATTTGAAATCATCTAGTTGTACTGTATGTATGCGTACTTGCCTACATTATAGCAATAGTTAATAGAAGAGGAGCCTCAGTCCAGCAGTGACTGCACGCTACCACTGTGTTCATGTGTATGTAAGTGCTTCTTATTTGCACTTAGAGGTAGAATGAGGGTAGGGATGTAGTTGTTTTACTGTAGGTGCTTCGTGCAATAACATAATAGCAAGTGCAGTGAGGGTATATGTGCAATTTACCAAGTCAGTTTATAATGATGCATGGAGCTAATGTAATATTTATTTAACTATGGTAAATATTTTTGATAATCAGAAATATCCAACATTATCGTTAAAATTTGAATCCCGACTCGTGCATGGTTTTTTTAGGGGGTCAAAAATGTCGATTGGAAGTGTACTGTGTCTTGGATTCTATTGTAGGTCTTGTTTCAATCTGTGGTGGTTCACGTTAGAGCAAAATCAAATCAGTGGTGTTCAGCTGTGAAAATGTGAGGATGTTTGTTGTCCTGTGTCCAGGTGAACCATACGTGTTCTGTATCTATCTCTCTATCTATCATCAGCCAAAGTGAATGTGAAACCATGTAGCCGAGTACAACATCTACAGTATGTAAAGAAAAGACTATAAGAGACATGCATGTTTATTCTTACATACTACCTGTATTTTTATATGTCCAATGAAAAGTGTATATAAAATATATAATAAAATATTGGTGAAGGGTACACGTAAGTAACAAAAATGCCTTAAAATAAAGTGATGCAAACTGTTTCCTATAATTTACTGCCACAGGTACTATTCTATAAATGTTTAATGTTTTAATCTCCGATGTTAATTGGATTTCTTTCTACTCAGTGTAAGTGCTGTCTAATCTGAGTGATACATGTTAAAGAATGTAATATTTGTCATGTGTTATGCAGTGTTATTGTCCATTTTCGTCTGATGCATAACAAAGTAACTGATTATCCCTGTGAGTAAATCTGTCTGTTATATTTATTGTGCCACGGCATAATATTCATGTGGCCTGATGAATAAATGTTACCCGCTTCCATGATAACATTTCCATGAATGGAACTTGATGTGTATTAGGGAGAGTGTTCATTAATTGTTGTTCAATATTCAATGAATGTCCAGAGAAAATATCATATTGAAAAAGAAAACAAAAATTAGTAATTTATTTTTTTAGGGCTACAACCATATTTATGTTGATAGATGTCATTTACGATTTAGGCTGTAATAAAATTGTCATGTGGCGAAAAATGATACTCATTTCCAGAAATAAAATGAACTGTGAAACTATTATCTCACCAATGTCAGTGTTTTCTGTTAACATTGAAGAACCGTCTAGCAAATATTAATTTAATATGTTACTCTCACCTTAGTGTGTAGGCACATTACGGTGAACAGAAAAATTAGACCTCCAGCTTATTTATTATTGTTACAATTAATAAAAAATAAGTATGTTGTTGTACAACAATACTTTTCTAGATTTAATCCCCTAGGTAGCAACATTCAGTTGTTAAATCACAGTTCAGTTACAGATGTCGCTCACATGACTTGAATATCTCAATAAAATGGCCGCTAGAAACATTTTTACACAACCCCCCTAGAAGTGACAATTGCACTCTTTCTTTAATCTGTGATCCAAATGCCTGGCATTCACCCAAAACTGATATCATACTCACAAGAACAAATATGTATTCACTTTCATTTCTGCTTTCAAATCTAATGCTAATCTAACATGGCTGTGAAGTGAGCCCTTAACATCATGATTGGCCTCAAGTTCAACTGTAATGTGGGGAAGCAAACAGACTCATTTGCATAGTGTTGTCTGTTTGCAGACCGCTGTCACTTCAATGACTCCCCAAACAGATGGCTTTGTCTCGCCTGGCTTTTGAATAGGTCTTCAGGGAGAGACCAAAATGTAATTCTCCATTGGATAAACCGCTGAACCAGGTCGACCAAAAGGGCCCAAAAAACATTAAAATATGTAGTCAAGCTTCCGTGAACCGGTCCAATTAAATTTGGAATAAAAATGAGGGTGATAATTATTCAGGTGGACTCATATGGACAAACTATTCATTGGTCAGTGGCAACAAGCATATCAACGTCCAGTTTAATGATAGTGCCGTCAATGTCTCTGCTTTTGATGGCTGTGTGTTTTATCCATAGATACTATATAAAATGGATGTAGCATCCGGTCTGACCTCAGTTATTCCAACTGCATCCAATCGTCCTGGCCTATGCGCATCGCCATCTTTTCAGATTTTTACTCCGCCTAATTTCCTCTTACCGAAAAAGGGCATTGATGTGACGTTGGCTGGAGGGAGATACGCCCATCTAGCTGACGTATACATTTGAGGTGAAGTGAGGGCCAGCGGGCGGCTAGCTGTCACTCAAGAGACCACGCCCCTAATTATTCATACATTTAAACCTCCAATTGAATAACAACTAGCCTGCTAGAAAAAAAGTCATCCCCCTCAGTGTTGTCATGGAGATATGACCTAAACATACAGACTAGAAAGTTTTTTGTACCAGGCCTTAAATAGGTTTAATAATGCTGTGAAAACGGCATATTTAACATGGGAGTCAATGAAAAATTGCTCTGTTTTGAAACCTGCCCTTAGTGGCCATTCGGTGAACTGCAATTCCTGTCACTTCTGCATTAGATGCTAGTAGAACTCGCTGTGGTTGTAGCTTGGTATTATCACAATATCACTGCTGTACAAAGCATTCAGCAAACTCTTTTTTTCCCCCTTTCTTATGATTGCAGTGAGCTAAGCAAAGTCGACAAAGTAACAGAGGGGTCCCTAGAGGAAAGTTCTACCCTTACATTATGCTTTATAAAGTAATCAATATGTGTTTTATTAGCAGGGATTCAGACCAAAAACTGCTGCAATGCTAGGGGCGTGGTACATTCAATTGGAAATCCGAAGCCCAGTTGGAGTACAGATTAATGTGTTAAAAGCTCATCAGACAACAAAATACTGCAAAGACATGATTTTAGAACTCAACCGCAACTTCAGTACTATCTTCAGTACAATAAATAAGTACATTACAAAGTGAGGTACCAGGAATCTGTGATTGTATCTATTTGAATGGCCAACACATAGCCTTGCTGAATGGCATTGCATTGTGAATGATTTATTTAGATTTTTTTCATTTCCATTATTTTTTTCATATTACAAGAGTCCATGCTATCTAATTGAAATAGAACATAGATGTAAATTAAAATATGATTATATTGATATTTTGGGTTTCATAAACGGCTGTGTCTCTTTCAGCGTGTCTAGGCTGAATTTAGCTATTGACGAACTCTTTCATATTCAGTCTAGGCTGTATTGAAGCCCACTGTGTGGAAAACCTCTTAGAATGCTCTGCAGGTCACGTCTCAGTTCTAATGCCGGCTGTCCGGTCGTGAGCCTATTGACTGAACATTAAGCCCGGGTCATCTAAAGCCAGTGCTGGAGGCGACCGGTGCTTTCACTGCGTGAGGAGCAGCTATAGTGACAAGCCTTGGCTTCGAGATCAATGGCGGAAGCCCACCTGGAGATGGATGATGGGAGTACATTAGCACTAATAAGTGTCTGCCACACTGCAGAAGGAGACAGAGCCTTACCTGCTGGCTGCTATCGACTGGAGAGGGGAGCAGAGCTGTCCATCCAGATCCCCTCCTCCCTGCTCAGGGGCCTGCCATAGTGCAATAGAAATGAAAAGCCACTTAGGCTGGAGTTTCTTCGTCAACTGATAATGACAGAAGCAACCGGGGACAGTCTCTTTGCAAATACAAAGAAACTTTCCCTTCAGTAGGTAGAATGTGTAGGCAGGGTGAGTAACAAACCACCATACAAAGGGCCATTTCAAATAAAAATGAAAGAAGATAAAAAGTATATTTAAAAGTAACTAGGGTGTATATACAGTATATATTTAAAAGTAGCTAGGATGAACTTTTAAATATTTCTGAAACAGTCTAATTGTTCCTCTGGTGATCATGAATTAAATATAACAGCAAACAAGACCATCAGTGCAAAGAATTATATTTTTATATAGTTTTTCTTAATGTCTTTGTCCGGGTATGCTCATCTAGGAACAGTTAAAAACAGGACTGCTTATGTCTAAAGGGGCTGCTATAATCCACAACAACGTTCCTCGTTCCTTAAATAACAATGCATTGATGCAAAAACTTCATATTGAAAACTTAGCATCTTGTCCTTACAGCTGACCAGTGGACCACTTCAGCTCTTATGATTCATGTGCTGTAATCACTAATCACCATGTAGTCGTTATGATCCTCTGTAATTGAACATGTGCACATGAATCAAAAATAACAGCTACATCATTACAACCTGACTACCATTCAACAGCCAATTAGTTACAGTGAACCTGCGCTCCAAATATAATCCACACACATTAGGAAACCCAGAAGCCACAGGCAATGATGCAGCCATCTTTGAAAATGAAACTGAGCTTGACATTTTCCCTCCAAAATGGAACAGGAGAAAAACTCTCCATTGTCTGGTATTTCAGATATTGACATTAAAGGAGGAAAACTCAAGGAAAGTAACACTGCCATTCGTAAAAAGAAATCTTTCAATTAAGGCTGGGTCTTTATTATAGCCGTCTGCTTTCACTCACAAAGGAATTCTGATAATGGCCATTCTGGCATTTATGAGGAAACTGCTCCCAGGGCAGAAGCTACATTTACACACCATCTTGGAGCCTAATTGGGCAAGAAGTGAAGCCCCATTAAATGATACGCTACAATAAAGTACTGTATATGCCAAGAGCTGAAATGAAGTACTTCCATTGAGCCTGTCCTATTTAGGTTTGATGTCGATAAAAGCACTGATTGTGCTATGACAGAAATCCTGTTCCTTTCAGAGTCCCTTCCACTGGCTATTGAAACAGTGAAAAAGTCAGAATGAAGAGGTATGTGAAATATGTGTTTGCCAAGATGCACCATAAAACTGATTCATTCTTTCTGAAAGACAGCCGTGTAATAATATCGACAGCTCAATTATTCTTAAATTAAAATTAAGTCATAATCATAATAATTCATTGTTGCATAAAACCACTAGTACAATATCAAACTTCAAGCTCTTCACTTCAGCGACTGTCAGCGGTTTCTTCGGCCACTTAGACATCTCATAATGAGGCTCTGCTGGATGACAACATGACACCTATTCATCTCCAGGTAGACTCTCTAATTTCCTTCTTCCTACTCCAGTGCAGGTACTTGTTTTCTCAGGGTTTCTAAACAATGATCCATCCGCAGGCTGCACATCAGCAACAGCGACACGGCTATGCTACTGTAAACGTAGTGCCTAAACAGTGCTAGCAACATATGATTCATTTTAGGATTGGAAGATCAATAACCAATTTGAAGATGACCCGGTGGAGAGGGTCCAGATTGCGGCGTGGCTCTGCTTGGATGTGCAGCGTAAATCTCGTGTGGTGGATGGGCGTCCAGGCCTGCCAGCGCTCCTGCTCTGGCTGGAATGATTTATGCCCTCGGTCCTGCGACATGTCCTGTATAGTGGTTGGGCTCTCACCGTACGGCCGCAGCTAATTTGAGTGGTCTCAGTGGAATAGGTCGCCGAGTGAATAGTAGGGATGGAAAGCGAAAGGGTGTTACAGTTAGAGAAAAAGTGCAGGCATTCATGATTGGAGAAGAGGACAAAAATTTCCAAAGTCATTAATCATTAGCTTTACCATCATAATTGTTACCCTAAACGCAGTATTCAGTTCGCAGCATTATAAATAGGGCTGGGCATCAACGTTCAATAATTTTTTGGCACTGACAGAAATGCCTCGATACCATTGAGTAGCGAAAGATGTCGAGAATTGAAAAATATCTTGTCATTCAACGTCAGTGAGCCAATAAGCAAGCAGCATGCTTGATGTGCCAAGATGTAAAAGTGCTGGAGATTTGCTGCTCGGAGCAGCAGTGGCTCAGGAGATTGTTCTGGAGGCAGTTACTAGGATTTTCAGCTTATTTAAAGTTTTATTTATTGAATTTTGTAAAAATGCCAAGGAGTTGAAATATTAAACTTTAATTTTCTTCCAACATATCTAATGCCATCTTTTAAAACAGAATTCATAAAATTGGTATCAAAATAAGAATCGTCCAGGAACTGGTATCGGTATCAACATTGTGTGAACAATAACCAGCCCTAATTATAAATGCCTCAACTTCTCTCAAGCACTCACAAGATTTGAGTAGAGATAGCAACCGTTGGAGATAAACAGAGTAAAAGCAGGGAGAAAGTGAGAGTTCATGACTAGATGAGAGCCGAGAAGGTAAATGGTTGTGCCAGGCCATCGTCTTAAGACCAGAGCCAATCAACCACAAAAGCACCGCAAAGAGACAATCGCTTAAATGCTCTCCTCACAATCGGAGTAACAACCATTCTTTCGCCTGCATGGCCTCCCAGTTCAGCATGAGAGCAGCTCTGAGAGCAGCGAGTTGCATAAGTGCAAAATATGAATGGATCCAAGGCGACAGGAGGGAGAAAAGTTAGATGGAAGGAACTCATTAGGAGCGCTGCACTCCACTCACAAACCGCCGTCTCAATAATGCGAAAAATTTGTGAGCATGGCCATGAAGTTCTGAAGGATATCTCATATAACGTTTGACAAGTGAAAACAACCACCAGGCAGCTAATCGCTACACTGTCATGAGGGCAAAATAGAAAGGCATGAGTTTGCATGCATGTAGACCGTGTGTGTGTGTGTGGCTGTGGTCACATGAGACACACACTTTGCAAAAAGGGCAATTCCCCTTTCCCCCCCGAGTTCCTCAACAGACCGTCTCTCCAGCCAGGCCAGATGTGAGGTGGAGGGGTTGTTGGTGTTAGGAGAAGGGGTTGACTGAGGAGAGTGGGATAGATAAATGAAAAGCAGTGCTAAAAAGCATGTTGAAAGGTGGGTAAGATTTATTGAAACTGAAGGCTGGTGATACGTTTGCATTTAATAGTGAGGACAGACTAAATTGGGGAGTTTTCGATGCTGGCTGTTTGTCCTAATTTCTAATGCAATTTATGGTTTATGGTATTTATTTTGTAATCTTATTTCCCCATCAATTTGATGAGAGACCATTGAATTAATTTTGTTGGGTTTTATTTTTTAATTTGTGAGTATTTTTTCTCTTCTTACTTTATCTCCGTATTTTTAGTTGTTCAATGATTGTTAGACCTGATTTGAGTTGAGGTATGTCATGAATTTGTTCTGTTGTTTTTGAGTTGGCGGAATGTATGATGTTTTTGTGGAATAACCCCCCAAAAAATTGAAAAAAAAGCAGTGCTTCATTAGGTCCCAGGTGGCCAGCTGTCCCTGTAGTATTGTCCCTGTGGAGTAGAGCTGTTTGGGGTTGGAGAGGAGATGAACGGGGGGCGGCCTGCAGTGAGCAGCAGCAGCAGTAGCAGCATCCTAAAGCCCACAGCTGCCAATGGCTCCATCACTCTCAGGACTCCAGTAACTAAGCCACGCGCCATGGAGCAATGCGCCCGCTTCCTGACTCTGCCAATTACAGCGACCCATTAAAAGAACGAAACGCAGCTTCAACAGATGGGTAAACAGAGGTGTGTTCATTCGCTTGTTTGGGTAAGAACAACGCCTATTGTGATGCTGATGGACTTTTTGCTTCTCGACTATAAGGGGAGAAAAATAGACTTGACACTATTTTCCCAACAAGTTTCCCAATTAGATCATATTTAATTTTATGAGACATTTACTTTAGTAAGTAAGTAAGTAAACTTTATTTATATAGAGCCCCTCGCAGACCAGGGTCACAAAGCGCTTCACAATGGGAAGCAACAACAGATTAAAAATATACATACATTAAAAGGCCAATTACAATACAGTGATAAAACATAGCAGCCCCAAGAACAAATTAGGCAAAAGCCTGCACAAATAAATAGGGTGTTTTGCCAGTCTGGTTTCAGGATAAGGTAAGGTCCTGAAAGGTCCAATTCAAACACCACTTTGGAACATTGGAACACACACACACACACACACACACTTGGCTTGGCTCGTGTGCACTGCTTTCTGTACATCCTTGAGCTCATTTGTGTTTATTCACTTCCAGGGGGATGTGAGCGAAGGCGATGGTGCGGCCGTAAAGTAATGGTTCCATCTTTAATGAGCGGCTGGGGATGCGCAATATGTGGTGTGACGGAGAGGGTCCCACGGCCAGGGCTCTGTCACCGTGGAAAGGCTCATCCTAAATCTCGCTCTTATTGCCACGAGCATACGCGGCCATATCTCACTCCAGAGGCAGGACCTCAGCCTTTTTATGGGTCCTTGGGTAATTGAACAGCAGGAAGGGGAAAAAAAGGAGGCCTAATCCACCTATCCGTAAAGAAAGTGTATCCAAACTTAATGACTGGTGAACTGATATTGCTATTCTCTCTTAACCCTGTCACTGTTGCCTCGCGTTCGCAGCAGTTTGTCAATGAGATACGTTTGTGCACCAGCAAGCGGCGTTTGGGCACAGGAGCGATTGGTGTCATCTATGCTATACAGTACATGTGTCATGGTGCAAATAAGCCTGTCAGTTTAGTCAGTAGTTCATACGTAATACGACGACAGGTCTGAGGAATGGTGGCAGTGCCGTTTTATGGCCCCTCTCAAACCACACTTGTCAGGGGAAACTGGCCCATGAGACAGCTCCGATGTGCAACAACAAATAGGCTTTGTCTCAGTGCTTTACAATAACCCAACACAGAGACAGACTATATAGCATTTCCACTCTCTTAAACTGACTCAGAGAAATATCAGCTGACACACAGACTCACTGTTGCTTTTTCGCCATAGCAGAGACAAAACATTATGGCCTAAAATAAAACAGCAGCAAAGTCAGAGCTTTCAAATTCACAATCAAATTGAAAACTGACAGCAAATGATACTACTACATGCTTTACCAAGGAGGTGCAAAAAGAACAAAGCAGATATTACTGTAAATGCAAATATTTTCAATTTGGAATGATCAATGTGCCTTTCCCACAGGCCCTGGCACCAAACGTTTTATTTATTTTTGCTGTGCTTTCATATATCCTCTTAAGCCCAAATGAAGTGCTTGCTTTACATCTTATTCGGATCAATCTATCCATGCACTGATAGAGAAGTCAGCAATCCCCCAGGGTTTTGACACTTGGAGTCACTTTAGCATGTCTCATTTATGTTTTGATTAAAAGGGATGTCTCTGTGAGGACTTCAGGGCTTTCAAAGACGAAATCCAATTAACATTCAGTAAAAAAAAATAAGAAAGGCCCAGCAGGGATTCACTTTGTAACCGGGAAGTCCTCAACCCCCTGTGCAGTCTTGCTTCCAAAATCAAATGTGCTTTCAAATGACTGTAATTACCGTTTTGTCACAGAAAAACAAACTAATAAAAACAGTAGATCGTTTGCCTTAAAATAGCCATGAATAACAGTCAAGGAAGCACAAACACATGAGGTCTTGAGAGAACCTCATTCGCCTTTCTTTTACATTCCGGATACATTCTGTCCATTTGCCAGGAAAGGGGCCATGGCATTGTGTGGTGCCACCTTAAGTGACAGCTCCATAACAAGCCAAGTGCATGGCAGAGCCTAGAGGTCCACTCTGCCAGAGCTACTTTGAAAAGCACTGACGGCAAACGCAGACAGCTCCCTCCCCTCCATGGACGTATACACACACACACACACACAGAAACACACACACACACACACACACACACAGTCGACCTGCGACACGTGACAGGCTCTTGGCCTCAAGCCACTCAGTTCTGCAAGTCCCCAAAGTCCACTTTCACAAAGTCCTAACATACTGTACATGCTGCGAATAACATACCAACCACTTAAGGATGTTAGAAAAAGTACTGACTGAGGTTCCTTGTCTTACCAAAGAGGACTGCAGTTAGAAATGACTAACATTATTGATTATATTTTTTAAGATTTATTGATGAGTTGCATGTCGAGTTATTTTCAGTATAGTAACCAATGCCAACCAATTTCAAAGCCCAGGGTGTCTGTCCGCAACAAATTGCTAGTTTTTTCAACCAACAGTCAAAAACCTAAAAGATACTAATTTTACATGATACAAAACAACAGTGAGAGGCAACAAATACTCACATTTGAGAAGTTGGAACTATAGTCACTGTTTGACCTTCCTGCTTCATTAGAATATGAGTTGATAAATGTTCTGATGCCAGAATGATCAATCAATTGACCAGTAATTTAAGACATGCATCTAAGAAAGTGAAAATACACCTTTACTTATTCACTATAATTAATTTTTCCTCAGTGTTTGATGACGGTTGCCATGTGTCGTAATCTAATCATACATGTTTCCTGAAAATGATCAAGGTGAAAAGCCAGTAAAATGTCTCCTTTGATATGTGTGGGAAGCATCTGTCACTGGCACCTTTGAAACCTACATCTGTCTAATGTGGTAACCATCAACACAGGTATCCATCTCTACATCTTATTCTAACTGCATAGGCCTCTGCAAAAGAAAATGCTGCTATTAAAAATGTTTTTTGAAAAAAAAAATCCCTAACAGGCTTCCTGTAGCACTATGCAATCTTTGCCAACGAACAGAGAATATTTTTTTCTTTTTGAAATTATGATTGGTCTTTTGCGGACACAGAGCAGATGGTGTTATCTAGCTTGTGCGTGGAGGGAGCAACAAGTGTGCAATTAAAGGCCCGAGGAGATGCCTTCAGTTCCAAACAGATAAACTCAGGAAAGTAAACCAATTCTGCTTAATTTAAAAGTTCACACCTGGAGCACACCTGGTGCATTCAAAGTTAAATATGACTTCTAGCATGCTAATAAATGGTAAAATGAAACCAGCAAGACCACATTGAAGTCAATGAACACTTGTAAAATGTACAAATGTAAAAACTAAGTCAGCAATATTAGGATAGTATCTTTAGGACTTATCATACACTGCACAATTGCTTATCATGTAGTTTTTCTCCACTAAACATGCTGAGATTGTCAGTTTCATGAAGAAAGAAAAGCCAGACACTGAATTTCAAAAGAGTGTTTTTCTTTTCAACCATATATTCTTAAATGGCATCCCCTTCACAATGTGCTGTGGCGACCCACAACTCCCTTACTCTTGTGTGGGAGCAGAAATGGCCTTGCTGCATCTTTCATTCAAGCTGAGTCGGTATCAATCACGCGACACTCCAATGATAGATAGGCAATCTAATAACACTAGGAGCAAAAATAACTTCACTCACTCAATCCTTGACCCTTTACTGGAGGCGAGCAGGAGTCGGTTTGGTTAAAAGCTACAGCTTTCACATAAAAATAGATTTTTTCGTCTGAATCAATTGCGTTGGAAACATTTGAACTTAAATGACCACAGAAAGCCGCCACTAATAAATTATTGCCGTGTGCATTGGATTTATACAGCGCCCGCCTCCTTCAGAGCAGCCCATATTTAAGAGGGCTTTTTGACTGCAGGCTATTTAGAGAAAGTAAAAGACAATGCAAGCATTTTTTTTTTCAGAGCAGCGAAGGAACTGCCTGTGGACGAGGAACCACCTCAGCTTGTGTAGAGCCGGAGGAGAGACACGATTACCATCAAACGATCCGCGCACCATGACACTGCTGAGGCGTCAAACAGGACATGGAAGTGGGGAAGCATTTAGGTCGCAGCGAGTTCAAATAAGCTCCAAGCTACGGCACCCGAGAGAGAGAGAGAGAGAGAGACAAGAGAGAGTTGAGGACATGTAGCCTACAGACGCAGCAAAATGTGTTAAGCGTGATTGCACAGAATAATTTTTTTTTACAGAAGAGAATATTCCTTTGCATCCTGTCTGCAATATATTGCCTTTTGTCTCAGTGGCAGTTATTTGGCCTAATAAAGATGATAATATATCTGTCTAGAAGTTTGGAAGCTGCAGCTTTGCAGTCACATTTGCAACACCTTCCTTAAAGCTGGCGTATATGATTTCTAATTTCTAAGTTAACATGAGCTGTACACTTTGACCAATCAGAGCGAGGCTCCGATTCTCTGTTCTTATTGGCTGTTGGGACTGTCCATTCACTTTGGCACGACTTTGTTGGTGTAGACAGAGCATGTCAGGGAGGGACCATAGGGGAGGGACCAAAGAGAACAAGTGGAGCGGTTGAGGTATTTGAATTAGAATTTCTATCACAACTGCCATTTTCTCTCCAAATCCTCCACCCCAGCTTTAAGTCTGTAAGAGCTACAGATTTACAGTTATGTTTACAGTTGACTGTGTCCAGCAAGTTAGCTACTGTTACAATATGTGCCTGTGCTGTGGGTCCAAGCAAATATCCCTTCTGATTAAATCATTTCCCAGAGTGCACAGGATAGACAAAATAGAGTAGAAATAAATATACCCACCTTGGACGTTACACCTACCACTTAAAAATTAAATGTTTATCATATGGCGATATGAGTTTTAGTGTGGTCCTACTACAAAGGTTTCAAAATAAATTTGAAAAAAATACCCTGAAGATAGTTAAGGAACAAGTGGAAAGAAAAAGTAAACAAGAAAACAATTTTAATATTAGGTGTACTGATAAGAAAAATTGGTGAAGCTAATCGATCTGTTATACTTGTCTCTTTTGGAGTTAGAATGTACGCCTTTTTCATGCCAACCATCTCTGCTAGTAAAGAGTAAAAATTCAAGACTAATCTTGCAAGATTAGCATTTGTTGCAAATAAGATGCATCCCACAAGTACTCCAATGCCCCAGGTTCATGTGCATCTTTTTACATATAATACAATTTATTATTGACGAAAGCACAAAGTATGAATAATTAGAAGAGATCGCATGACAACGAATGCTATTTTTGTCTTATGTCTCCAGTCCAAACAAATGTAAGCCACAGCTCCCAGGGTTTCATCAAACATATCAATATTCAGCTGATTACGCCTTTTATCTCTGGCCAAGAGAACCTCTCCATCTCCTAACTCCTCCTAAACACTGCAGGGAGCATTCACTAATGATCGAAAATTACAAGGAAAAATGAAGTAAATAGCTTATGATGAATTTAAATAGGCCTCCCCATTTATAATACAACAGCCTACATTACCAATAGCTGACCTTCTTGGCTGGATACAAAGCAAAATTGGAAAGATTTTATGGCAATGTGGTTCCGGCTTCAAAAGGAATCTAGCGATGAACTGTTTGATGTATTTTATTTATTCTCTGGGGGTCTATTGCTAATTAATACAACATAAAACTTGGTATTTATGTAATGCTGTTTGTGTATGATACTCAAATATATGAGCTTACTGTACTGTACCTGTTGAAGGTCGCTTGCTTAACTTCCTTCCTTCATACAATTCTGCAAAATCAAGCAAAACGCCTTTTACAATACCAACTAGATTTCTCACTTATCAAAGCAGGTAAAATGTTCTGCATATTTATTTTATGACTTGTTTAATTAAATGTAAAATCACAAGGGCAAAATGAATGCATTATTGAAAGTTATTAAGAAAACAAGACAACATGTATAGCCATGCTAGGGTAAGTGTTTGTTTTGTATTCTTACATTTTTCTCGTCAGCAATAAACACAAAGTACGGCCAACGCTGATGGAAATGCTATTAGTTATGCAGGTATTTGGTCACAAAACAAAGCATTGGACTTGAACTGATGATGGCACTACAGTATATGGACAGCAAAAGGATCACCAAAGTCCAAATAGGTTTTTCCTGTAGGGAACCATGAATGTCTGCAGAAAAGGAAGCAATTTGATGGATTTCATGGCAACCCATCAAATAGCTTTTCGGGGCATTTCAGTATGGACCAACCCTTTCGTGTCATGAGCGTGGCTGGAAACAAAACAAGTCACTCTGTAAAAAGTAACAGAGATTTTGATCATATCTTAACGATATAATTAATCAGCATGGCATGGGTAAGTTAATGTTATTTAAGGAAAACAGAATACTTAGAGAAGGACATCTTCAAAGCTAAAAATGTGGCAAATTCATCAATCAATAACCAATAATTGCATTCCTTTGTATGCAGCTATCTCCAAGTGTTATATGCAAGCTGCCTTAATTACCTTACTTCTCCATCCCAAACTCTCATGTCCCGTATGTCAAAGTGTGATCATGTTTAAAAGACTATACACTGTTCGTGACTTTGTGACAGATGGCATCCAAAAGGTCGAAAGGCACATATGGGGCACCACTGCAGAGGGATCAATCCGGTAGGATGGTGAGACGCCACCAAAGGCTTTTTCTGAACTCAGTATGCTACAAAGAGACACCCCCTACTGTAGGTCCTGATTCCATGAGGGCAGACAGCACCAAGCATTCCATTCACTCACTACTGTGCACACACTTATTAAACATTCAACTAAAAATATGCAGTCAATAAACTCCTGCTGCCTAGGTAAGCAGTACATTGGCAAATACAAGCTCATAAAGCAGCATGTAACTAGAAACTCACACAATGACAAAAAGGTACGTCATGTATCACTGAAATATACGTGTATGTGTGATTGTGTGTATAATCAATGAACCGTAAGAGGCTAAAGTTAGTACACATACACTTTAATATTGGGAACCTATTGTGACAGGTGTTTATATGTCAAATTCTACGAAAATATTTTTACATATCTACAAATACCACAAAATATGCATGTTGCTTAAAACAAAGTAAGTGCCAGAAGAAGTTCCCCTTTGTTGCATATGAAACCAGTGTTTCATCCAACAGAGAAATCACACAGAGTCCCTGCCTGACTGACTGACTGACTCTGGCCTATAAATGGATGTTCCATGATCTACTCTTTACTTAATGAGGTGTCATGTACAGTTTATATAAAAGGTATGACCTTATTAAACTCTGAGTGAAAGGGTGAAGCAATAGCAGGGGAAAAGATAAGTGGCAAGGCTGTATAAAAACTAATTTTTGCTCATGCCACAAGAAGCTCTCATTCAAATTGTTACCGAGATGAATTTCTTACTGACCTTTTGCGGCTTCATTGAAATAGTGCTTCACAATAAGACAGAGTATTATTGACTTGAAAGAGATTTTATTCAGGCGGTTTAAAAAACAGAATCTGTAAGAAAAACCCCACTTTTAATTCAATAGTTAAATAACATATTTACACTGATATCAGTTGTAAAATACAGAAAAAAAAGCAATCAAATCAATAGTATAAGTGCAACTGGGCTCTGTGAAGTGCACATCACATACTTAATAACGAAGAACCCAAGAACCGTAATCACGTCCCCGTGACTGGAACTAGAAATTTTGCTGTAAATGCAGATGGTAGGTGATTACTTCCAAAAGAGCCAGGCTGCTCTTTGAATCAAACCGCTTTCCGGAGACCGCTCCAAGCTCTCCAAAGCCCCTTCTTGTTATTCTTTTCCTTTAACTTGATTCCTGACAGCCAATTCAATTAGGCTGGATATGTGTGGGTGTAAAAAAAGGCAACATGACAAACTCGGAAGATGGATGGCAACCTTTGCTTCACCATTAAAAATCACGATTGCGTCGTATTGAAGCTCAATCCATTGGCATATTACCAGCAGCGGCGAAATGAACAGAGCTTGGACTGCGGTGCAAGACAGGGTCATAACTAATCACCTTCTGCTGTTCAGCCGTTTTTGAAAAGGATCTGTAGTGCTAGATTTTCATGTTCCACTGGCAGTGGTGGAGAGTAGACCAGATTTGGAATATTCGCCGGTGTTGATTAAAAAGTTTGTTGAGGAGGACAAATATTAAGAAAGCAAAAAGGCAGGCTGAGAATGTTGTGATTCGTTTAAGTATATTGTTTTTTTCCCCCGACGATATGCAACAGTGAGTCATCAGTTGCCTGACCCTAACGGCCGTCTGCAGGGACGGGTTGTCTGTCGGAGGCGTGTGGCGCCGGGGAGGAGCTGACCTGCTGGTAGATGAAGGAGTAGAGGCTAACATCGGGGCGCCGGCCGAGGCAGCTCTCGCACTCAGAGCTGTAGTACTGCTCCACCAGATCGTACACCTCCCCTGTGATGGAGACAAAAGCATATTCTCTATGCTGTCTAGGACTGTCTATTCATATCGCATCGCATCATTGTTTTTCCTGAGCTCACATCGTTTACAGTGAAAAACCCAAGAGGCAATATTATTCCAAAACATAATTATTCAACTTATTATTTCATGTGTCATATCCTTGGCAGAGCAATCACAAAAAGTGCAAAAAATAAATAATACATTATAAACCCAGTTGCATATAAACAAGAAGCAGGCCTCACCGACACTGATCTTCCTCTGAGTGAGGAAAGAGTGCACGTCGTGGACATCTGTCATGAGCTGGCTGTCACCAAAGGTGAAGTAAGCCACATCTCGTCCCGCCTCAGCAGATGCCAGCATCTGGAGAAGAGCTGCAAGAGGAAATGCCGGTGTTAAACTCAACATTGGGAGTGGAACACAATCTGTTTCAATACTGAAATAACAATTTATTTTATTTTAATTTAATTACATTTTTTATTTATTTTTCATATACCGTCTTCTTATTGTAAACAATATACAAAAAAGTTTAAATAAACAGAGTAGCTGATGTTACCATTGAAAGGGTGTGGCAACAACCTCTCTAGCATCTACTGTCAAAGGTTAGTAATGGGGGAATAGCCCCCACTGAGAACTGTGCATTCGTTACAACACAGAGAGACCAGGCATATGAATATTTTAAGAGAGTGGAAATATGTCTGCTGATTAACAAAGGTTGGGACAGTGGAAAGTTAACGAGGAATAACTGAATCAACATATTTCCCTAAAAGACGGCTAAGCTGAATATGTCTACACCTCAGCAGTTTTTTCTCCCAGGCTCCGTTTCAACAATGATCGGACAATTAAAAAAATATATGTGTCTGCGCGAGGCCACAGAAGGTAAACACAGGAGGAAAGCAGTGTCTGAATTACAAAGCTCCTCTCGGGAGGCATGTCATTAGGCAGGCAGTAGGTGATTGTGCCTATGGAAGGGCTTTACCTTTGCCTAACGCTAATTAACAGCTAATCATGTATGTATGTATGGTTTATAAGCACAGCGGTTCTAAGGCAGGCAGATAGTGAGAAAACCGAGCTGCTTCTATGAACGGTTAGCATAAAGTCTCCTGAAGCTCCCTGCTCAGTGACAGTGATACAAGGCTCAGACAGAAAGCTGTAATGGATTGATGGACTCAAGAGCAGGCGATCCATCTCACTATTAATGAAACATATTAACTTTGTCAGTTGATCAATAGAAGGAAGGCGACGAATAGACCTTAACTAAATGAACGTGCTCCCCGCAAGACAAATGGAATGCCCACACTGATCCGCTGGAGCCTTTCAATGTGAGATTTACTCCGTTGTATCCACTGAAGGGAGTCCACTTAGACTGCAGAGTGCAATTTTCTTCACAAGATCTACTGACGGAAATTTTACATCAGTGCTTACCTTTCAGGCGTGCATCGCCCCCAAACACCCCACAGCCCCAGTTCCCGGTAGCCAGTGCCGCAAGGTTTTGCTTTTGATCCTCAGGGCGGGAAAAACCACAGTAGGCCTAAATGAAGACAGGCATAGGAGAAGAAGCAAAATAATGTTAACAGATAGCAAAACACAGCTTAGACTCTGTAAACATGATGAATGATGCTAGCTACAGTGGGCCCCTTTGTTTACATACCTTATTTGTACATACCAATTTACAGTACCTAAGCTGTTTATTAACAAACACTCTTTTTTTCAGCACACACAAACAGTAAGGACATGTAGCGAATGTCATTCAATAAATTGACAAAAAGTGATTTTGACAACAAGCATTCTCCAGAATTGCTGACTCCACCTTTAAAGTGGTACAAATACACATACACATGAATATAATGTAGGGGAGAACGGGGCAATGTGAGCCATCGGGTAATGTGAGACACCCCCTGTATCTAGACAATGGAACAAATTTTTGGTCAAGTGAGATATATGTTTTCAAGCCCCTCTCATTTCCCCTTGGCCATGAAAGAGAGGACCTCATGGTGATGTTGTAATGTAAAAGTAAATTTTCTTGCTGTGAACTTAATTGATTGTTGTGCCAAAGATTGATCCAGGTAAAAAAACGTCTATCATACATGTTGATGAACTACCAACATGTGAAACCACACAGACTGGCCGCCAACTCAAACGACTCTCCAAAAAAACCTCACTCACAGTCCACCACCAAGCCTACAAACTCCACCTCACTGCCTACAAAGACGCCCTCACCGCTGCCAAGTCTGCCTACCTCTCCGCCATCTTCTCTGACCCCTGCCAAAACCCCAGAACCCTGTTTTCCAGTGAGCAACCTCCTCAAACCCCGGACCAGCACCCTCTCCACCTCCACCCCAGATCTCTGCAACTCATTCTTCCAGTTTTTCGCTGACAAAATCGCCACCATCAACCATTCACTTTTCCCTGTACATGAACCCCCTGCACATTCAATGGCCCCTCCCATACCCATTTCGCTGGACCTCCCAACCCCTCCTCCCCACTGCCGTCTCTCCCACTTCAACCTGGTTACCCCTCTTGCACTCTCCAAGCTTATGAGCTCCTCCAAACCTACTACCTGCTCCCTTGACCCCCACCCCACTCAATAGCAACACAACTGAACTCCTCCTAATTTGCTCCAAATCCACCCTCAGCAAACTTACAACCCCCCCCCCCCCCCCCACACTCACTATTGATGGCACCACGGTCCCCCCCCCTCCCCCAGGGCCGCAATCTTGGCGTAATTTTTGATCCCACCCTCTCCCTTGAACCCCACATCCGTCACACCGTCAAAACCTCCTTCTATCACCTCCGTAATATTGCAAAGATTAGATCCTCCCTCACACCCCACGCTGCTGAAAGACTCATCCATGCCTTCATCTCCTCCCGCCTTGACTATTGTAATTCACTCCTCGCCGGCATCAGCACCACCTCCATCAACAGACTCCAACGTGTCCAGAATGCAGCTGCCCGTCTCCTCACTCACACCAACTCGTGGAACCACATCACCCCAGTCCTCAAAAAGCTCCACTGGCTCCCCATTTCATTCCGGATCGATTACAAACTCCTGGTCCTCACCTACAAAGCCCTCCACCATCTGGCCCCCCCATATCTCACTGACCTTCTCTCCCCCTATCAACCCCCTCGGGCGCTCAGATCCTCCTCAGCCAGTCTCCTCTCCACCCACATATCTAAACTCTGCAGCTTTGGTGACAGAGCTTTCTCCAGGGCAGCTCCCAGGCTCTGGAACAGCCTGCCCCAACATATCCGTGACTCTGAGTCCCTCACCATCTTCCAGTCCAAACCAGTCAAGACCCATCTCTTCTCCTCTGCCTACCCCTAGTTCACCCACCAACCCAACTCTACATGTTCTTTTTGTTTGTTTATTGTTTTGTTTTTGTAAAGCGCTCTGAGTGAGAGAAAAGCGCTATATAAATAAAATGTATTATTATTATTATTATTCATTCGATACATAAAGGCAGAATCAGCCTCAGGATTTGGTGTCACCAAAATGTTCCAGATCACTGGTATGCTTGATTAGGACCAGGCCATAAAAACGACTTCATGCTATCGAACATAAAATTGGAATAAAGAAAGCAACAAAGTATATGAATTTGCCTGCAGACCCGTGCTTGACACATCCATCCATTCATCAGCACATTGAGTTCTGCTGGCCTGGCTGAACATACATTTTTAACAGTGTTTCAAGTCACACCTGTTCCCTCAACTGAAATGTAATTGGTGTGAGATTGCGTGGGTTTAACATATTAGTAATTATTGCACACAGCGGACTAAACCTATTCGCGTGAACAAGAGCATGTGACCTGACAACATTGAATGTCACATGAAGAATAACTTCTACAAGTAGGAGATGTTAATGGAATATCTTAAGGGCGCCAGGACATAAATTTTCCCCACTGCAAATAAAGTGAATAATGAAAATGAATTGTGAGTGTCCATTCTCCTTCTGTCCACTCATAAATTCCTCCTGTGAAAGGGCAGATGTGACAGTTAGCAGACCAATATTCGAAATAGGATTGATCTTCGTGTTGGTACATTCCTCACACCCTTGTCAGAGCTGTCAAAGTCCTCCATGCTTTTTTGATGGGCGACTTGACAACATCAACATCTTGATTCTCTATTATGGTTGGACATCTCAACTGGGAAGACTGCACGCATGCGAGGATTCCAATTGATAAATATGCGTGTAAATTTAATAATCCTCAATAATCGCCCTGAGGTCAATTATGTTCATTTATTGAAATGTATTCCCAGACCTAATGGACAATGCAATGAATAAGATTAAACTAATTCTCTACAAATACAACAATCCATCAGTTTACGACATTTATCTATAATTCAAATATCTACCATACACATTAGTCAATTTCTTCTCAGCTGACACTTGTGATTCAGATTATCACCCAAAGGGATTGACATTGGTCATTTAATGTGTGCAAACCAAAAATTAGGTGAAATGGCAAATACAGTTAAAACTGCAGCCATACACTGAAGAGACATGATTATGATAGATCAAAGCACAACATCAAATAGAAGTGGCAGACTGCCCCTGTCCTTCTTCTGCCATAAATTATACAAACTGTTCATTTGTCTACAACAACAACCAAAAACTGTGCTTGGAGCAGCACTTCCCATACAGTTACTAATACCTGTTTTTGAGCTGATATAATGTTTTGTTTTTCGTTCTCATCTAAACAGGTACCACCCAGCACTCATGTTTTGAGAAATGCAGAGCGAAAAAACTTTACAGAAAGACAAGAGAAAGAAGCACAAAAAACTCAAAAGGAAGCTGTAGTGGTTTACGCAGATATACAGAAACTAATTTGAAAGATTACCTTGTTAAGTTCTCGGTTGACTTTTTTCGGATGAAACTGTTCAAGAAAGTTCTTGAACTGCAGAGCATCGATGGCCACAATCTCTGTGCATCTTCTCTGCCAGTCATCTCTGCAATAAATCAAAGATATTTTGTATAGTACAACTAAACAACAATTGGGCTTAAGTAAATGGGGCAGCAATGTCTTATAGGTACATTCACATCAGAAATAGGAAGGTGCACGAAAAATAAGTCATTGAAACGTGATAGAAAGAATGCTTTGTGGCCTTTTATCCCCGCTTAAAACATCAGAAGACACATCTGAATTTTAAATGATGGAGTTAAAGATGACATGGTCACCAAAGTGATCAACCTCATGGTTGCGCTATGTAAGTAGGGTTTGTCCTCTAGGGAACATGACTGTGTGGAAGCAAATTTTTATTGAAAGTAAATCCAATAGTTGTTGAGATATTTCAGTCCGGACCAAGGTGGTGGACGGACCAACATTGACCTTTAATAAGCTATTGCAACTACAAAAAGTTGTAAAAAAGGGGGTAATCATGGCATATACTTATTTTTTTTTATCAAGTCTTTAAAGCATTTAGCCGCAACAAATACCTTGGAGTTTTGTCCTGGTGGCTGCCATCCCATTGGTACGTCTGAGAGTAGCCTGTGTATTCACTGTACTGCTCTGTACCTGGTAATACAAAAACGGGGACATTAGTCACACTCCACTGAAAAACAGATGAATTGTGATTTTAACACATAGTCAGAATTACAGATTAATTCCAGCTGTATTTAGGTGGTAACGCTGAAAGGCAGATATAATTACCACGTGCTAACAGGTAAATTCACTTTAGCCACATTTGATGCTAATGGTTTAAGGTAAATGACAAAAGGGTTTAAGTTCTAGTGCAATAATTCCCACGTAGCTGAAATCAGAATGTTCATTATTCAACAAAGATGTATAGACTGATATGATTGCTGTATATACTTTATTGTCATACCAACGTGAGGCTATTAATACAAATAATTTAAATATTAATTTATAGAATCAAATAAGACATAAGCAGTAAAAACAAAGACAGAATTTAGCGCAATCACAACAGGTTTCCGGGAGTGTGTCTGTAGTAACTCTGCCTTATGTGATCGGTTGAAACAGGAGCAGCTGTCTCCTGACAGGAGGAAGGTCATGTTATTACCCCCACCCTCCTCCCATAACAACGCGAGAAAGCAGCGACTGACGGCCAGCCCACAGGGAAACCCACGCCACCCTGTAAAGGGGAATTGGAGGGTGGGGAGGCAACAGCACAGTCAAACAAATGAGGCCTCAAATTAACTTCCCACTTATTAGCGCTCATTAGTACCTGGCTGTCGAGAGCACTCGCTGAGATGCTTCACGCTGGAAAGTGAATAAACTAAGTGATTAGTAGTGGGGCCTTGGTCAGCAGGTATTAGGGGTTGCACATGGTGGGGGGTAGGGAGCCTCCAGAGTGCACTCCACTTGACAGACATTTCAATTATAATCAGCCTTCCTTTATTTATTTTTTTAAAGCAATAAGCAACATCACAGAGTAATAAAATACACTAAAGAACCTAATTTAGTTCACAAGTAAAACAACCATTTAAACAAATGGACTTTAAAGTTTGACTAAGACAGTCGAGGGGCAAACAAGATCGCCTTGTGTTAACTATGAATACACCTGACCTTCACTCTTCCTCCAAAAATATCAAGCTCTATGATCGACTATATTTGCGTTTGAAAGGAACAACCTTCACAAACAATATGAATTATGATTTAGATTCTTTGCGCACACCATTTGTCATTCAAAAACGATTTGTAGTAGGAAGGAGGCAGATCAATCTTGGCCAGGAAAAGATGTGTCTGGTCGTAAGAAATTATTTCTAAATAAGGAATTAGTTGCGTAAAATTGAACAATGTTCCTGAAGGTTGTTCCATTCATGTGTAAATACATCAGAATAATGTGTCTCATATTTGTGGTGGATCCGAGACTGTAAAAGGTCAAGGAAGCATCTCATTGCCATGTCAAAGCAAATGTGGACATCATATGTAAAATACAAAAAATTAAATAAAAAAAGAAGAGAGATTATAAAGTTAATTGGCAAGGCAACTGGTTTCTCTTAAAATGTAAACGTACAAAATGATCCATAAATAGCAAAGCAAGATTTTGGTGAGTCTAAAAAAAAGTCCCCTAGAACACCTTCTTACGTCACGCTCGCATTGGTCAGCACTGCTATCGATGAATCATATGACTTTTCCTTGATACTGTTTGTACTTTTGACTGACCCCCGATGGCAGCCAGATATCTAGCAATCAAGGAGAATTCAATTAAGCCCGGGCACTTTTGCAAATTTCAGTGCAGAGGTAAGATCCATTAGCCTCCCTTACTGTATGCCAAAACGTATCACTGGAGAATGTGATTTACAACATGGCCACGATGCAGCTAAAGCTTGCACTTTTACAACAGGGAGGGGGGGGGGGGACAAGAGATACAGGCAGGGTTTAATAAAGATGATGGAATGGAAGAGTCCATTAGTGGAGCAAGTCTTGGGAAGGTCTTCCAGCTATAATTAATTCTGCTCCCAAGTAATAACGTTAAGTGGTGTAAGTGGAAGCAGGGGGATAGATGGCAGGAAAAGAATTCTGAAGGTGACTCGGCCAAACAGAGATGGCGCAGATGATGCAGTGGTATGACTGTTGATCAGAGTGGGGGCGGTGGCTGTTACCTCACTTCCTGTTGTTATCCCACTTGTTGTGTAACTCTATCTATGGTGTAAAGCTATGGCAGTTCATCTATGTGATGGGTTTGTGGTTATAACGCAAAAGTATTAGTACTTACTTACACATCCAGGAAAATACACAGCAACAATAGCATTCATTTGGAGTCCTGGGGCCTCATTTATAAAGCTGTGCGTGGGATTCACGTGGAAGCTGGCGTACGGAAGAAATGTAGGATGTACGTGCGAACAAAAATATTCGGATTTATAAAACAGTGCGCACTCACATCTGAGTGCGCAGTGAGCCTGTTTCCCTTTATAAATCACAATCAACTCTAAATGTGGCGCAGCCTTTGCAGGCTTCACGTACCGCCCATATTTACCCATACATAGTCATCGACACGCCCAAATTAATATCATTTACTGAGTGCATGAAGGCGGTAGTGGCAATCGCCGACTGAAAGGGAAATGGAAAAATAGACTCCACACGGTGTGGATCACTGCGGTCACGCCGAAGTACCCGTTGGAGAAGTGGCGAACAGGGAAAATATAGTTTGGTGGCAGTGTGAGCATAAAGGCGTCAGAGTGCAGCCTGTGGCGATCTCTGTGAACACTGTGGCCGAAATAAAAAGAAGTGATCCGACATAAAAGTGGACGCAAACAAGTGCATATCCTCACACAACAGGGTTTGTGCCACGAGCGGGGGGCACTGAGACCCCCCATGAGATACAGATTTGGAGAATTCATCCCGGGACAGTGACGGGTGACGGAGGGTTAATAATAAACTTCACAGTCCCTTTCAAAACACAATTGCGAAGTGCTTAAACACAAAGAAAAACACATAGATAAAACGGACTAAAAGCCGTGAAAAAAAGTCACAGTAGCCTATGTGATGTACAGTAGGCTTATCATTAGTGTATGAAAAGGTGCACTCCTGTCTGCCTGACTGAGGCATCGAGAACAGCGTCAATGTAAAAGTAATAGGCTGTATTCCACCTCAATATTATCAGAATTAATTCCACAACATGCAGATAGGTTATTCTTTAATAACTGCAGAGCTTATTCGAACGTTGCTTTGTTTTTATTTGTACTCATATATCTCCGTTTGTAGGCTATGTAAGATCCTAATTCGTTTTGTTTTTGTTGGTATCACTCCATGGAAAAATCCGTGGAGGCATTTTTGTATTAGTTGTAAGAATGGCTTCATCCGTTTTGCAAAGGAACTCTCAATATATGATAGACCTACATGGCTTATAATAGGCCTATCTGGATTAATTTTACACAAACACATTCGTTCTCGCACTTCACACATGTGCCGACGGAGTCGCCGTTTCTCCTTTCTCCACTTTCTGTGCATACGCATGGGTCAGAGTTTGCGTGGAGGACCGCACATCTTCCCGTCAAGTTTGGTTTTTATAAATCCCAATATTTGCTTAGAAATTGGCGTGCGCCCTCTTCTGGGCGTACGCCACGTTTATAAATGAGGCCCCTGGTTGTGGTAAGATAGCTGCTTTAGGACTATATGACCTGTTTATATAGTACCAAATCAATAGTTTGATGTTTTCACTTTACTGTGAAAGAAGCTTGGGCTTAAATGCATAAATCAATTTGCTCTTGCACGCATCTATGTAATTCATGTTATTTAATATTTAATTCATGACATTCATGTATCCAAACATGGCTCCTTTTCATGAAATGCAATCAAGCATCTATAAAATTCTAGACAAACACTGTTAAGACAGCAAAAAAAAAACACAGACAGAGCCATCAGCCCCCTGCTGGGTCTACTGGCCTGTCCCAACCTTGTTTGTTGCAACCATTCGATACTGAAGTACAGTCAGTCGTTGGGGATTACTCAACAGTGCAATCAGGACAGCCCAATCTCCAACTCCCTACTGAGGCGACTGTCCTTTTTGCCGCCAATCAAGAGGAAACATGTGACAGAGACATCCTTTAGCCTCTTGCTGAGCCAGGATGGGGTAAATTGAAGGTGTGCAGCGTGTGTACTACATGCTGCGTGTGACTAGAACACATCCATTATGTGTCCGGTGTCAAATTATAGGTCAAGCATGACAACAGTGAACATGGGGCTTTATTGATCTGATCTGGAACTACGGATGAACACATGAATAACTGTGTAAGTAGGGCTCATTGGGTGGAAATCTTTGTTAAAACAGGGTGTGGGCGAGTTTTTCGACCACTGACCTGTGATGATCAGACATTCATTGTGATCCAGGGCTTCGGTGAAGAGGCGGGAAACGATAAGCTCGGGGTTGATCAGAAAACGGATTTCCTCTTGAACGAGGCCGGAACTGGTGACTCCGCCTCCCACAAATCGATTGGCAAAGTCCACCTGCAAATCAAAACAGATCATGAAGAAAAAAGCTATGAAACATCCACGGCTTTGCAGACTCTACTGAATGTCTCATACACATGCACATACTCTTAGAAAACAAAACCGCAAACATTATCCAGATGGACGTAATTGAACATGGACATTTCTCAAAACTTTGACAAGAGCAGTAAAAACGCCTCACGAAAGGGTCTCGGCCCCGTTTCTTTTATTTGTGACAGATTCCCTGTGAAGCTGATTGGGAAGGTGGCTCGAGGTGCTCGCATTTGCTTTGACATCTGTCCCCCGTGCCAAAAATGAGCTCTCCCGAGGAGCAGCACTTACGCACACTGCTGCCACTGGCACATATCAAAACAAGAGAGTAGTCCTACAGTCCAAAGTAAAAATCTCCCTCCAGTCATAACAGGCTTCTAAATCGACTGATGTTGGTAATATCTTTGGCTGCTTGTGTTCTTCTATGTGTGACACTGATTTAGTTGTTTATTTTGGTCTGTTTATGATTAAAAAGAAAAATATCCATCTCTTCGTTTCAGCTAAGACACAGACTTGACAACTGATTGTGTTATTCATAAAGCAGCCAAGTGGAACATATAATACAATTTCAAGAGTGGCAGTTGTTGCTCATTGGCCTGCAGACAGCCCAGATCAACCCCCCCCCCCCCCATCACAACCCCAGTCAAGAAGCTGCAAAAGGGGCTGAGCAGCAGATCTCTCCCCAAAACTGGTCACTCAACTCTGGGACAGCGAGCCCAGCCTCCGAAGTCTTGCTTTGACAGGTTGTCAGGCACCCAACCCCCACCCCCAGCAGAGCATCCATCAATCCAGGGGCTGCGGCGTGCCCCGGAGGAGCTGGTCATGTGTGCCCATCAACTGTCAAGCTTGAGGCAACTGGAGGCAAACAAAAAGGTGAAAAGGCAAAGCGGGCCGTCCTGACAAGTGTGCGGGAAACGTGGCCGACACAGAGAGCAGAGGAGGCTCAGAGGCCTCGACCCCGGTCCCAGCACACACTCCCAGTGACGTGCCACGGGCTCCCTCAAAAAGGCCTTTTCAGCAGCAGTAAGCATTCTGGATGGAAGACTCCAGAATGTGGAGGCTGAGTGACTGACTACAAGTCAGTCACTCAAAAGAGGAGGGGAACCAAGCACATGGTGGAGTAACTCTCAAACTAATAGCTCCTAAAAGCAAAAAGAAAGGCAAGGTGAAGTCCCTCTAAATCACAATGTCACTTTATTTATGTAGCACATTTAAAAACACCAGTAGGTGACCCAAAGAGCTTTCCAGCATATAAATAAAAACTGCCTCAGTAGAGATACAAAATACGACAATATAAGAACAAGAATAAAAACATCAGAAAACATCAGAAACAAACGAACCAAAGTAATTAAAACAAAGAGAATAAAGAAAGAAGAAATGAACACTACTGGTATACTTCTCCTCCTCAGTGTTTTACCTGAAGCATTCCACGACCATCATCTTCAATGGTCCCTTCACAAGTAATATGGAGCTTTGTGAGCAGAGTCTCTGAGCTGAAACGCAGAGAATGAATTGTTTTCCAGTTACTTTATATTGCTGACTATAGTAGAGGCAATGGATCTTTGCGTGCTTCTAAGCTTGTGCTGTATTGAGCAGGCAGACTACAGGGTTTTTGGAAAAAACAACTACAATTACTACCAAAACTAGAGACAATAGTATTTTACTTTGAGTGCAGTGTTAATATACTAAACCTTTTCCAATTCGGAGGTTTATCCAAGCTTTTTCGTGTGAATGTCACAAGGCCAGTAGGCTCTGAAAAACAAGAAGGAGAAAAAATGTTTTTATTTAAAGTTAACTTACTATGCATAAAAACATGGAAAAAATAAAATTTGAACCCTAACTTTGCTCAGTGAAGCTTTTGAAATAGCACATCAGGGTTTTCAGCTTCTCGATCTTCCTCGAAGAGGAGCCCTCGAACAGCCTGAAGTCAAGAAGAGATTATGAGTGTAACAACAAATTACAACACTGTATGTTCCTCTGTAGAAAATGTAGCAATTATTTAAAACATTGCATCCAACCACCGCCAACCACCAACTATTTCAGTTAGCCAAGGATAAGAGAAGTACAGGAAAAGGCCGGGAAAAATGATTATGTTCCATGTAGATAGGAGCCTTTCATTTCGGCCATGTGAGTTCAGTCAAGCTTTAACTTTTGATAAGCATTAGTCCATCTCTCACTCAGCTTCCCTTTCAGGACGTAGCCGATTATGTAGGAGCTCCTTCGTTGTTACGACAATGGAGTTGCCCCAGGCTTTCCATCAGTCACACTCATGTGCCACATCACAGCACTCGCACAAAGAAGGAACAGAGAGGGAAACAGGGCTCCCTCCTCGGGGATACATTAAGAAGACCTGTGTCACTTTTAAGCAAGCGACAGAGTGCTAGGGAGGCGAAAGGTCAATCACACACATACACACACACCTACACATGTGGACACACACAAAGCTGCTTGTAGCGAGGTGCAATGGGCAGGTTTGAATGCATTTTCAGCCTTAAGCCCACCGAGCAAACTCAACAACAAGGACCCCACAGCCTATACCTCACACGCCACTATGAAGAAAAGGAAATGTAATGCGAGTGAAATGGAATAACGACAAAACCTTGATGTACTGATAGCCCTTCAGGGGCTGGGAAAGTAATTCATCAAAGTCCAATCCTGCATTCACTTCTATTTGTTTTTTGTCAGTGTGGCCTCTAAGAACAACTGTACACAGTGTAGTCCTCAGGGGAAATGTCTTTGGCTAGCGACTAGTGAAAGCAGGCTTTTAGTAACCAATCGCAATGCGGTCTTTAGGGAATAGAGAATTAATACACTATTATATAACATCAATATACCCCCCACAGATGTGTGGAAAGCTATAAAGCAACGGATGAAAAAGGGTCTAAGTGACTACAGTGTATATAACAGCTGGGTACAAGAAAATATACTTAAAAAAAGGGGGGGGGGAACGGCATGGCAACTTTGAATGCACTTAATGATAAGTCTTAAATACAGTTTGCTGAAGAATGCTTGAACGACAGCACAAACTGTCAATCATTAAAAATAAATAAAAAATAAAGATAAAAAGATGTGTCAATAGTCTGTTCTATCTGAATACAAATAGAAAGACGTCTGCATTGAGATGAAAGGAAATCTTCAAAATAAAAAGCTTTGCTATTATTTCTTCTACTTGTCCCTGTGAAACAAAAATGCAGGGAAAAAAGGAGTTTGGATGCAACACACATGCTTAAAAAACAACAACAACAACAACATACATTTCAAAGCATTTAATATCTCTCGCACCAAATTGGTGATTCTGGACAATGTTTAGTAGCAGGCTAAAAAAAGATGACACTGGCTAGCTACCCTTTCAAATTACGGCAAAAGCTTTATGTCAATGGAATACTGATGCGAAGGAACTCGGTTACAGCCTTCTGCCAAACAGCCAATGGCCTTCTCCATTGTCAGAAGCAGCCATCTGAGTCAATGTTAATCTGATTCCCTCTTCCATTTAGGTAATTACACTGCGATGCCAACAGAGATGGGGCGGACATGACCGGCCAGTGATCTGCAGTCTGATTTTGCATTGCACCACCCCGACCATCTCCACAGTGAAAGCTTGCAGGGGGAAAAAGGGGGCTATGGGGAACAACCTACCTTTTTTTTCTGTGATATTGGTATTTAATATGTTGTTCAAACTGATAACCGGCCAGAAAATAGTATTGTACTGTATAGTTCTGGCCCTGTGCTTTAAAAAAATATAATCACACAAAGTAAAGCTATGTGGCTTTTACGAATGCTTCAATGAACAGTGACCTATGTGTACAAAGTGTGATTCTAAAAAAACAAGTCAAACTTATCACTTCCTTTGATCAATGTACTCTCTTTATAAGATGTCCAAGTGTAATTAAATCTATATACTTTACAAGGTCAATCATTCTTACCCCATTAAGTGAGGAAAGCATATACAGTAGTGCCCCCTCATGGAAATGAAGATAGTTGTCATGACCTCATCCGGTTGCGTAACTTTAAACACATCACATATGGAACATGCAATGTCTGCAATTTACCTGAAGAAGTTGATGTCTGGATAGTTGCAGTACTCGGTCCTCCTGGAGTTGCGTCGGGGGAAGGTGCAGAAGAAGGCGTTGGCCAGCAGACAGGCCACCTGCTCCTGAGACATGGTGATGGAGTGGTTGGTGCCTTCCTTGAGGAGGGGTATCGGCTAGAGGAGGAACAAAAGGGGATTGACTGAGGAAGGTCAAAATCATTTATTTGGACAATTTGCCAAACGAGACATTGAAGTATGTTGCATAAATGTACTCATTTGGCCCCACTCTGGGCTTCTTCAATCAGCCATCATGATTACAATCAACGTCCACCCTTTTCTCAGAAGAGATCCATAATCCTAATATAAAAAGGTACGTGTTTGTAAATAAACAGGGCATCCGTAAAGGTAATCGTGTCATGATGACAATAGTAAGAGCTTGATGCATGAGCTTGAGACTTTCTGGCTACAAATTCACGTTGCCATAAGGTTTGAAGATGACCAATTTGGGAGCGATAACGATGAATCATCCTCATTAGTTCTCCAATATTGTTAAACACATTCAGTTTAATTTGCACGCTATTTAATTGTTTTTTTTATGTTGTAGTAATCAGCAATGAAAGAGCCCATTCAGTTTTATTACAGGTTTAATCTATCCTTTTCTACACCAAATGAAGATAGGGTACAGAAATAAACTCTTATGTAGATGGATGTTTTATTTTGAAGGCCAACAACATTGAGTATTTCACACTCCATCACTACACACATTACGTGGGTAATAGTTTTACTTGTGAAACTCACTGTTAGTGTTAAATCAATCAAACTAGAAAATACATGTAAGGCATTGATGTAAAACTAAATTGAGATGAATGACTGCTTGGCCAAAGGAATACCCCAAAAATCTTTTTAATTAGACATTTTCAGCTGCATTAAGCCTAAGTGCTCTTCATCATCCACACTCCAAATAACCAGATGACCAACAGGACAATAAAACATCGGCCAAATGACCATCAATAGCCGCGTGCCTTGACCTCACCATTTCTACTGGCATTTCACAAGATTATTTGGCATGTTGTGACCTTTGAGAGTGATCTATACTATGTCACAGACTGGTGAGTCAGTGTCTGCTGGTTAGTGATGGCTGTTACCTTGGTACAGAGCTCAGATGCTCTCAGTGCTAATTGCACCATGTCTGGCAACAGGGAGCCAAACAGATGTTCGGCAGCATCGGGCTCCAGGACCTTGGAGAGAGAAAGAGATCTGTTTGACGTTTGTTGTTTTGCCACACTTTGACAAAGCTGTGACAGTATTAGCCGTTTGGGATGATTAGTTTGCGAAAGAGCTCTGATCCATGTCAAAATGTTGAGGCTGTATCTACAGTTTTAGAGAGAAACAAATATGATACATACACAACACAGAACATCCAAGACAAATACTGCAATACTGTCCATGCAGAGGGAAACAGTAAAAATGAAAACCTGTATAGCTGACCATAACTTTATAGTTGTCTTTTATAAGGGATTGTGGAAAAATATGGCTTCACATTATTAAATTACAACTGGCTTCAGCTGGACAGTTTGTTCATCATATCACCAGAACCAAATATTAAAGTAAAATACAAACCATCGATGGTTTGGTTTTACAACACAGCCTAAGTGCATCGGTGTATCTTCGACAATATATACTACCCGTATTTACACCCATATTGGCTGCAACATGTCAGAATGATCAATCACGGAGCAATTTCATCAAGGTTGCACAGCTATGCCAGCTGATTAAACAGTTTCCTGGAAGAGATGCAAATGACCGAGCATTTGAAATAGAAAGGACAGTGCGTTCTCAGGACAAGGGAGCCTTGACTGGTGATTTAACATTTATATTATGGCAAAGGAAGCCTGACTAAACACTGTCATAAGTAATGACCTGGTTGACATCATAAACTGCTCCTATGGGCGTAATAAATGAAGGCGGTTGACAGGCCGAGACGGTGGATATAGCTGAGGTAGTATTAAGCCGAGCCCTTTAAATCAGCGGAAGACAGTGCATCAAATCAACTGGACTAACTCTCAGTATGACTTGATACAGGTCTGTACATCACACCAAACTGACAAAGTAATCAAGCAAGATGTGTGGGTGTGGGCAGTGAGAAAACCAGAGCTCCCGTACAGATTTAACACAACGTCTCACACTCCTGTCCGGGCCCCCTCCCACAGGTAAAAGCAATAAAGCAATCTGTGGACGTGTGTGGCCACGTAAAAATAAAACACTTGCGCGCTCATAACTGTAAATACAACACTGGTTGGGCTGGAGAAAGAGAAATGAACCAAAAACCGATGCTGTCCGTCAACAGCCTTTCAGTTATTCATAAGGAGTGCGTGTAGAGAGATGAATATTCAATGAGGGTGCCTGGCCCGTCACTCCACGTCATTCAAATCTACTTTTTCCTCTGACACTCAAAATCATTCTGCTACAGTTTCTTCCTGTCTCCAATCCGGCAACTCTTTGGGAAAAGTAACAAAGTGTAAAATGGAGGACTGTTGAACATTCCCAATGAGCTACTTTCTATCAATTTATTACAGATACTGTGCATGAAGCCTCATTGCTACTGCCCCTCCAATATATTTGACTATTAAAACACTGATTCATCACACAGTCAGACTGTTCATTCTGTAAGGGACAGGAGCAATACGTCTTTGTTAAGAGGAACGACTATGCGTGTCAATTTTGCAATAATTGAGGGCATAAATAAAGCTGATGTATTCTGTGTGGGCAACAATGACATAAGACACAGGAACGGCAAGTATCTAACATGAAACACAGCTGTGACATTTGTTCATTTCCATAGATTTGTCAAATAAGCAGATTTCAAAGTGTTTACTGGAAATCAATCATCAATGATACCACCAGATAATCTTCACTTAAAGAGTGTGTGATCAAATGTTTCTCCTAATGGTTACAGCTTATGTGGCAGCTCAAGTTAAATCCAACACTTCATCTTAATATATTTGATGGTACGTGGTACTAGTTTTGCAATTCCTGTATACAAAGAACCTTGGCCTATTGTCAAACCTCTCCACATTTTCTGATTTGATCTAATAAAATTCCCATTCTAACATGATTTATGACATACATACAGCACACAATTGATTCCACAGTATAAGGCCAGGGTAAAGCATTCTCTGGGATGTAATGTCAACCATTTTCATTTCTGACAAGTTACCTAATGTGACCTTTTGGCAAAAGATGAAATTATTCCTCTAGACTCCCACTTTGCCTCTGAAGGGTTGCAACATTCTCCTGTGAGAAACTCATTGCTGTTCTTGTGCAAAGTGAGAAACACATTTGACATATTGGCATTCAAGAATAAAGCCTTACTTACATATAGTATTTTTTGCTGAGATGTGAGATATCATAAAAACATGTAGCCGACGCTTTGCAGTCGGAATACGAGAGAAAAAATCTATTATTTGTCTAGTTTTATAGGATCGGGATTTCTTATATCCAACACATATGCCATACCAAGGCCCATCTCTTTAAAAGGAATATTCCCCTTCATGAGCCAGACAAAGCTCTCCCTGATTCTCTACACAGGATGACGCAGAGCGCATCAAGACAACAGATGATGGATGGCATCCAAACCAGGCCGGAGAAGACAACCAATGGAACAACAGTGTTCTGGCACATCATGATGCAACTAAGGCAGGCCTGTTTTACCATATGTTTGTAAAGAAGCTGGGGAACAAAGATAAATAAATAAATAAACCCATAAACAACACCTTTATAATAAACCTTTCTACCCGGAGGTCCAAACTGCTAAATGTCCAGACGGTAAAATATAAAATGTGTACAAATAAATCACATTCTATTAACTGTGAGCAAGTCGCAATACTTTATTTATGTAATGCTGTAAAAATACAAGACACATGCAGACACACACACACACACACACACACACACACACACACACACACACACACGCACGCACGCGTGCGGTTTGAGAAAGCCTCGTGAAAACGCAGCACAAACATTTTCACAAAGCCCATTTTAAAACTTTGTTGCCAAACTTAGCCAAGTATTTACTTTAAATATAAGAATGTTTTACTGTTAATCCCTCAACGTCACAAGCTTGTTAGTTTGAATCTACTGTATGAATTCATAACTGGATTTTCAAGAAGAAGAGAAACAAAGACAAGAAAAACAGCTGCATAGTTGTGAGCAATTTCCGTTTATGCAGCCTTATAGAGATCTTTAACCTATACTTAAATACTGTTTATACCATGCCATTCATAAAAAGATCAGCAATCATAACATATGTTTGTATTGTTTACCTTTGTGCAGTACAAGTGTAACGCTGTGAAGTCCCATTTCTTGGCATTTGAGGCACTGTATTTCAATATTGCATTCTGTAACAACAAATTCAACAATTATATAACATTGAGAAGCAAAATTAATATTGATGGTCCTTTTAAACATGAATAACAAATTGTAAAAATATCAAATTCAGAGTGTTGTGTTTTGCAGTTTCTGGGCTCATGACGCCATCTAAAGGCAAACTCTAGTAACAACCACTACAGTGCACTTTGCTCCATTTTTATGAAGTGAAATACATTAGATCTTGTCAATAACATTACACAGATGTAAAACTTGCCTTCAAGTCATGAACTGTTGTAAATGTCTGGTTTAAAGTTTCCTGAATCAACTCCCACCGACTCTTATTCTGCAGTTCTCGAGTCTCCTGTGAAAACACAATCTTTGTTAGGTCTCTGAAGGGTGAATTCAGTTTGCTTGTCATAAAGGAAAAATTAAAATGCTCGATTGTCATGCCTGTTTCTTGCAGAGATTTCCTTTGATTAATTTAAGGTAAGGAAGCACCCGACCCCATAATATCCCTGGCCCTGATTTTGTTTCAAACTTGTATATGCAAATTTGCGACACAAAGTGAATAGCTGCTCTGAAAAATAAAACCTAGGGCTGAATGCATAAGCGCTGTTGCTGGTAGAAAGTGTAGTCTTAGCTGAAATTATTCAACAAAGCTTTCAAGCAACACTTATTAAAATATATATCATAGTGCTCATTGTATCATCGTCATTGCTAACTTGCTTAAGTCAGGCATAAAATGTGATGTGCACAGTGACATGTCCTATGTTGACCCACTGGTGTACATTCTGTTTGTCTAGCACATGTTTTAATGTGCCAATTATATATCTTTATAACAAAATTGCTTTTGTTATAATCTTACAAAATGTTACCTCATCTACGACAGGAAACAGGTTCCTGCTGGAACAGGGCATCTTGACATGCACATCATCCCAGGTGTCCCTAAACCTATTGGGATATGGAACAGGAACTTTACCATTCTCAAGGAGATCTGTCTGTCAAAGGGAGTGAATGAGAACAAATTACATCAGTACATGTTGTTGTATGTTAAGACTTTACATTTGAATGCATAAATATCATAAGGTTAAATAGAGGACGTGATGTCACATTTTTGATGCAAGTAATAAATAAATGTTGACCAGAGCAATCACAAACATTAAACAGTAAAGATTACACTACAGTTTGTAGTCTAGTAGTGTACTAATAAAAATTGTGAAAAAAACAAGCGAACATAATATCTCCTACTTTTACAAACACAGAGCAGCAACGTTGCAGAAACCTGCATAGTCAATAGGGTTTACCAATTACGTGACTGTATGTTTTCTATGATCTAACCACCTGAAGCTCTGCATATAAAAATTAAAGAATTTCTCAAACCCTTATCATCACAGTGTGCTGGCCAAGAACATCCTTCAGTGGAGGAGGCGGTCCGCCACATTCGGGCATTCTCTTTAGCTCACTGATTGGTGTTCCTAGCCATTTGACATCTGGCTCGCCATCAACAGAGCTAGTTCCCTCGTCTGCATCTCCTTTCTCTGGAGACATATCTGGCCTGCCCCGTCTCACAGGTAAACCAGGTGATGGGCTATTGGAAAAGAACTCTGTTATTTTTTTATTTTGTTTGGCAGATCCCTCCGAGCTTGCTGAGCATGTCTCCATTTCTTGGTTTTCTAATCCACCATAATTGTGGGTCGGTGTCTGCATAAGCCCACGCCCTTCAGAGACCACAGGCTTGTCTTCATTGAGGTCCTGTGGTGTCAAAGGCTGGGTTTCTTCATCCGAGTCGGAGATAGCAGGTTTTGCAGCAATTTGGCAGCCCGGGTCCTGAGCTGAGGTGCTTTGGAAGTCTCCGTCACTGGTCATTTCCACATCCTCTTGGGTTTGGCACACTTCAGCTGTACTAAGGTTTTTGGAGGGCTTAACCAACCACCGATCAAGAGTGCTATGACTGATGTTATTCTGCTCTCTCTGATGGGAACTTTTCCTCTTTACGCCAGTCTTCGGCCGTGCATCCATCTTTGTCACTGTGTTGTTTTGCCTCCTTTCTTGTTCTACTGTCTCATTGTCTTTGCTCTGAATACAAAAAACTGGGACTGTAAGAATAAAAAAAGAACAAACTGTTTTACAAGTGGTGACATACTAAAATGAAACATGTTTACTTGTTTGAAATATACTCCAGAGAAACTTCATCTAACCAAATTACCTTTGAGAGAGAATGAAGGAGACCTTGGGGAAATTATTTCAACCCTGAATCTCTTTGCTAAAGGTTCAAAGTCTGTCAGCGCAGTCATTCTACAAAAAGACAACAAATACGCAAAGTCCATATTATTGTGAGACGCAGGTGAGTCTTGACAGTTTAATGATTAAAAGATAAATAAATGTATACTCACAAAAGCACTGGAGCGGACACTACGAATGAAGTGTTACCTAGTTTTGTCCAGACTTGTTTCTCGGGCAAACATGTCTGCAATAGTCTAGCCAACCTTAAAATACGGTACGCAGCCATACATGACAATCTATTTGGAAAAGGCACTGCGTAACATACGCGTTAGCTAAGAGCCTATTGATGCAGGAAAATTCACTTTTGTATTTTAATACCATTCAGACGTATGCCTCAGGTTGTCACAAGTGAGTTGCTGTCCAATGATAGGTTAATAAGCTGTTTACAAACGAATGTCAGACAACTATTAGCGTAATAAGTAGCCTAAATGCTAGCTAGCTCTGACTACACTGACTTTTTGAAAACAATCGAACAATAACCTGTCTTACAAAAGCGTCACAAGCTTGAGCAGGTGTTATATGGAGTGAACGCTAGGAAATCGCTTCACTTTACACTCTGAAAACTTTTTGGGGGGTCTTTGGTTAACGTTAAAGCGCACAATGTAACTGTGTACAATTTGTAAACATTGCTACAATTCAACAGTACCGCTTTTCAACAACAAAACACTTCCGCGTGAATGTGACGTAACGAACTCTGAAATAACGCGATATCTCAGACGTCAATTCTTTTTATGTGGACCCCTTTCTTTTTTTCTTTTATAAAGTCTTTGTCCTGTATTATTATTGTTAATTTTTATTAACTTATTTGTATTTGTTCTAATATATTTTAAATATATCCCCTGTTATTCCTTATTCCTTATATCAAATCTGTAGACTTTTCGGTTTCCCTTTTAACCTGTAATTTTTATTATATTTAAATGTTTTATTCATATTTTTCATTCGCTTTTCTAATGTCTATTCTATACTTGATGTATTTTAATCTTGATGTTTTTCATGTCTATTCTATACTTGATGTATTTTAATCTTGATGTTTTTCATGCCCCTGTAAAGCACTTTGAATGGCCTTTGAATGTGTCTGAATTGTGCTATATAATTAAACTTGCCTTGCCTTGCCTTGTGGAATGTTTGAAACTTCTCTCCAAAAAATCTCATGCAGAAATGCTCATTATGAATAACATTTATATATTTCTTATTTGAATGTTTTTACGATATCTTTTGTTACCAAACTTCTCCTTAATATTTAACAGCAACTATGTTTTGTAACAGTTAAGCAGAACACTCTGATGAAGCAATACATATGATTTATGTGTTAATATTTCTTAGACGAAGGTTTTTATATTATAATTTTCCTAAAAATAAAAAATAAATCTCTAAAGCTGTCCTCAACTTTTATTAGAAAATATATTTGTTGTTGTTGTTGTTGCTGCTGTAACATAGTTATGCAGAAATTCTGCATTCTACATTTTACGCGGATGAAGGAATGCAGAGGAACGAGAAAGGATAAGAAGTAGTAAAGCAAGTGAAGTTTAACAGCCAGTTAACAGCCATATTGTACAGCATACATTTCTAGTATATCCTTCATCAAATATTTACAATATGGGACCTGGATTTTGTTTTGTTTTTCCTAAGCCTCGTTGCTCACCTGTCCTTAGCCACACCCATCATGACGACAGAGCTGAGCAGGAGACGGAACAAAAAAAAAGGCACGACCATGAATTCATTAGATAAGAGGAAGAGACACCACGGGCTCAACCGGGGACATAATCTAGACACTCGATCAGGATAATGATCAGAAAATACATCTTAGTCGCTGTTTTCTCGCTGTGTTATGTTTCTGGGATTCACAACCAAGGTGAGGCACAGGTGATTGGGTTACTCGCGTGTTAGATAGACTAGCCTGTTCTATTCACTCCGACAAAAATGACTGGACATTTTAAAGTGTTTTTCTTTTCTTTTTGCAAAACAAACTATTAAAAAGCTGTAACTTGGGCCTACTGTTTTGTTTGATTAATGATTTTTAAAGTGAAATTAATTATTGCATCCTAATAATTCAGTAAACCCGAAGAAAGGGGCCTATGTTTCAATGGGTTGGATTATTTGTCAGTGCTTTGTATCCTGGGAAGACGTATAACATTAGTTAACCGAGGATAGGCCTACCTCTTCTATACTGACAGCCTCCACGTTTCTTCCAGATATCTTCGATGGGAATACATTAAAACTCTCCAAGTACTCCATAGTAAATCCTCTGCTGGTTCGCAGATGGACAAGGAGCATCAACAGACCAACACATTCAAATGGGGTAGGTAGACATCCCAGACTAATTCATCTTGTTTGACAGGCATTGTAATATGACAACATTAAGAATGCTTTCCACGTTTGTTTTTCACCCATTTCAGAAATATGGAGAGGAGACAATATCATACGAACTCACCATAAACGACAGAAAGCACATCCTTCATCTACAGAGGAACAGGTCTGCACAGATTCCCGACTTTGTTATTTTTACTTTTTTATTTGCTTTGGATTAAATATCCTTTGTGTTTACTTTTTCTCTTGTCAGAGACTTTTTACATCCAAACTTGGTTCAGTATTCACTTGACGCCCAGGGCAACCACAAGTCCTCATTTCAAGACCAGCCAGTAAGTGAACACTTCCTTAATGTGATTCATTCAAGTGTGGTTTCACCATCATTCCCTGCCTTGAACCTCTTTTTACTTTTCTGTTCCAAGGTAAACTGCTATTTCCACGGCGAAGTGGAGGGATATGAGAATTCGGTTGTAGCGCTCAGCACATGCTCAGGCCTGAGGTTTGAACATCTTATTTTGCTTGTTTCTAGATCCTCATTCGAGTGATTAATAAAGAAAGAGCTTGGCCCTGGTACAATATTTTTAAATGTCTTACTACTTACCTACATTTTGACTCTCAATTAAATTGTATAATGATAATATGACGTGTGAGGTTATTGTTTTTGTTGACCGAATGAATGATCCATAGTAACAATTCACTGTATTCAAATTTCAAACTTGTACACTTTAAACGCTTTTGTCTGGCACAGTTTTTTATGTTCAGTATCAACACCTGTTTATCAATATTGGGAGATGTTCTCATTAAGATGTGATGCTGACTGTATATAAGGCCAAGGTAGAGCCACAGCATGAAGCTGGACAATTTTCTCTTACCTCAGACATATTGTTTCTTACCTTATCACAGGCTGGTTTAAAAGTTTTTATTAGTCAGACGTATTGACTTTGGTCGACTGTATCTGTTTCTCAATCAGTATGATTTGTGAGGTAATGCCATTGTGTACCACGCCCCTGCTTTAGCACAAACTGAAAGCATTTCTCTGACGGCGTATCTGCCTTGCTCTACTTCTCGCTATAGGGGTGTGATCGTCCTTGGGAATGACACCTACGGGCTGGAGCCTGTGCCGGAGTCTGCCACCAATAAGCACCTTCTCTACCTACTGAAGGACATCCAGTCGGAACCCACCTCCTGCGGGGTCGTCAGCGAAGCCGCAGCCACGCAAAGCCATGAGCCCTTTGAGCCTGGCCAATCACTGGCTTCCCTACTGCGGGTGTGTATGCGTGCTATTCATTCACCTGGATCTTATTTATACACTATTTATAGCCTGGACAGGTTTTTAAAAAAGGAATGTGTCTGAGGTTTCAATTAAGTTTCATTTCCTTCTTGCTGTCTGTTGTTCCTCTCGACAGAGGAAGCGCAATTTGCCCCGAACCAGTTATATCGAGTTGGTCCTGGTTGCAGATAACCTCCGAGTGAGTTTGTATATCTGTTTGTGCTTTCCCTGTCATGTGATGGAGAATGTATTGGTTGCAACAGGTTGAATATCTTTAGACTTTAGTTTAAACAAGTACAGTAGATAAGCACTTGTACTTATTGACACATCACTTTGGAATGTGCTTTTTCCCACAAATGTTACAGTCCTTTTTCTATGCTGTGCCATAAGTATTAAGCAGTCTATCGTAAGAGATAAGGAAATAATCTTTCATCCTTGTGCTTGTATTGCAAAAACAGTATAATTTTAAGGAGAAAAATGAGACAGCGGTACGAGAGGAACTGGTTGAGATGGCTAATCTACTGGATGGGGTGAGATTTGAAGTTGTTTGTAAAATAAATGATTCTTAATACTAATGAATTGTAAAGGCTGTTTTTGTGACTGCACTGTGCTTTGTAATCTTCATCTTTTCGTTTCTATTCTAGTATTACAAACAGCTTAATATCCGCGTGGTGTTGGTGGGCCTGGAGATTTTTAAGGACGCCAACCCCTTTGATGTGGAAGGCTCTGCGGGAGACGTGTTGGGGAGGTTTGTTAAGTGGAGGAAGAATTCTCTGTTGCCAAAGATCAGGCATGACATCGGGCAGCTCCTTGTGTAAGTAAAGTGTGTGTATATATTTTGTTACAAGAATTAAGGATTTTGAGCCTATGTAGACTCACATTTTTTGACTCGTGTCTTTGTTCACTTGTTTGTCAGTGGTCGGCCCGACGCGTACGGAGGAGGCGTATTGGGTATGGCCTTCGTGGGCACGGTCTGCTCCGTAGCAACCTCCGGAGGAATCAACGTGGTGAGTTCCAAATCCCTTTTAACCTCTAACACCAGCTGCCTGGCACCCTGCTTTTTTTGCAGCATGAGCTTTTGTACGGCAACTGATACTGTCTGCATTATTTATGGGATGTTATACCAGTGCAGGTCACATGCCTCATACAGGCAAACCGTAACAAAGCAGTCAAACAGGTTAGACATTAGAGTCCAGTATTAAAAGTAAGCTCCATGACGAGGCAACTTTGATGTGGATTCCTTACATTCCTTTGCATTGTTGTTCATTACAGTGCGTTAATATCCTTTTTGAAAGTCAATTCAGGATTATATATTTGGGAAATAAACTATGGAGAATGTTAGCACTGAATTTTCGTGGCGTGTTTTCACAGTTCGGCGGAAACAATCTGCCTTATATCTCCACTGTGGTGGCCCATGAGATGGGCCATAACCTGGGCATGCATCACGACAGGGCTGGCTGCGAGTGTAGCCAAGACACTTGCATCATGGCATCCTCTGCTACGTAAGACATCTCCCGCAAAATATTTCTTAACCTCTTGACATAACATTTTTTAAATTATTTATTTGTTTTTAATTTGGTAGCAACAAATAATGATCAAAAGATTGTTTGGTAGTGTGAGGCCCAAATGGATATTTCTGTTAATGGTTTGTCCTGTTGTCCTGCAGTGGTGCCATGAGTTTCAGTAGCTGCAGTGCACAATCCTTTGAGGAGCTGGTCATTCGTGGAGGAGGCCAGTGTCTGAAAAACCAGCCCTCCCCATCAGATGTGGTCGGTGTTGCTGTATGTGGCAATGGCCGGCTGGACAATGGAGAGGAGTGTGATTGTGGCACACCAGAGGTACAGTAAAACATGTATACACACACACACACACACACACACACACACACATACACACACACAGGAGGTCACAGCCTGCATGTTTTTGATAATAGATTTGACGACCAATACATTTGCATACATGCAGATAAATACATGTGCAGTACATTATGCTCATCTTTGTAAATCAAGAAGACTTTTCAGGTGTAACATAAATGTTTTTTCAAACACATGTTGCCTATTAACAAACATTTCGTCACGGTACAACTTCATTGATCTGTAGGAGAAAGATATCCTAGCAATGTTAGAATTTTTGTACTTGTCTCTTTTTTTTTAAATGATTAACATAATCTTTATCTGTTTTCATTTCATACAGGAATGTGGGGATACATGCTGTGATGCTGCCACCTGCAAATTGACATCTGGATCTGTCTGTGCGCAGGGGGACTGCTGCGAAAACTGTCAGGTAAGCATTATGTTAGACTTCAGGACAGTTATGTCACTTATGGCTGCACTGAGTTGTGGCAATACAACTTACTTTGGAAAACAAACTATATTCCTTGTTGGATTGGTTTGGAACTATCGTGTTTTGTAAAGCACAAGTAAAGAAACTTTGCGTCCTGCAAGAGTGGCGAAGGAAGTTTGATAGGTTGCCACGATGACACTACACATTATTTGCAGGTTTTTATTCTATCCATGTACTATGTGATTGTTTTTTTTCTGTTTTTTTTTTCAGTTGAGCGTTGCTGGAAAGCCGTGCAGAAAGTCTGTCAACAGCTGTGATCTTCCTGAGTTCTGTAATGGCAACAGTGCTCTCTGTCCTGAGGACTTCTACATTATGGACGGCCTGCAATGTGAAAATGGTGCTGCGTACTGCTACGAGGGCCGGTGCCAGTCGTATGATTTCCAGTGCCAACATCTCTTTGCACCAGGTATGTTCAAGAGTGCTTGATACAAAAGCTTCTGTAGATAATTGAACTCCAGAAAATGTGAGGTTTTTGTACTTTTGGTCATGATTTCTGATTGCGAGTTCTAAATTTTTTCTACGGTTAAACGCATATCTTTAGATCTCTATGGCATGATATTAATTCACTTCCCTTGTCATTAATGTTTTATCTTGGATATTATGCATCTTGCTTGGGCAGATCCGGCAAAGAAAGCAGACGATATCTGTTTTACGCATTCAAATATTAAGGGAAACACATTTGGAAACTGTGGAATCGGCAGCAATGGAACTCCCAGAAAATGTACTGTTGCGTAAGTACTGTGTTTTCTTTAGACACTACAACAGCTGCAGCCATCCTGCAATTAAATAAAAGACTTGAAACTCCTAAATCATAACAGAGCCCACTTTCTTAAAATTGTGAGAGGTATATTTAAGATCTTCAAGATACAGTTTTTTTTTCCCCCTGTGATTGCATTCCATAGTATTGGGATTGGCTGACCCGTGTAGATACAACTGTAACATTGTTTTATGTGAAGAAGCTTGTTCCAAAACCATAGACTGTATATAACTATCTAACAGCTGTCAGAATGAGAGGCACCTATTTGCGGACCCATGGGGGAGCGGAGCTCCACCGGAAACCTTCTTCTTCGTTTTGTTTTACTGGCGGTGATCACCCAGCGTTTCTTCTTTGTTTTGTTTTACTGGCGGCGATCACCTAGCGGTGAATAATAACAAGACACAGTTTCCACCGGCTATGGTGCTAGTAGACAGTAAAATAAGTCAGTTTGTTAAGTGGCCAGGACGGTGGTAAAAAGTAGATGTTGAGGTAGAAGATGAATGACGCAACAAAGCTTTGTGTAGGCCTACATCTTCCGAAATCCGTCTCTTTAATTCACAATTATCAAGGTCAATCACATACAAATATAAACTCTTATAAATAAAACACAAAAAGTGCCACCACATTAAAATAAACAACTAATTTTAAAAAGTGGGGAGTGAAAGACATTAACGTCTGACACGTAAGGTGACAGTTTCCATTGTAGATCCTGATTGATTTATTACCTCTAGTGATCACAGTTTTAATTATTATATAATTTCTATATTCATATTAGGCTATTTAACGAGGCTCGTCTGTGACTTTGTGATCACGCAAGTGAACAGTAACGATCGCGTGCAGCCGCAGAATTACATTTCAACCTGACATAAATAGCCTATGTTTAGTGGCACAGACGTTAAAAAACTCCTAAATAATAAATAAATAATGAGATACGTACAATACAATAGGTTTATTAATCTGAGTAGAGCATGTTCACGATGTGTAAGGTGGCCGCATATGAACGGCACGAGGGCTGAGAACTATGCTACTGATCAGATAAATGATCGATCAAACGTAAAATCATCAGGAAATGATAAAAACATCCCGATGGAGATTTCTATGGAGTGATTTTGCTTTAAACTGTACAGGGTTGCGTTGTGGCAGTGACACTCTTCTCTTTCTTCAGTCGGAGCTGCAGCGTAAAGTGAAAACAAACTCAGAGTAGGTCAAATCACCTATCCAGCAGGTTAGACCCACGGAGTATGTTGCCGCAGTAAACCAGCTACCTGAAATAGGCCCCTGGCCACTTGGCCGCCAGTAAAACAAAACAAAGAAGAAGGTAGCGTATTTCCGGTGGAGCAGGTTTCGTGTTTCCAGTGGACCTCTGCTCCCCCATGGGTCTGCAAATAGGCACTCTTGGTCAGAATTGACTATGTTCTCTTGAACTTGCCCCCAGGAACGCCATGTGTGGAAAGTTACAGTGCACTAACGTGGACCTCAACACCATCCCTACTGGTGCCCAAGTCAGTATTGAAATAGTCCAAGGGTCCTCGTGTATTAATGCAGACTTCAACCTCGGCCCAGATGTACTAGATCCTGCCTATGTCAACCCTGGCAGCCCTTGTGATAAAGGAAAGGTGAGCGTACAAACAATGTTTTATATAGCATGCCAAAGACATGATTGTGCTCATAATTGTTCCAGGACAGTAGCATTTGTGATAGTGACGGAATCTAAAGACTCATTTGGTTTGCATCAATAAGTTTTAAGTCTCCTCCCTCAGACCTGTCTGGACTTTGAGTGTGTGAACGCCTCCGCTCTGCTGCCCAACCTCGACTGTGATGCCCAGACCACCTGTAACGGCCGAGGGGTATGTCTTCCATTTTCTGACACTTTTCATTTTTTTTACTCTTTTACCAGCCGAGACCGGAGTCTGAATTTGAAGGTATGTTTTCCTCAGGTATGCAATGACCAGGGGCACTGCCACTGTGAAAACGGATGGGCGCCGCCTACATGTGGAAAATCAGGGCGAGGTGGCAGCATGGATAGTGGTCCTGCAATGATAGGTGGGTTTAGATTGTTCCTCATCTTGAAAAATGATAAATATATGAAATCACAGAAAGGCATACATTCTGCTATATACAGTCCACATGATGCCAGCCACACTCAAAAGCTCTAATCTGGGAAATGTAAAAATACAAGATTGCATGGCCTACAGAATCCACTATCAGGGCTTTAGATTAGTCATATTGATTAACTAATTGATTTAATCGGACGTTGTCTGTTAAATGCAGTTGAATGTACTGTCAAGTTCCCTATGCCCACATGACCCTTTCTTTCTCAGACTACTCCCTCAGGAACGGCCTGTTGATCTTCTTCCTGTTGGTGGTGCCTATTCTTGTCATTGTCATTCTGGGGCTGCTCTACGTCTTCAAGAGAGACACGCTGGACCCGTGCCTAAAAAGGAGCCACACCCAATCCAAGTAAACTTCACCTCCACATTAAAGATCTGCTATGTAGTTGCAATGTTTTATATTTGAATAAAGAAACTGATAGCTTTTCTTTTTTCTTCCTTTTGCTTTCACAGGTCACGCTATGGTCAGAACGCAAATGGACCGTCAAACGGCAATGTTCAGACAGGTGAAACAACCCAGCATTCAGTACCTGTTCCTCCTGACAGGGTAAGTGTTTTTAGTTTTTCGTAAAAATCATCAATGCAGAGGAGGAAGTGCTGTGTTGATTTTGAAGTAGAAAAGTAAATTTTAGTTGCTTCAAATTGCTGTCACAGAAACGGAAAGAGCCAACTTAATCAAAAGGGGAATGTGTTTTGTTTTAAACAAGTTTTTCTTCTTCTAATTCCAGCCTGGATATCCACCAGCTACCTCAGCTCCAATTTCTGGGTATGAACTGTGGCCTTTTTTAATGTATTCATTGCCCACACCCACGCACAGATTGTGATTTGAAATATAAATCTGTATAACTGGTTGAGTTGATTAAATATTTAACTTTTAGTTTCAGGTATGGAGAGCTGGATTATTGGAATGACGCTGCAAACCCTGAACCTGCACATCAACCACCACATCAACCAGCTCCTCAGCAGGGGCCAGGAGTGCCCAGACCAATCCAGCCACTGAGCTGATTTTCTCTTTTTTACTGACTGTCTTCAATTGTATTGTGAATGTAAAGAGTTAACTACAGGTCATCATTATATGAAGAAACTATTTTAAAACACTGTTATGGTAAAACTCACTCTTAATGTGTTGCCACTGCCAGCACCTTTTTTATTGTCAGTTGTAGTAGTAGTAGTAGTGGTGGTGGATGAGGTTGGTAGATGTTACATTTTTCTTGGAATATGTCTGTTTTATTTGATCCTGTTTAAAACTCATTGGAAATATGTGTGCAAAAAAATATTTAAAAAAAAACGAAACCAATCTTTTTGTATTAAATGCTATTATGTATTGTCAATGTATTTAAAATATGTTTCTGAATTTTAATTTCTTGAATGTAAATAAAAATCTGTATGCAATGGGATTCAAGCTTCTGTGTTTGAGTTTCTTGGAAAGTCAAATTTCAATTTTTTTAATGAATGAATTAAATGATATGTAAAAACTCATATGAATATACAAAAAAAAATCCTCTATTGTGGTTTGTGCGAATATAACTTCAAAACCTATGCAAATGTAAGAAAACATGTAAATAGGCCTAGCTGTCCACTGTGGTGACCACTGAAAGGAAGTTCTATTTTTCTTCTTCCTGTGCTTCTTTATTTGCCTTGGGTCCTTTATTATACTATCTATGCTTGGGTCATTCTGCGTGCTTTTATTTTGAAGTTACTTGTATTCCTTATGCTGTGACGCGGCATGATGCCGGAAGTTTACTCTCAGCTGTATGTATACTATCTATGGCTATGGCTGTCACCGACCATGACTGCTGAATGCTGCTGAAGAACCGTGCCTTCTTCGTCCATGGCACCGTGTAAAATCTCTGCATCGTAGCGGTTCTCCGGTAGCGCATGGCGGCAGAGGGCCCCGGTGCTGTCGGCCGGGCTCCTGTCTGCCTGTGCGTCCTCTGCGGGCTGCCCGCCTCTGGGAAGTCCACTCTGGCCCGCGAGGTCCTCAGCACCGCTGCAGAGCACGGATGGAGAGTCAGCCTGGTACCGTATGATGACCTGATCCCCGACCATGCTTTCCAGGCCAGGGTAGTGGAGGACGGCGTCAATATGCAAGAAATGGTGAAGATATTTGAGCTAAATTTGCCGATTATTATTTTTTGTTAAACAGCGAGTTTAGGATTCGATAACATAGTAGCCATCCCCAAAAGTGCCATTCTGATGACAGCTTATCCACAACTATTATAGCCTTTAGCACAATACATTTTCCCTTCAACTGTGATGTGAAAAATCCCAAATCAGGAGTTCTGTTTTAATAATTGGAAGTATTTTAGGGGTATCATATTACATGATATTGGACAAGAAAGGGGAAAGGTAGGTGAGTCAGAGATTCAATTATTTATTTTGATTATTTCTTTTATACTGTTTTTTGACTTTTTATAGACAATCAAATAGGCTGCACATGTATTCACTATACACTCACATGGGTTTCTGCACTATGTGCTCCTATTACAATTTTCACAATAGTTTCATGCCATAATAACAATGTATTGTGCATTACACAGCATTCATTGATTATTTGGATGCACTTATTTTTCCTTTTTTCTAGCACACTGAATGGAAGTTGCACAGACAAGCAGTTTTGCGGTGCATCGAGCAGTTCTTGGACAAAGGTCAAGTTTTTGCCAGTATGCCGAGCAGCTTTCCGATCAACAGCGATGCATGGGAACGGTGCATTGGAGCTCTGGATCGCTCTGAGACCGAACACACACCTCTTCTTTTCCTGCTGGATGACAACTTCTACTATCCGAGTATGAGATATGAAGTGTACCAACTTGCAAGAAAGCGTAAGTACTGCGTAAGAGCTTGGTTATTGTTTTTCAAGCATGCTATAAGCGTCAAACAGGAGATTAGACCCTCCTGTACGCACATGAATGCACCAGTGAACATTTTCAAACCTGTTGTATCGCAACACAAGTACATAACTTTAAAAATTTAAGGGGGAACTCAATGTTTGCTATGAATGATGAATTATTGATCTCAACAAGTGTCAAGAAACTGTAAGTAAATGTGTTTTTAATTAACTGGAAGAAACTGATGCCTGGCTGTGGTAGCCTGGAAGACAAGAAAACCGGTGTGTATTCCCTCTAAATGGTTACCATTTGGTGGAACATACTGTATGTGTCCCTTGTCTCTTTTCAGATTCGCTGGGTTTCTGCCAGGTGTATCTGCAGTGTGATTTGGAGTCGTGCATCAGAAGAAACCAGAGCCGGTCCCAACCCATTCCCACTGACGTGATGCTGGACATGGCGAAGCGTTTGGAGTCTCCCAATCCACAGAGGAACCCATGGGAGACAAACAGTGTTTCACTCAACACCACAGACAATTTGTCCAAATGCGACATGTAAGAATACATCATTTATTTTCAAATGCTTATTGCTGAAGTTGCATGAATCAGTAATTAATTTCTCGCCCGTCTGGCTTATCCTCAGCCATAAGGTGATAGAGTTGATCTCCTCTGCACTGAGCAACCCGCTGAGCCCAGTGGAGGACAACACTGAACAAATGGTGGGTCATTATAGCTCCCATCAAACTCATAATAGTTAATTTCAAAAAGGTCATCTATTGTGCCAAATTCACTTTTTCATGTTTTTTTCAAACAACCCTCACTCTGTTCTCCACCTTTCTGAAAACCTTGGATTAAATAAGCGAGTCAAGTTTCTCTCCCCCATATGATGTCATAAGGGAGAAGCCACGCCCCCTCATTGCCAACCTAACTTAGCACTACACCCTCAGATACCCCTGAAGTTAACTTCCAGTTAGCCAATCAGAGCAGACTGCGCTTTTCGGAAGGCCGCGCTTAAAGAGACTCTAGAATGGAGCATCTTAGACAGAGGCTGAAAAGAGGAGATTCAGCATGGCCCTGTGAGAAATATGAAATGTTTTTTGGATGCTACACCATGAAGACAGTTTCTGGTAGAAACCCACATTACAATTTGGAACCTGAAAATGAGCATAATATGTGATCTTTAAATATGCACCTTTTAGAAGTGGAGAATGTATCAGTCTCATACCGTTGCAGGAAGCAGACCGTCTGAAATGCGCCACTAGTTTGGTCCACCAGGCAGATCAGGCCTGCAGACGGCTCATCTCTGAGGCCATGAAGACAGCCAGAGGTCAGTTGTGAGCTTTAATAAGTAGCACACGTTTTATATTTTACTCGGTTTGTCCAGAATTAAGAACATTTTGTCGCCCCAACCCTTAGAAAGTCAAGTTCCCCCCGAGGACATGAGGACTCTGGCCGCCCAGCTGAATGAATCCAAAGCAGCATTTCTTCATGGCATGCGGACACAGTTGCTTCAGGAAGCGTGTTTTGCTCAAGGAGAGGACATTGATGTGGAGCGTGTGGTGAAAAGAGCGGTGGACGTGTTTGATCAAGAGAAAAAGGAAATTCTCTCAAGAATCATAAGGTGAAGATAAATGATATGAATCTTTGATTGATTTTTTCAAAAAAGAGGATTTAATCAACAGTAACATGTGAATGTCTGACAATCTGTATTTAATTACTTGTAAATAAAACTTCATCTTTACTGGTCATATGCTCTTCACTTTTCTGGACCATTAAAAACAGAATGTTTAAAAAGTATTTCTTGTATTTAAAAACCTTTGAAAAGGAATACTTTTTTTAAATCCAAACTTTTATTTTATACATTAAAACTTAAGATACAGAATAACAATAATGATCATACACATGACCATTTGCAAATATTATAACATTTTAATCTGCAGCATACACATGATTTACTTTTTCACTTTCGGTCCATAATAAGGGTAATTAAATAGAAAACTACCAATTCAAGTCTTTACTTTTAGTTCCACTTTTTCACGAATCAAACGTTACCAATTAAAATAATAAATTAACATGATTTAATTTCACATCTGAGAAGCGTCCTACACCATCGCAACATCCGCTACTATGCAAATAAAGAAAAGGCTACGGTGAAATCAGTGTGCGTACTAAAACTCGGTATTTACAGTACTAGAAAAAATAATCAAACCACTGTAAAAAAAAAAAAAAGCATGTAGAAAATAGTTTTCATGGGTATAAAAACCAGGGAAAAACCATATTGAAGTTTTGGTAGACACCTTCTGCAGCTTGCAGAGCGACGTATATATAAATAGAACAGCAAGAAGGATTACAATGAGTCTGGCTTCACACGTTAAAAATAAAACATCTCTAAATATCCTGCCTGAGTTTCTCAAAACAAACCTATCCCAATCGTTAGAATAACAAGACATAATGATAATGGACACAGTCACACTACCGGCCCCACACTGAATACTGCTGGTGGAGCTCATTACGTTTTGTGTCAAATACTGTTAATTGGTATTTTAAGTAAAATGTCTCATATAGCTGCCTTTGTTATCATAATTTACTATACAAGCTTAGTAAAATATTGGTTACTTACTATAAAGTAATGAGCCATGTTAGTCTAAGTTGGAGACATGTAAAACTGAAGTAAGGCATCAGTATAATGCAGTTAGTGAGTATAAAGTGAATAAAAGGAATAGTCAACCGTACATAAAACCATGGAAGAATGTAATGTAAATCACTGTGTTACCATGTTTTAGATTCTGCACGAGCATTATATCGAAAAACACAAGGATTCGAACACGCCACGTGCATTTACTTTCCTAGAAATCACTTTTTATGTTGCCCACGGGCAAAATGGCACGCAAAGTCGTATCTGTCCGCGCACAGGTGACCACAGATGTTGCACTGGAAGGGATGTTCGTAGCCATGGCAGCCCATGTGAACGGTGTAGAGGATATTGTCCGGGAAGTGAATATCACAATGTTGGCATTGGTGTAAGAGCTGGTGGTCGGCTGTGGTCAAGCCAGGGGCTGGTGGCGTGCCCGGCTGGCTGTTACTAACGCTAGTGTTAAGAGTGTTCACGCCGTTCTCAAAGGCAGGACTGTATCTCTCCTCGCCCGAGGCAGGAGATTCTTTTCCACGTGGTGAAGTCTGGACCCCATTGGAACAAACTGCAATGTGTTCACCAGAGACTTGTTGTATGAGGATGGGCTTCACGTCTACTAAGGACTCTCTGTCTGGGGATGCAGGAGTCTGAGATTCCGGGTGAAGGTCGGCCAACTGGCCAGCAAGTGTGGACAACTGGTCCAGTGGGTTATTATAAGTCACCGCACCTCTACTGCGACTGTTGTCCTCATCTACCTTGGGAAGGTTCTTATACTCGCCGTCGCTGCTGCTCAAATGGTGGTGGATCTTGTGAGACAAGTCACTCAGATAATCCGTCTTTGGCATCACCACGGCGTTGGGGTTGAAGTTGATGAGCAGTCTCCGGCCGTAGCCCAGCGAGCCGGTCCTCTTCTGCAGGGAGCTCAGCATTCTCTTGTTGGTGAAAGAAGAGCGTGCGACCCTGGTGGGCAGCAGCTTGTGGCGGCGGCGGCGGTGGTGCGACAGGTTGCTGCGGTCGCTGCAGCGGAAGGCGCAGAGGTCACACTTGTACGGCTTCTCTCCTGTGTGCGAGCGCATGTGGGCCTCCAGGTGGCGCTCGTACGCCGAGGCAAACGGGCACAGCTGGCAGCGGTGAGGCTTTTCTCCTGGGTGAAAATTAGGAGAGAGGACGTTATTACAAATTACAATGTTCAAATTAAGGCAAAGTACTTTGGGGGATTGTGCAAAAATGTGGATAATTGATATGGACAGAAAAAGAGTGAGCAAGAAGATCCAATATTTCATTCATTTTTTAATGCAGGCTAGGTGAACTCAGTAATGCAAATCAATCTCAGAATTTCACATCATTCTGACAGAGATGCACCAATTTTAAATCCTTGGATGCTATTTATGACAGATCATAAGCACTGACATACTGGTTGAACATGTGTTGAAATATGAATGACAGGGTTGCTGGGAAAATGCATTAAAAAGCACATCTGTGTTCAGTCGCTGACCAACTAGAATGCTTTTCAAACCACTGTTTAATACTGTCATGCAGTCACAGATTTGGGCAGGATTTTGCATTTTTATAAATATCTGGAGGACCCAAAGGGTGCCGCCTTGGGTAGGAAAAACTGACACGAAGCTGTTATATCCTGTCCAATTATACAAATTAGAGAATGATTTCTTTATAGAATAGAATAGTCTAGAATAGAGTATCTGTAGCATACCTGTATAACGGAAAATGAATGATGCAGTCTTATTTCATGGTACATTTATAACATATATGATTGGAAACATTTAAACGTAATAGCACATGTTAATTGTGTTTCAATAAACTGGAATTCACCTCCTTTAACTCCCCTATTAAAGGAGTTAAAGGAGGTGAATCTACCAATATGTATCTACCAATGTGTCTGAATTACCTGCAGATTTCCTTTTTTGTTGCTTAAATGAACGAACGCAGCTGCAACACTGACCTGTGTGGATGCGGATGTGCTCTATTAAACGAGCCATCCCCTTGTTGGCATAGCTACAGTAGCTGCACTTGTACTTCCCATCGCAGGTCCTCTCCAGGCCGTCCACCTGGACATCTGGCCCGTCCTCCATAGGCAGGCTCACCTCCACAGACGGAGGGACCAGTCCATTGTGCTCACTCCTGGGGGCAACTAAAAAACAAACGCACAATCATTTTATGATTTTTAACATCCTTACTTTTCAAATAAGTGTTGCTGTTTTACGTATTGCTCTCCCTTCCCACCGGCTTGAAAGGGCTCCCCAGAGTCCTTTCCCCCGCAAACAGAGCCTGAAATCATGTTGACGTGCTGAGTTTGCTGCGTCAGGTATTCTTGAAATTCCCGTACGAAATCCACAGGCTCGGTCTTTATCTCTTCCATTTTTCTTCTGTATTGAACCTGAACAGAACCAGAGGAGACGAGTCGGAAGTTGAGAGTCGGAAAAACCACAATGGCAAACGTAGCTGCCAATGATAATCATCTATGATAACCACATCCTCCCTGGGTAATTTAGCCCGTAGCTATTGACAACAATGCTAACGTCGTCTAGCTAGCTCTAGCTAGCCCGTACAGCTGTTTTTGTTTTTACAACACAGACTATTTAAACGCAGCTCCTATCTTACCTTGCAGGGTCTTAATAACGTTACCGATAAGCAGTGATAATTGTTAAAATTTGGCCCCGTGGTAAATGATCAAGCTAGGATGGTTAGTTACCAAGTGAACGCTTCCGTTTTTTCTGTTGCGTCCGTGTTCTATGGGTCACCACAAACGCAACTGTTACCTTCGCGTACTGTCGGAAAAAAATGTATTCTTTCGTTTCACACTTACAAAAAACTTACCTCAACTATGCGGAAGAAAAGTCTATATTATCCGGGTTGGTAGGATGACGTCTTAGCTCGTCTGCTGATAAAAAGCGCCATGCTTCGCAGCTGGAATTTGTATTTTGCCAACTAAATTGTTTCATCTAAACGCTAATATACTCCTGTGAAACTTGAGTGTCTGGCAGGCATAAAGCGAACCTGAAGGCAGCATCACATGTAAACATTTTGTAACAAGTCATGGCTGCCCCGTTGGTCAGGATTTTCTCAAAGGTGAGACTGAATATTGTCATCGTATTGATTTACATGTGTAGGTTTTTTTATGCACCGATTTCATTATAATTTCCAATGTATCGGTTCGTTGTCCTTGGATTTTGTAACCTAGTTGTCTCTTGTTGAGGTGACTTTAACGCTAACAGCTGCTAACGCTAGCACAAGAGCACAAACGCTTAAAATTGACACATCACTGACTCTGCAGCAGCTATAATTATTAAATGCTTAATCGACGTGACTTTCTAGCGCTCCTACTCAAACGTTGTATTTGTGTCCTGTATTCAGTCTTGCAGGCAGATCTCTCGACCATGGGGTGCTTGCCAGGCTGGGTGGAGGACAGTGTCCAACAGACCTGCTCCAGATGTGTCTTCAGAGCCAGCAGTCTCCTTTCCTCCCCTTCAAACATACTCAGAGGAGGAGAACATGATGAAGGAAGCAGGTAAGCTGGGAATACACAAGTCCTATAGCTGAAGACAGAAATTCCCTCAAACACTAAACATTTGTCTTGTGTTTCGACAGTGAAGAAATATGCACAAGAGCGCATAGCGCCGTTTGTTTCAAAGATGGATGAGATTTCTGTCATGGACACGGATGTCATCACATCTCTCTTTGAACAGGGTGTACGTAATCCATGTTATTGTGATTAAACAGAATGTGCCAGAATTTTTTTCTTTTCTGGTGACTTTGTTATTGATTTTTTTCTTTAAATCGTTACAGCTCATGGGCATTGAGATCGACCCAGAGTATGGCGGAACTGGCTCCACGTTCTTCTCCTCCATCCTGGTCATCGAGGAGCTGGCCAAGGTGGACCCGTCCATAGCCGTGCTCTGCGACATCCAGAACACACTGATCAACACACTGTTTGCCAACCTGGGTACGCCCGCTCAGAAAGAGCAGTACCTCAGCCGACTGTCCACCGACATGGTGAGCAATCTGACATTCTGTCTCTCCCTTGTTTCTCTGGTGTAAAAAACAACACTACATAAATTGCCATTGTGCCCCTGTTCAAGTGGTGCTCTTCCTCATTGAAATTGAAGTGCGTCATGTCACTCAGGTCGGAAGCTTCTGCCTCTCCGAAGCGGAGTCGGGGAGCGATGCCTTTTCTCTAAAGACGCGAGCCGAAAAACACAAGGACTATTACATCATCAATGGAACCAAGATGTGGATCAGCAACGCGGAGCATGCTGGTGTTTTCCTTGTGATGGCCAATGTGGACCCCTCTGTCGTGAGTTAACGGCTACTCTTTCTAGCCTTGATGTCTGCCGTCATCTACGACAAAGTTTCTCTATACATTTTGGAATTTCTCCAGGAAGATCTTATTGTAAAAAAAGATAATAATAATAATCACCCTACATAACAAAGACGGTGCGCTTCAAAAGAGCAACATCCAATTTTCTTTTGCTTTGCTTTAATGCAATTCAGATGTTGAATGTCACTAAACAACATCCGCGATTAGAGGCAAATTGTATTGGATCATATGACATTGTACTTGAGCTGCTTTGACAATGTTCACACCCTGCTGGCACAGATGCTCTTCATACTTCACTGTGCCTCTCTAACGTAAAGACTGACTTTTGATTGACAGGGATACAGAGGCATCACCTGCTTCATCGTGGACCGGGACACGGAGGGGCTGGAGATTGGCAAGAAGGAGAACAAGCTGGGCCTACGGGCTTCCTCCACCTGCCCGCTCAACCTGGACAATGTCAAGGTAACAACCACACATTCTGCAACAGACTGGAACAATGTAAAACCAACGTACACCGTGACTTTAAACTATGTTTTTTCCTCTCTGTTGTATAGGTACCAGAGAAGAACATTCTGGGACAGATCGGACATGGGTACAAGTATGCCATAGGGATGTTAAATGAGGGCAGGATCGGGATTGCAGCTCAGGTAAAAACCATGAGACATTTTCATTTTAAATGATTTTAAAACCAGCTCAATGTGCTCCATTGGAGATTACAAGGCTTGAAATGGAAATGTTGCATGTGCTAACTTTGTACGGGTATTTTTCCAGATGCTCGGGCTGGCGCAGGGCTGCTTCGACCACACTATTCCTTACACCAGACAAAGGAGGCAGTTTGGACAACGTATATTTGACTTCCAGGTAAACATCCGAAATAGACTCCACCCCTTGAAATAAAGTTTGTGCCTGTAGTGGCCCCTTTGCCATTCAAAATATGCAACTATGCTTTCTAAATTAATAGTGTGTCTTGACGCGTGTAAAACAAAGATTGTCATCTGGTTTCCATTCAAAATTAAAGTAATTTACAAAAGTTCATGTATTTAAACTCAAACTTTTGAAAACAAAGCATGCCAAACATCCACCTTTTCTTGTCAAACAAGTTAGTAAGTGACAATATACGGTCAGCACGGTCAAAGACTGTTTGCTTTTCCTACGAAAAATAGGAACACCTGCGGCTACCTGTTACCTCACTGATTATTTGCACTTTTCGGATGATTCGACAAGTATATAATCCACCAAGTGGAGCGAGGCAAAATACACACAAAACACATACAATGGCTCTTACAGTGGTTTTTCACATTATTCTGGAGGCCTGTGTATTCAATGATTTGGTCACGGTGCTTGTGTATTCCAGGGCATGCAGCACCAAATCGCCCATGTGGCAACGCAGATCGAAGCCGCCCGGCTGCTGACGTACAACGCTGCTCGCCTGAAGGAAGCGGGGAGGCCGTTCATTAAGGAGGCCTGCATGGCCAAATACTTCACCGCAGAGGTGAGCTTCTTCAATCACTGACTTTGAGCCTAGGCCTTTGAGAGTGTTCAAGTATATTTCTAGGATATAATGTCATCATCATCAGGGTTACCTGTTTTATGCTTTTATTTTAAGATTTTCTTTTTCTGTGTCAGATTATTAGTTCTACCACTTTGCTGTTTTGTCAAATAGAATTGTCTTTTCTATGATCTCATTGGTGTTTGATTACTCTCATCATAATTTATTTTAGTCTGTTATATGTTTTGTATGTTATTTTCTTTGTTTAGCCATCTTAGCCACGAAAAATCCTTTTTTAAAGATCTTCCTTGTTGACTTAAAAATATGATGGTATCTGTTTCATCTTCCTAAGGTCGCAACTTTAACCACATCTAAATGCATCGAATGGATGGGAGGGGTCGGCTTCACCAAGGACTACCCCATAGAGAAATACTACAGAGACTGTAAAATCGGTAAGCGTGGTGACCTTAGCAAATATCAGCAGGTTGTGTTTGCGGACTGTCTTTGAAGGTTGTTTGTTTTGGATTGGAGCCAGTTTAGAAAGCCGTAAATGGCCTTTTCTACAATGTAAAAAAGGACAAAGCAGCTCACGAGGGAGCTGCAGACAAGAAGGTCAGGTGTAGCTGTGTTTGATTGGACTACAGCGAGGTGGAGAGAAGGGGCCGATAGCAGCGGCTGTAATATGACTCTGCAGGAATTCCCCCACCACCTTGTCTGACCGGTCATAAGTGCCGTTATACATGCACAAAGCCAAGGGAAGCTGCAGGGGCACAATGTCACTTTTTCTTTTGTCGCCGTCATTTGGGCTCCCCCAGTTTTTTTTAATCGGTTTTTTTTTTTAGCTTTTATAGTAAGCCCCATTGTCTCCTGATAGAGTAAGTTTCAGATGTGTGTTCAGTGCAGGGGATTTGAACTTAATTGACCTTGTTTTGTTTTGTTATTGCAAGAATCGATTCTAACGTTTTTTGTCTCCCATGTGCAGGCACCATTTATGAGGGCACGACAAACGTCCAGCTCTCCACCATGGCTAAGTTCATTGATAAGGAGTACGACTACTGAAAACAGACATCTGAACCGGGAAGCCCTGATAGATAGAATGCACTCCATATTATTTTCCTTGAAATTGTGTATTACTGTAGATCTGCTTTTTATGTTTGCAGAGTTTTGTGTCAGTTTCAAATGTTTGTCCTTAATATTACCAAACTTCACTATGTTTAAGTAGTTGCTGATGTTACTGATTTTAAGGGGTTACATTTCCCCAGCGTACTAAGTCTGGGAATAAAACGATATTTGTCATAATAGAGCTCTAACTCTTCCCTCTTTGCCATATTCTTCTGATAAATCAGGCCAGAATAACAAAACTAATCAATATGTTGCAATGTGAGATTTCTATTTTATTTTTACCTATTGATCTGGATTTTCTTTGAATGTTTCAGTGCCTTCAGAGCGTCCACCACTTCTAATATCAATATCTCTGCTGGACACTCTTAACTAGGTGAATTAAAATAACAGGTCACTCACTGACATGGTCCATAGAATACTGTACAGTTACATGCTGGGGAAGTGATTTCACCATTTTCTGTTTAGGGTGATTTGTCAATAACTTTTCAATAAATGTGTAGTATGCTGTATTGACTGAGGCTACTTGCGATGTAATGTACCCAGTTCTGTCACTAGATGGCAGCGTCCCCCTCCCATAGCGAAAACAAGCCCACTGGTGTCTGAGTTGACACAGCTTCTCACCGGGAGAGAGCAGTCACGAGAGAGCAGTCAATTACCTCGTCTTTTAACAGCCTGTCACCTCTAATGATATTTTATTCTAATTGAATTATGCCAGTGCTTCAGATGAAAAGAGCCTGCCTCGTTTAACAGACTCGCCCATTATTTCTCAGGTGAGATTGATTACATTTGGATTTGGGCAGCTTTACATGTGCCGTGTCAAAATAAGGACCATTGTTTTACACAATCATAGAGAACATCAAAGTGGTGACTAGAAATAATCTATTTTTATTTTCTATTTTTCCATATAATTCCAATTACTGAGTAAAACTAAATGTTGCCGAACCTAATTCTGTTTTCTCTCTCATTGAAGAAAATTGCCTAATGTTTAGTTCTGTTATCATGAGATTTTCTTTACTTAATGTTGATTTATGATACATATTCGGTGACACCTGTTGAAAGCAGATCCATCACAACAGTTTGTTGGTATTTTTGATATAAACTCCATGTAAAAAAAAATTGATTTAAGCCGATATATCCCTTTGTCCACATTAAACTATAAGGTTATTTACATTTATATGTATATATTTATATATATAAATGTACGTACATTAAATCTTGGATATGGTTAACATGGGAATGATGTTGGTGCTTTTTACAGACGGTGAACAAAGTGTTACCAATAATATCAGCTCCATGTTTGCCCAGACATTTCCAAAATCACTCCAACTACTGAATTGAGAGGAGAGGGGGGTGAAACACACGGGCCTGTGTTTGCATCAGTGATTGAGTGTACTTTGTTTTCACCCCTGATTCACCCTGACTTGTTCCGTCCATTGTGCGAGCCCCTGTTTTTAATGAGCATAATCTGATGGGGAACAACACACACAGCTCTCTCTGCTTTTCACTTTGCATTGGCAAAACCAAGCTCAACCGGCCTCTTTTCTCCGCCCCCATCTTTAACACAGCTATGAGACCTCTAATTATGCAGGGATTCGAGGGGCTTTTCACAAAACACAGTGTTGTCCTTTGGAGCTGGAGAGCGCTCCACGAGCTAAAAGGACAGGCTGCATGTTTGTAGGTTGAGCAAATTCACTTGATTGGATTAGTCCTCTGCATCTGCTTCAAGTTTGGTTGAAATGATGACTCATAAATGTCCATACATTTTTTTTTTTTTTGGCCATAAACAGTGCAGTATATCATAAAAAAGGTCTCAGCCAAATATTACCTCAGAGTTAAAAACAGAAACATATGTTTTGCAAAATTCTGTATAGAAATGTTTAGCTTGGCTTGTTTTAGGATTTACTAAATAACATTTGCTTTGTGTCTTCAAAAATCCAGGGTTCACCATTACAATTTTTCCTTAAGAGAAAGGCTTGACAGATTACAAATGTTAACTGGATCTCCCTCCTGTTCATTTTGGGTCTTTACTTCTTCTCATTATCATCCCATCTGATCGCACTACACCATCCTATGAATGTCTCATGACACATATAAATATAATTAGCTGCATCAAAGCACTGGTATTATTGCAACGTGTGACAGAAACAAGACTTGTCGTGTCATCCTCTTGCATTAGATCACCTGCTTCCCCTTTGCGTTTGCAGGCTTTTGTACCAAGCTGATTTATGAAAAGCCTTTATCACAATGGCAAGCCTTCAAACTGACGTCTGCCTGTAGCTCTTCCTGACTAATGAAATTACACTGAAGTCAATGAGCTCCGGTCCAGGAGAAATGAGCCGTGAATAGCCTATTGCTGTCCTGACGTGAACAGGTGGAACAGGCGATATTTGAATAATTTGATACAACAGCTGAATGACAGGTTGATCCTCAGCAGGTTGCCCGTGTTCAACAACAGCTTTAAACATCCTTTTCTATTGTAATCCGTCTTTATTAATAATTAATGAATATAATACTACTCGAATTCCCATGTTTTGTTGTTGTTGTTGTTGTTGTTGTTGTTGTTTGTATATGTTTCCGTGCGTAAAATGTGCGTAATTTGCATTTTATTCGTACAAAGGCTCTATCTTGAGTTGAAATAATGTGGTTATTTCAATTTACTGACAGGTGATTGCAATTTGGGCACGCCCCCCCCCCCCCCCCTCCCTCACTCCTAAAAAAAGCCATTTTCCTCTTTAATCTAATTGGATGATAAGTGGGTGCGTAATGTTGAGCCCGAAGGCAAAACGCTTGCGCGGCCTTTTTCTTTTGAGTCTATTCTCGTCACAGCCCCTCGCGGTTTCATCTCAAATCCCATTTGCTATTGTACCTGCCCAATAGCAGAGACCGAGCGCGTTTTAACTGGGATGGCATTTTTTATTTCATCATTACAATCCGGCGTAAATTGGACGCTGCAGTGATCTCTGCAGCTCTCTCACTCCGAACATCCTCAGTAGCTGGCCATTGTTTTTTTTTCAGTCTCTCACTCATATGTTTTGAACGCAGACTAAAACAAAACCGTTTTTTCGAGGTGTTTTTTATGCCCCTTGATAAGTTTTGATGGTGATCCACATCGGACAGTAGTAAACGGTGATGGCAGACTCTGATGCGCAGGAGACTCGCCAACCTGCAAAAGACTCGCCGTTCTCCATCAAGAACCTGCTGAACATTGAAGACAAGCCCACACTGAAGCCGAAAAGCTTCCTCGGCTCGTCCAAAGGAGTGTTTGAAAGCAGCTTCTTCTCTCGCCTCGGTGACTTGTCTTTTCCTCGATTTGACTTGCCCGCACAGAGAATTGGACTATCAGCGCAGTATTTAGAGAGAGCGTCTGCCTGGTGGTACCCATACGCACTCGGGACTCATCTGAGGAACGGAGGTAGGCTACATTTCATTGACTTTGTTCTGGTATTTAGATTAATTTGAAAGCAAAACGCTTATTATTCATTATTTTATATATGGGATTTAAACTATAGGCTACACCATTTAGGTGTTATTCTGTAGACCATATTGTACATCAAGAATTACTCTAATACTATTAACAAGAAAAACGCAGATTTAACTTATAGGCTACAAATTGAATGTCAATTATTAATTAAAAGGTGGTTGCCATTGCAGAACACCTGTTAAATGTTTTGATGATCAAATAGGAATACTGTTGTTGTTTTTTTGCAGGATCTGAGAAGGCCAGTCTAAGGGAAGCATCGCCGGCACCGGACTGCAGGCGCTCCCCGGATCTCCTAAAAAGTGACCAAGATGCCAAAGAGGAGAGCGCCGACGAAGACGTGGCTCTGGATGAGAGCGACTCGGAAGAGCCAAAGAAAGAAATACTAGACGAGGACGAGTGGCGGAGGAAAACGGACGAACTGGACTCCGAGCGGAAGCCGTCGTGTCGCAAGAAGAAGACGCGCACCGTGTTCTCCAGGAGCCAGGTCTTCCAGCTGGAGTCCACCTTCGACATAAAGCGCTACCTGAGCAGCTCGGAGAGGGCGGGCCTGGCAGCGTCCCTGCACCTGACCGAGACGCAGGTGAAAATCTGGTTTCAGAACCGCAGGAATAAGTGGAAGAGGCAGCTGGCCGCGGAGCTGGAGGCGGCCAACCTGAGCCACGCGGCGGCGCAGAGGATTGTGCGCGTTCCCATACTTTACCACGAGAATGGAGGAGTCCCGGAAACGGCCGGGGGCCCCACTGCAAACTCACCGCCGGGTCACAGCCAGTCACTCCTGGCGTTTCCCCATCACATGTACTATTCCCACCACCCGGTCCCGTTGCTGAGGCCTGTTTAACACTGATTGTGTTGTCATTGTGCGCTCCTGTACATATGTTTTTTAAACGAGAATGACCTTCATTTAAAAAATAAAATGTTGTATATTTTGTAGATTCAACGACACAATGTTAGGTCATACCTTATTATTATTATTATTATTATTATTATTATTATTATTATTATTATTATTGTTATTGTTATTGTTATTATTATTATTATTATTATTTTATATGTAATCACCCTTTATCCTGCTGTATCGACCTTGAGCAAAACTCAATATATTTCAGATCCAATAGTGTTACAATTGGGAAAATCCTAAATGATTATTTAATTATTATTTGTCACATTGTTAAAACTACATGCTCGAAAGTGGGTGTATATATTTTAATGTCTTCATTTTGAAAAAAAGAAAGAATTTGTCCATATGTATTTTGCAGAGATTTGTGTCAGTGTTTGTAGCAAATGTGGAATTTAATATTTGATATTTTCCAATATTGTGCAATACTGTTGGCTTCACATTAGGTTATACCAGCCTTTGTCACTTTTACATAACAAAAAAAAAGAAGAAAAAAAAGAAATCCGGTTTCTCTTTATAGACTACTGAGGACCATCATGTGATCCTTGAAAGAACTGCAGATGATTGGCGATTGTTTTAATGATTGTTTATTATCATTTTTGCTGGTCATTTCAAAGCCATGAAATAGCAACAAACAAAAAAAAATATCCTACGTTTTTGTCTATGGTTTTTCTCTATTGTTATTAAAATGCTGTATTATATGGTCTACAACCAGTAAAGATTTCGTTCCCAAAAAGGAAATGCATCTATCGTCAATATAATTGTGATGAACATGGGAAATTAATTATTTAATTATATGTCATGTGGTAAAGATCTTGGTTTTAAACATTTGTGAGGATGGAATGATCTTGAGAAAAAAGGCCTAGGCTACTTGAAGCGTGGCATTAAGGCTCATTTGGGATCTGCTAAGATTATGGTGCACTCCAAAATTAAATACCAAAATTAAATAATTAAAGTTAATTCATCTTGGCCATCGTTTTAAATCTAATGGCTTGAGAGATTTTGAGCGATGATAACGTTTAACTTTTAGGTGTAATAGCCCACACAGCTTCATTTTTTGGCTACATAATTTGGGATTTTATTTTAACCTATGCAGGTGGAAATAGGCCCTCACACAACCGCACATCAAACATGGACAGTAAACGAGGGATTTGTTTAGCAGTTATTTAGGTTTAGCAGTCAGTCGTTGTGATTTTTTTTCACAAATTATAACGATATATTAGCCTTTGTTTAAAGCCGCAGCAACATTTCTTTATCGGTGGCTTTATCTGTTGGCAATAAACTGTAGTCTATATTCTATTATTAGACCTTTTTGTGCGAAATAAAACCCTGAAGGAAGGACACACACGGATAGCCTACAGTAGGCTACATATCATACAGCTTGGATATAGGCCTATATAGCTTATCCCTGGGACTTTCCAAAAGCATAACTCAGCCAGTCGACCAGATAAAAAAATAATAGTTTAATATTCATAAAGGAAGATTCTATTTGTAGGATAACCCAAACCAATTGTTTTTAATTAAGTGCATCACATTGTAGGATCTAATTCTTAGAAAATATTCATAGCCTACAACAAATCCATCTTGAACCACAAATGGAGAGAGAGAGAGAGAGAGAGAGAGAGAGAGAGAGAGAGAGAGAGAGAGAGAGAGAGAGAGAGAGAGAGAGAGAGAGAGAGAGAGCTGTCCCCTGTCATGTGACCTGGGTTCATACAACGGAAAACACGGTTGGGGTTAAATCAGCCAATCACATCGCAGGCGGGAACTTGAACATTCGTCTCGACCAATCAGCATCCTCGTGAGACAACCTGGAAACAACGGTAGCGCTAGCAAGGGAGTTAGCTTTGAGCCAGCCCGCATTGCTCCGTAGCCTATCACATGTTTTATATAAATGTTACATTTTATCTTTAATGAATGCGTAAATAATTGTTCTCATTGAAGAAACGAATCAGTGGAGTTTGACCGAAACAAAACATGGTGGTAAGTAAGCTGAAACGCCGTGCTTTTCTTCAGTGTTACAAGCTAGCGTTAGCACACACTGGCGGGCTCTGTGTATTTGCTGGATGTAACGGAACAAGTCGTCTTGACATAATGAGATGATAGCATTCAGATAGAAAACCAACTTAGTAAAGTTTTTTATTTCAACAGAAAACCATGTCATTTAGTTTGAATGGTAGCAAGTCAAATTCTTTTCGGGGCTAGCTATTCCACTTTCTCCGAGCTAGGCTAACAACAAACAGGAGAGCCATTGATCCAGCAGTACACCAGGAGCAAACTCCCAGTGTATTTCTGCAGAATTAAAATTCAAATAGTAATTTTTCAGCCATAAACGTGGATATACACATGTTTGATTAATCTACGTTATCGTCATTCATTTGGAAATCAGACGTGTGTGATCTCACAAAAAAAGTGATCTAAAGCTGCAGCGAAAGATTTTGGAAATTTTTTTGTACTAGTGCCACCCAGAATACGACAGGTATTTACTCTGCTTTAGCTCAAAGCAAACATTTTTATATGATAACACATCTGCATGTTATGGTTTTATATAATGTTATGAATGTCTAAGTTATCGATAGGTCACTTTAGGTTTACCAGTGAAGAAGACTCATGACCTTTTATAGCCACCAATTGTGTCAGTGGCAGCAGTGGTTTAGTTTTAGTTAATCTTGTTTGGGTGAAGTTGTACCATGAATACAACAGGGGATGAACACCATACCACTGTAGACATTGCATTTGTGTATCTAACATTGCCTTCCTGAAGCATATTTAAAAAGTGTTGTTGAACTAGAATTCCCATGAATTCATGGATTGTACGGTGTTGTGTCCGCCACTCTATACATTTTTCTATTAAGATATTGTTAATACATCAGTCCGGTCTTTGTAGGTACATTTTAAATATTTTTTAAATTTTTTGGGGCAGATGACGGGCTCAAATGAATACAAACTGAACCAGGGGCCAGAGGACAGCATCTCTGCTGTCAAGTTCAGCCCCAGCACAACCCAGTTCCTGCTGGTGTCCTCGTGGGACTGCACCGTCCGTCTCTTCGATGTGGGAACCAACACAATGCGGATGAAGTACCAGCACTCAGCTCCAGTCCTTGATTGTGCTTTTTATGTAGGTCACACATTTCTACTTTATCTTCCTTTATTTGCCATGTCAAAGCATAGATAACACAAATAACGTTCTTCTTTTACTTGCAGGACCCAACACATTCTTGGAGCGGAGGTTTAGATTCCCAATTAAAAACTCATGATTTGAACACAGACCAAGGTATGTCACAGACCTGCCAAGGACTTATCAAAAAGGTTTCGGGCAGTATCACTCAAACCTGTTGCAGATCTGCATATCTCTGTGATTAATTTGCTGTATGTATATTTATGCTACTGTCTTAATATTATCTTTAAACAGATACAATAGTTGGAAGTCACGATGCCCCCATTCGTTGTGTGGAATACTGCCCAGAGGTTAATGTCATGGTAACGGGTAGCTGGGACAGATCGGTTCGACTGTGGGACCCAAGGACACCCTGCAATGCTGGCACCTTCGTTCAGCCTGAAAAGGTAGAGCTACAGACACACACTGTAACGGTGCAGTAAATGTGAGCTAGTTTTGATTCAAGACAGTTTTGCACAAACATCTAAACAACTTCCAGCCTTATAGTCTCTCTGTGCATGTTTCTTTTGCCAGTAATTAATTAATTATTAGATTAGGGAAAATATAACATTTTCCTCATATCATGTAATTTTTTCAGAAATACCAACACTGGTGCACAACAGGGTAGCCATGAAGGATGCACTGTACCTTTTTTAAACGAATTTGATTTTGGTCTAAATTTGCTGTTGAAATATTTTATGTTCAGTGGTGAAAGTGTTGTATCTTCATTATGACTCATGCATTGTTGCCTCTGTATTTTGCTGTGTTGTATCAATCTCTTGTCTCACACTTGTCGTCTTTTGTGAAAGGTGTACACCCTGTCTGTGGCTGGAGACCGGCTGATCGTAGGCACAGCTGGAAGACGAGTCCTGGTGTGGGATTTGAGAAACATGGGCTACGTTCAGCAAAGAAGAGAGTCCAGTCTCAAGTACCAGACTCGCTGCATCAGAGCCTTCCCCAACAAACAGGTACACTTTGAATTAGAATCAACCTTCTATCAATTGCTGTGGGTACACAGTTCTAAAGAAGGATACAGACAAATGTTTAAAACTTGACTTGATAATTGGCTTTCTAATAAAGCCTCATGTTACAGATACACATTCCTCTGTTAATGTAAAGATATTGGATGGTAACTTCATATTTTCTGCCTCGGCTCCCAGGGCTATGTGTTGAGTTCAATCGAGGGCCGTGTAGCCGTGGAGTACCTGGACCCGGGCCAGGAGTTTCAGAAAAAGAAGTACGCCTTCAAGTGCCACAGGCTGAAGGAGGAAGGAATCGAGCAAGTTTACCCTGTCAATGCCATCTCCTTTCACAGCATTCATAACACCTTTGCCACAGGTACGGCTGGCTAGTTAGTACTTGATAGAAGCATTTACTTATTTCTATATATTATATATTACTGCTCTATTGAAGAGACTCAAGGTCCATTTAAAAGGCATACAACACACATACAGGTATTAAGACAACAAAACACTTGCATCAATGTTTCCACATAGGTGACTGGATTCATACAGTACTGAAACAAGGATTTGACGGCATCATAATAACAGAATAATTATGTTTAGCTCGTTTCTGTAAGTAACGGGGCAATCTGTTCTTATGAAGCACGGCTTTTTTTCCTATGACCTTCAGTATTGAACTCTCAAGGTGGCACGAGGAAGCCCCAGTTATTACAGATCCATATCTCGACGACACAGTAAAATGGCCTAAAGTCTTTTGACGATCCGTTTCCTTTGATGGTTGACCTTGAGCCCCGTCCTTCCAACAGGTGGCTCCGACGGCTTCGTGAACATCTGGGACCCGTTCAACAAGAAGCGCCTGTGTCAGTTCCACCGCTACCCGACCAGCATCGCCTCGCTCTCCTTCAACAACGACGGCACCTTGCTGGCCATCGCCGCCTCCTACATGCACGAGAAGGGAGACATAGCCCACCCCGAGGACGCCATCTATATCCGCCAAGTCACAGACGCCGAGACCAAGCCCAAGTGAGTCTTCCTCACGTATGTCCCTTCCTCTTCCTCACTCAGTTTATATGACTACTCACTGAATCTGCTGGCTGCTGCATAAACAAGGTGCATGACACGTCCACCTGCGGCATATGCTGATCCGTATCTCTGTCCGTCCACTTTTCAATATCCGACAGTTGAGAGATAAAAAACTTGAAAATCCTCTCACCGTTCTTTGCTGTCGTAAGTTTGTACACTCGGTGACTAGATAAATGGAAACCTGCAGCACACTAGACTAGAAATAAACATAAGGCAATCAGTGTTTTATTTTATCTCACAAAATACTGTAACGCAGCAAACGGTCCTTTTTAAAAAGCTGGGACAAGTGAATATTTGGAATGTTTGTTTAAAAAAATAATCAACAGAAAATGTATTATACAAATTGTTAAGATACATACAATCTACAGAGTCACAATGTTATTTATAATCTAAATAAGCAGCTGTGTGCAGTAATATTCATGGATGAGAATTTACTGACTTCCATTTTAATGACAAGTGGCATTGATCTGTTGTCTCCTGTTTTTGGTTTTCAGGTCAACCTAAGTTCTTCTTGGAACGGTTCCTTCTGCGTATGAAGCCTCATTTGGGTTTTCTGCTGGCATCCAGTGTAATATTACAATATTGTTTCCTGTCATCCCTCTTTCTATTATAATACAAACGTTTTTCTTTCTTGTAAGTAATGTTTCTGAAAACTTTTCTTCTCTTCTCTGGCTGTTGTTAAATATTTCATTGTTTTAATGTATTTTCTGACAGCCCGCTTGGGTTTTTCTTGAATAAAACTGATTTTATATCAACCTTTTGACATTTTGTGCTTGGTTATTTTTGTGCCGTCAAACCCGAATGGTTAGTTTCATTTCATGATAATCCTGGGTGTTTCTTAGGATGGAATAAGGTTTAATAGGGACACCGAAGCTGTTCTCCAAGTTTGAAACTTGCAATTATATAAAACAAAAAAAAGTAAACTCAAAAGTTGTCCAACAGCTTAAGTTTATACATAAACTTTTGGCACTTTTACTACCTTCGAAAGAAAACCCGAGTTATGTCTGGAATGTGTAAGGGCAGAAGCTGTTCACTTGATGTGTTGAGGGAAAGCGATGATCCACTCGTCTTTGCCGAGGGCTCCACTTGCCCTGAGACAGTGACCCTGTGCTGATAGACATCAGAGGTCTGCGGCCTTAAAGCAGATCCTGCTTTTTATTGTGGGGCAAAACTGGGAGAAACCCTCTAAACTGGATGACCTGGACATAGACTGGGATGGGGGAAAAAGATTCACACTGAAATAAAATTATCATGAGGCTCATTTCTACATTTCCATTGGTAACCTGTTGAGTTACGTGAGTTGTACATTCATGTTTACCAGTGCAGGTGCATTGTATCATTGTCCAATGAATCCATCCATTTACACCCCTACTATATTCATGATTTAACTACATGGTGGAACTGTTTTGAACTATTTCTGATAACTGTATACAGAGATAAAACAATCATAACTCTAAGTTCGAAGCTTTGAACTAATTCTATGAACCGGAAGATGATTCAAGCTACTAATACTTTGCTGACTTTATCTACTGTGGTTTTTTTGCAAGTGATGACACTGGTGACAGTCGAATGCAAGGTAGACCCTTTTTAAAGCAGTATTAAGCATTATATGAATGGGAATAGTGAGCATACAGCCAGTGCCCTGCAAAAGTCTAAGTGGTGTATCCCCCCCCACCCCCTCAGTTCAGATTTTTCAATTGCAACTAATGTGATTTTCTGCAGCCCTTCAGCCAAAGCAGCAGAGAAGATATAGATGTCAATTATTCTATTTAAGAGCTCCAATTTTTTCTAATGGCTCTATCTGCCTCGGCGGTATCCTGGAAATGATTAGTTCGGATCGGTTAAATGATGTAACTAATTCCCATGATTGCCGATAATGAGTCCATCTTTTGACGTTGGATTATGACTGCAGCTTAATATGAAATGGCATTCATTTTGCCACATAATGACTGCCCCGTGGAGCAGACGGAGAATGGCCATGGGGGTGTGTGTTTGTTGTTTGGGGGCTACAGCCAATAACCTTGTTTCCTCTCATCTTTGGCTTCCGCTAAATTGGCAAATTGAGTTCTTTGAGTGTGCATTAAAACTGTTAAGGTTTTTCCTTGTCCGTATTGGATAGCTGTTTTTATAGGAAAAAGTAATTTAGGTAACAATGATTCCCCCCTGGTGCATTAAAGCAATCAGTACGTTATGCTACCTTAACACAGTTTGTAAGGAGTAACAAATGTAGTCCTTTTTATTATTCAGCTCCTTTTTGAAGGATTTATTAGGTTAAGTAATTTAACAAATTTCAGGGGATAAATCTGCGGAATTATCTATCAGCATCTTCCTCTAAGCCTGTCTCCACTGTGTTCTCTCCAGGGTTTATTTAGTATTTGTTCCCTCAGCAAAGCTACCCCCCCAGTTTACTAAATCTGTGGTCTTGTGGCAGGGCTCTGGTTTCCCACTGCCGAAGTGTTGCAGACACTTTGGCTCTACATGAAACCGTTACATGACAATTAAAATGGGTGATTGTGCTCCAACAGCCTGTCATGTGCATTTAACCCAACCACAAAAAGGCTCTTATGTTCACTCAAGAGGGCACAGATGACCTTCAACCAGACACCTTATCTTCCAGGACCACACTCTAATATTATATCAGGCAGAGGATACATATCGTACTGAGCAGAAATGGTGGGAAATCACATGATGCATCAGGGAAATATTGACAGCGTTCCGTGTTATGGTTTGTCTTCTGTTTCAATGCCACATACTGTACATACTGCAGACCTATTACACACAGTGACACCATGCAATAATGCGCTTTCTGCTTCTGTTCAAGTTCATTTACGATTTCAATCAATAAGGAGGAAGCTATTCTGTCTTCCTTTTTCTTTAAAGAAAAAACAGCATTGTTTTATTTTATGACACTATCTGTATACACATCAACAATGAATCGTTGCTTTGTAAGGCGTTCTCGTATTGGAAAAACTGATATATATATTGATGGAAGCAGTTCTTTGTGATAATGATCTTATCTCAAAAAGGAAGTGTGTGTGTGTGTTTAATTGATTTATTTTGTTTATTTTTTAGTATAACTGTCTTGCACAAACAAAAGGTTTAAGATTTGTGGCTGCAACTTTTTATTAAAGCATAGGCTATAATATACTATGCTACATACAGTAGATATATAAAAAGTCGATATTTTGTGTGGCAGTGTGGCTGGTAGGCTACAAATCCTCTTCCACCATGGAAGGGGTGGACAGTAGTTATCGTCTGTGTGTTAAATATGAAGCAGCTATACAGTCAGCATCAGTTGACTCACTTTGTCATTAAAGGTGGAGTCAGTGATTCTGGAGAACGCTAGTCAAAATCACTCCTGTTCAAAATCCGTGAATATCTCCTCATGACCATAAAGTATCAAGTGTTGTTACACAGCCTACTCTCTATAAAAACGGGTATGTTGCTAGCTACAGTGCATAAACCCTTTGTTTACATACCAGTTTACAGAGCCTGGCTGTGTATTAACACCAGATTCTTCTTCAGCGCACACACAGTGTGGACAGGTAGCAGATCTTTAAGGAGATATTCCATGATTATGACAAAAAGTGTTCCCCAGAATTGCTGACTCCACCTTTAAGTCTACAGTCATACATTGTACAGTGTAACAGTGGTAGTTAAACTGTGGTGGTGCTCTTACTAATGCTATATTAAAAAATGGTTTGAATTTTAGTAAACATAGATGTAAAACAATAGGCTTTTTTAATATGAATAGGAGTCAATATATTTCAGCAACATAAGTCAGACAATGGTGTTAGCCTTTATAGTCAACGTTAAAGTGGTTCATTCAGACATGAACACCCATAGGCTTTATACTATGGCATTGGACTGGGCCAAACTTAACATCCTGGTATTCTACTTTATAGGGTTGGCGCCCTGTTGCCAGAACATCCCAGCTGGGGGAATGAAACCTGAGCCACCGCACCTCACTCAGAGCTCCCCCACCCCTCTCTGCCCCGGGGAGGCTTTTAAAGAGCTTTGGTGGGCAAGACAACATCTCCTCCAGAGCATTGTAGTTACATTAGACCCCTAATTAGATGGGTGAAGCTCAAGGCCATGTAACCCACTGCTAGGTGTCACACTCGCAGCCATCCATCTCTTTACAGGCTGGGGTAGGCAGGCAGGCAGGCAGCATGGTGCCGACCACTGAAGGGGGACTCTCACCTGGGAGACGGGCTATAGTAAATCAAACATCCTTGTGTGTGACAAGGGGCGGCGGGTCACAGATTTTGGGGCTCGAGGTTCCACTTTGGCTCCTAGGCTTTGTGCTGCAGATTAATCATTTGGTAATGTGTGGGGTTGGTGTTTTAGAATCAGGGCCTGCGAAACCAGGCATGAATGAAATATGGTAGTATTGTAAATTTAGATTACACGTTTTGGCAATAGAGAACCACAACAATATCCAGGGAAATTTACTTTTTCACAGACTGAAACATCTCAGCCATTGGATGAATTGCTATTACATTTGTTAAAGGCATTCACGTCCTCCTCAGGATGAATTATAGTCACATCCATTATTCTTACACCAGCATCAGGTCGAAATAACACTGTGTCTAAGACTTTGTTTTGTGACCAAATACCTGCAAACACTAATGGCATTAGCCTCAGGTGCAGCCTATTTTGCCTATAAGTAAATTTTAGCATGCTAAGAGGCTTATTTTAAGTGTTACGGCTGACTAATTGTTTCTACATATTTAACTTCATAGCACGCTCAGACTATTAAAACATTAATCCGTAACTTGACTTCCCTGAAAAGGCAGGAAAACAGATTGTCTAGGAAACATTCACTTCGAAAGGTAAATTATGGAAATTGATGCGTTGGGGCGAAACAAAAATACGGCTTTCGAATCAGCTTTCATGCCACCGGTCAAACTGATGAATGTATGTATGAAGAAGGTGAGGGCAGTCGGTGCATCAGGGTCATGTAGGAGAATGTATGGCCAGGGGGTACCACAGCTGCAGAGACTAAAGGGGAAAAGACAGAAAGAGTGAACTCTTATTTTGGACTTTGGCTCGCCCGGTAAAAGGGAACTGCTCAGCCCTTTAACAAGTGAAATACAATATTTCATGCATAGTACTGATTGATTGAACACCTTTCCCATGTACGGTGTCATATTGTACCATATGGTTGGCTTGGTTTTTTCCGCCAGTGAAACCACAAGCACTTACACATAACCGATCAGGTCCTCATAGAGAGCCACCTGTCAGGCTGTGTGAGAATCTGACAACATATTCCACTTGAAAACATAAAACCTGTTGCATTGTTTGGCTGATTTGCGGTCGAGGTTATCCCCATTTAAAACGAAATCGGATTGCAGGCCCTTTTCAGGCTAGCCTCTTTGTATACACTCTCCATGTCTATGAGGCCCTCTGTGCTCTTTAATGGGTTCATGGCCACAGGGCAAGGGTTACAGTTTGTCCTTCCTGCAATTAGCATTCACGGCTAGCTTAGCAGAACTAATGCACCACATCTTTGAGGCTCAGGTTCCCTGTGCGCCTCTTTGAGTGACTGCGGGCAAGATTTAACTGACTCCTTGTATCCCATTTCAACCTGCTTTATTAAATGTCACTGGCAAAATCCCCCAAAGAATACCATTTCAAGCCGACTATTATCAGCCAATTAAGTGTGGGTGACACAACTGAGGACACGGATAAACTTGTGCTGTCGTTTGCAGATGCATAATAAAGCCCGTATCGGCACATTCTCCATTTAAATCCATTTTTACATTACAGGTCAATGTGGGCCATTTGAGTTCCATTGTCGAACTATGATTGTTCCTCATGAATATGTGCCTCTGTTTTGTCACGATTTTCTTTCCCCCCGTGACATTTAGGTCAAGACCCTATGATCTCATTGCAGTTTTTCAGTACACAGGGAACTTGGCTATTGTGCTAGCCAGTCGTGGGCCGTGGGGATCTCATGGGTCTTAAGTGACAACACTGTTAAAACGAAGCCGCTCGGAGCTGTTTTGCTATTCATGCTATCAGCTTTGTCTGTGTTGTGTAATATTACACAGTTTATGTGTGAGTCGGTGGGTGTTTATGTAGGTTGAGGCGAATAAGTAGGCTGTAATGTCAACACACCTTTTGACAAATGTCTAAAGGTGAATTATAACAAAAAACAATGGGGTCCAACAAAAAAGGCACATTCAAAAAGGCTGTTGATTGCCTCTACACTTAATAACTTTCTTTCTTCTTCTTTATCAAACACTTCTTATAAAATACAAGTCACAAAATGCCATAAAAAATACATAAAACCAATAAAATGCTTCTATCTGAGCAAAATAAAACACAAATTCAGTGAGTTTTGCTAAAGCACATTTAAACACATGATTAAAACATTTTTTTTTCCATAATCTATTTCATGATCCAGATTTTTTTTCAGTCATCATGAGGGTGAAATGACACAGTTCTCAGGTCATAATTACTTGTTCAACTTCCCAGAACTGGAGTTGTATGAGAAAACCAATAGGGAATGTTCAATGTTACTGCTAGTTAATGGTATACTTATCATGCGGACAGTTAATGTTTTGCCTGTGTGTTTAAATAGGGACAAATCTATGTTATTGAATATGAAATACATTTCCTAAGTGCATTCTGTCTGATAGATCAGCGGCTGCAAAGCATTACTGAGTCGAATCAATGAAATACACAAAAATAAAGAGGTGCTCTCATAAACAGCTTTTGATTATCAGACATTACAAACTCTTTTGAATTCAGTGAAGTGAAATAGTGTGTGGTCCCATCGACTCAAATGCAGATTAAGTAAACTAATGTGAATACAGAGATCAATGCATTCACCCAGTGATGTTTGTGTGCGTAGAACGCCAATGCATCGAGGACTCTGGTCCTAACTCATCATTGTCTGCACATTATATTATTATTGATGGCTCTTGCCTCGGGGCTGGTCCATTTATTTTTCAGATTTGTGACAGTGCTGGATGGAGGTTTACTCTGCTGCCGTGCCAGCAGCCCTCTCTCTCTCTCTCTTATTTCTCTATTGATCATAATACCTCCCGATAATCTGGCGGCCTGACACATTTGACAACATTATGTGGAACAGGTCAGAGGACAGCGCTAATGAAACTGAATGATGGATGTCGTTAGTCGTAGCATTAACCTTGCTGATAGTTGTCACAGGCAGGCACATTTACCCACATGTACCGTGACCCCGCAGAGCCTGCTGGGACTTTCATAAAAAAGAAAGATAAATGGCCGAGCATTCATTGAAGTGGTCCGGAGGCAAATATGAAACATAATAAAACATCACAATGTGCTGCATTCAGTTCAGCAAGATGGATTAAAACTGGGATTTGGTTGTCTAGGTTGCTTATATTGTTGTTTTCAGAGTATTTAAATGGTCATGTTTCAATGTGAAGCAGACTACAAGTTGAGATAAAGTCACTTAAATTATTTTAGATAGATATAACAAAATGCATAACGAAATATTGCATTTTCAATCAAATTTCAGCAGGTTTTAAACGTCTCCCAGATAAGGCCTATTCACCAAAACCATGCTTATTTCAATGGAGCTTCTGTTCTGTTATCGGTTTAGTAAAAAAAGAAAAACATGTTTGGAGGGATGAAAAGAGCAGCATCAGGTCTGCTTGAAGCAAGAATAGCGTCCTTTGGAAATAATTTCTATCAAACTCCAGATATATTTTGGCTGAATAGTCAACAGAATAGATGTTTAGGTCGTCACAGGGAGAAATTAAACCTCACATATGAACGTCAGCACTCTACCATTTATCCAAACTGGATAACAGCGAGCAGATATTTCACATTGCTGGGTTTCTGTCGAAGTCTTGGAAAGGCAGTATTGGAAAAATGACATTGTAAAAAAATAAAATCACATTCTGTTGTGAGCACTGTGAGTGAAGTCGTAAGAGAGAGGTCTGCAACACCAGGCGTGAAGTGAGCTGTACATGACTGCCAACTCTATCTGCTCTGCTCCTCTCCACTCCATCCATCCCGCCTGGCTAATGTATCCCTCTCAATAGCCGGCTACAAGGGGAGAAAAGATCTGCTTGTGTGAAGCACAAAAAGCCCCACCGCGGCCACGTTCGCAGCAGTAATTGGCAAGGAAGCTTCATTTCATTCACTCCTGTATGCCTTTTGTGTGGCTGTGTTTTTTTATTTTTTACAAGTGCAGTGCTTTTTAGGGTTGTTTTAAAAATGGTAAATTTCTGCAGCCCCCTGCCATAATTGTTTTATTGGGGGGACTACACAATTGAAAGACTCTTTCTTTTCCATCTTGATTTTGGACACTCTTCTTGTTTTTGGAAGAGTATTAATCGTTAAGCCCTTTAATAGTGTCTTGATGATTCTTTTGAGCACCCTACTTTATTTTGAACATCTGCACGAGGTGGAAAAACATTTAATCTCTTTTGAATCTTCCTGCTTTCACACTCTGAAAGCTTTGATGCTGCTCGGTAAAGTAGCGGTCACAGAATAGGGGGTTGGTGGGCATTAGAGGGGCAGCCATGTCTCCTTTCATCATCGCATTGTAGAAGTTGTATAAAAGCCTGCAAAATGTAGCTTGTTGTTATGTTTTCACCCACAATTACACCTTCTAAAATACATTAAGAGATTTTTTGTTCTCTACATTACCTTGGTGCATTTTTTCTTTCCTCTCAAGCACTCTTAACCTTCTGAATGATACATCGGCTTTGTATGAATGCTGCTGCTAAGAAAGGTCTTAGGGGAAATATCGATCTAGTTTTTCAGGTGCAATTCAGTAACTTTCTATATATATATATATATATATATATATATATATATAGATAATGGATTCTGTAAGTACGCCGATTTACCTGTTCACAGCCATTTATACAGCTCTAACAGTGTTGAATGCAGTGCATTAACCCGCTAAAAATAAAGCCAGGTCCTTTGTGATTCTTTGTCACAGGCTGCATATCAATGAGTTGTGAGCATCACTGATTTATTTCCATTCTCAGTTTGTTTCACTTTAAAAACGTGCCTTAGTGGGTTAAACTGTAATTAACAAGAAAAAATAAAAAGTCAGGGACCTATGTTCTCAAAGTTGAGAAGAATGTCAACAGTTCTTATCGGGACTATCTCTTAAGTATAAAGTAGTTTGAGTGAAAACTGTTGACAGCAGGGTCTTACTCTGGGATTATCCAGAGTAACCTGTAACATTGAAACATCTCAACAACTATTGGATGGGATTGCTGTTGAAATTGGGTTCTGACATTCATGGCGCACAGACAATGTGTCCTAATGCCTTTGATTTGTGGTTTGTTAGATGTAATGAGAATTGTTGGATGAATTAGAATGCTACATTTATGGGGCCATTAACCTCTCATTCAGGAAACAGCATGAAATGTAAAATTCTAATTTGTCCAAAAGTGCTAAACTAAGATTGGGACAATGGTAAACATGTTACCTGCCATATTAGCATGCAGCAGTGTTACTAGCAGGACTATAAACTTTTAGGGTTGTTTACATTTTCTTTATTATTACTGAAAACAAAACAACTATATTGACCTACATTGTATATGGGTGAAGGTTTAAATATTTGGTGAATATCTCAAAAACTAGGGCAAGTTAAACCAATCTCTTCCGTATTAATAGATACCAAATACCACTTCAGTGTGAAAATACTCTTTTTAAATGTGGGTGAAATGACCCTTTAAGCTTAGTTACGGTGTCTAGTTCTAGAACTGATAGAGGAAATACTTTAGTAAAACAGAGGGATGACAGGTCAATAAGAGATGCATAATAATCATTAACTGCTAATTATGAGTGCTTTGGCAGTTTCAGTGCAGTGAGGTGTTCACAATATGTTTATAAAGGGGAACTATAAAAGCCAAGAGTCATTCCTAACCGTTTCACCGCTTAGAGTACACAAAGCTATTTTCGTGGGGGTTGTACTCTCAGTACAACACAATCCCAATTCTAGGGCCCTTTACAGAGGCAACAGGCTTGCATCTCAGAAAATATTACAGTTAAAAAAAAATGTATTGACCTCCGTCTTTGGATGTGCTTGTCACTCTATGGCTGTTAAACCACACCTGAATTAAAGCAGTTGACAGGAATTGTTTCAACTGTTTTGAAACGGAAAACAGTTATGTCATTGAATAATGAAACATATGAATGTAGCTATCTCGCGGAGGATTTCCAAATAAATTACTGTGGTGGAAACAGTTCCTTCGCATAAGTCACTCCAGAGGGATCAGACTCTCATTTCCAGGCTGCTCTACAGTTCCATGTTCTGCACAAAGGAAAGGTCAAACAGGTCACCTGACCTGACAACCCTGGGCAGGTGCTAAATGGCCACAGGTCAAAGTTGGACACGTTGGCTGTGTCTTGATTCAGAGACCACGCACTTGGTAGGACGCAGTCTCGCGGTCTATGAAGGCTATAGCCTATGAAGGCCGATTTTAAGGCCGGTTTTAAGGCCAACGAGCCTTGTTAAACGAGACGGTCTCCGCAGGTCTCCGTTTACGAGCATTTCCGGTTTACGTAACAAGCCGTTACCTTGCGTGACGACTCGCCGCTCCTGTGCTGCCTAGCAACCCTGATTGCTGCCAACGGAGACAGCCCTGTCAGCGGAGGAAAAAAGAAAAATAAGTTGTCTACCAGACGAAAAGAAAAAAAAGTACAAGAAAAAAAGAAAGGAAGATAAAAGTTAAGAAGATGGAGCAACACGTTGCTGTTTTGTTATTTTTATTTTATTTTATGCAATCTCTGAAAAAAACGCAATGAATCTTGGGATATGTTGGGCCACGAAGGATACATCTGATGCAGCCTTCAAAACTGCTTCAAAACCGTGAAACGAAGGCTGCATTTCACGACCGCATATGAGGAGTCTTGCAAGGAGCCTTGCAAATGGGACAGCCTTTGCGCGCCGCTATGACGCAATCGGTCTTCAAATGCAGCCTACGAGGCCGGTTCCAAGACCGCAACCCCTGAATCAAGACACAGCCATTGTCTGACTGCAGGGTCAAAACTTTTAGTTATTGGACATTGGGCTCACAAAGCCTCTCTATACGTCAACACACGTAACTTAAAGGTGGAGCCATCTCAAGAATGTTTATTGTCAAATCAGGGAAACGATTCGCTACCTGTCCGTACTGTATTTGCCATAAAAAAAATCAGTTTTAATAGACAGCTTAGGTTCTCTAAATTGGTATGTTAACAAAGGGCATGTAAACAAAGGGGCCCACTGTAGCTAGCAACAAACCCGTTAACAGAGCCTAGGCTGTGTGCTAACACCAGATTATTTTTTACGCAGTACGGGTAGATAGCAGACCTGCCGGACCATGAGGAGATATTCACCGATTTTGACAAGAAGTGATTAAGACAACAAGCTTTCTCCAGAATCGCAGACTCCACCTTTAAAGATTGCCATTACTCCTATCTGTAGGTTACATTACATGACGCACATAGGAGAACAACTTCATATTTACAGCTGATTCTATTGTGCTATGGATTCACCTTAACTCGATATCCGGGAGGGTTTCCGTTTGAACAGAACCCTCATTGATTCAGTTTCCAGAGGAATTGCGGCCTGGATCAGTTTACCTTGTTACCTTGTCACACTATGTTCTGGTCTGATCTCCATGTGCATTTCCGCTCAGCTTCCCCTCCCTCTCGCCACCACACTGCCCGACAGAGCTCGCATTGTCCCCTAGACCAGTCATCCGTTCCTAATATCCAGTCTTTTACCGCATACTTCCAAAGGGCAGAGTGAGCCATGCCCCCCCATCTCTTAAAACGAGGCTTTGACCAAACCCTACAGCCCAGTATAGTGACACACCAGGTAGAATACTATATATAAATAAATTGTGCCATACAGATCTGAAGGAAGCAATCAGATGAAAGACACTGTGGAGAGGACATCTAAATCATGATGAGAGCCATTCAATAAAATTTAAATTTTTTATTTTGAAACCAGACAGTACAAATACATGTAAAAATAAAAACACTTGATATTACCATGATTAATAAAGACACACCAATGAATAAAACCATGCTTAAATCAATCAACTAAAAAAGTACGGTTAACAATCATGCTTCTTGAGTTCACTTGATGCTGAAAAGTGCTTGAAGTTGAAAAAAGACAAGAATTATATTTAAGTATGATATACTACACTAAAACGTATATGCGCCCACCACTTATCAGTAACTTCTTTACAGTACCGTCTCCTCCCAGATCAGCTGATATTGTCAATAAGTGTTGTGGAGAAAACTGTTCCTGAGCAGACTCTTTGGTATTACTTAAGCTTAAATATGCAATGGAAATAAATCCAACATAACACTTATATATTTGAGCAATGTTGACCAAAATCTGTCTATTTACGTCTATATATTTGCAACTAAAAATGCAAACAACACAGTGCTGTTTGTCCCCCAGGTAAAACAGTAAAACAGACGTTTGCCAAAGTGAGGAGCTTGAGTACAGTCTAATGATGTTCCAGGTAGAAAGATGCCATGCCAAGAGATACCATCAACACAGAGAGCTCCTTCAATTGCATTAGCTAAAGGCACTGATATCTTGATGGAAATAACTTCATTTTGGCCACTACCAGGCACAGTAAATACAATTGCTAGCTGTTAGCGCAGCTGTGCAAGCCTGGTAACTGATGGAAAGTGACTCCGACACCGCTGTGAATGGTGCTGGTGGCTGCGCCTGTGCGCTCTCAAGTACGTTATCATCTCCTCTGTGCATATTAATAAAGCACCTTACAGTTACACCATCTAAACAGACCGTAAATCAGCGCCCACTAAACCCGTAGAGGCAGTAACATGCTCGGCCCTCGTCGTAACTAGAGGCCGCTGGTTTTTAACCGCCACAATTAACACATTAAACACTTCAATCCTGAACTGACGTGACACAATCTGCGTGCATAATGATAAATGAATGGCTGGTGTAAAGTGTGGGCCAGCCCTAGACATTCAAAACAAGAGAAAGTTAATCAGGCTAATTGTCTGACACCATCTTCATTAACATATTATTGCCACTGAGGATGGGCTAATCGGGAAACTGGCTTATAAATGCTTTCTAAGAGACATTCACAACTTGTGTTTTTGGTGCAATATGACAAAACACAAACACTGCATAGTACAAGTAAAGCCCTCTGTATAAATGTGTTTAGATGTGAGCTAATTAAAAATCTTGCTTTTTTGTACCTGCACACTTGTAATAAAGAATGCTGTGATGGCTATCCTCTTTTATTGACTAATGCACACTCTACTATATGCTGAGAGTAATGCTGTGAATGGTGTTGGCTGGGATTTTGGCATCTGCTTCCTCCCCGCTGATCCTGAACATCACAAAGGTGTTGGAAGGGAGGGTGGTGGTGGCGTTCAGGGATTTACCAAGCCAGCCAAGAGACCCACGCTTGAACATTTTAACTGTTACCTGCAGAGTGGGAGAGAGAGAGGGAGAGGGAGAGAGACTTAAAAATAAAATAAGGATACTAAAAGGAAGCTATAGAGTGTCAGTCTTTTCAAATGGTTAACATTGAAGGTGCTGTTCTTTGAAATGCAGAGTTTTTCCTGCGGTCTTGGCCCTGACTGAGACCTCCTGACCTATGGCTAGAGCTAAGCAGACACTTACGACTTTCACCTTTGACCTCTGCATACACAAGCTGTTGGTTAGTCTGTGGGCTATTAGTTTAAGAACATGTACTTATTCTAGCTTGTTGGTAGTGGGACTGGGTTTATTAATGGATAAAATGAAAAATTCAGGCAAATTTGAGGTCCATTTTCAAACAAGTATAAAATGGAAAATGTTTAAGTTAGTGGCTAGGCATCCACTACAAAAAACATTCACCATTAAAACAACATTTAGACTGGAATCCATCCTAGAAGCTTACAGTTAGCATCGTTTTAAATCAGCAATTTACCAAATCTCAATGAATGACTACCAGTTAATCTGCAAAATATCAACTGTCGAAGAATAGAAATTTAGAAAGAGCCCAAAACTAAAATTACTCAAGGGATTGGAAAACACTGTTATCAGCTTATTTTTTTTGGCGATACCATGTTTGCCTAGAATTGAAAGATAATACTGGTGAGCAGATCCTCTTTAGCAACCAATTAGCCATCCACTTGGCTAAAGAATGGGCAGTAATATTAATATAGCCTTAAAAAAAAAGAAAAAAGTCAAATTATTAATAACCCAGCAAAAACATCTTCTTTGGAACAGTGACGCAAAGGGAAGTCTGAAACAGAATAAATATTAAATTAACCTTTATCGCTGGGAGCTTTTTTAATTCCCCTCCACATATTGAATGGAGTCATACCTCTTGATTTTATGTAGGTTGTAGGGCATAATACGCTTTAACACGACATCAAAAATGCCTGTTATGTTTGAGCCTGACAATGGGAGCCTTAACTAGATTTAGACATGCAGGTAATTGAACCACATCCATTTCAAAAAGAATGCCTTGCTGCATCTCTTGTTTGGCTGAATTTACAGGGGACAAGAGAACATTACAGTGCCTTTTCACAGTTCCATTTTCTTTCACTTTAGCATTAGGCAATTTTTCAATTATTACTTTTTCTCCATGTTCTTTCATCCCCGGCTCTCCATAATGTCTGGGCCTTTTAGTTAATGGTAGCGACAGTCAGAGCCCAGTGTATCGGCCCTTGTCCATTTTGCAGGTCATTGTGCGAGCCCAATAGGCCTTTTATTACGCCGACATCAAAAGGCAGATAAGCATTAGAGGTGGGGAAAATACCCTGCACTAGATATGTTCCCTCTTTCCTTTGTCTGCCATTGAAAGTGATCATTTTAATAGTGAAGAGGTTGGTGAGCTTTGGGGCTGATGGGAAGTGCGAACCCCCCTGACAGCCTACGAATATGAGCAAGTCGATAACACAACACGAGCGCACGGCACAGCACACCCTCAACACCTGCACACTCTTGCCGCTAACCTAATTATCAGCAACAAAAGGCCACCGCGATTTCAGACACACATCTTTCCACCATTTACTTACTTATTACTGTGCATTAACACAGGGAGGAAAGAGAGGGAAACAATTGTGTCTCATATAGCAGCCTTGGCCAAATGCCACATTGCTTGTATTACAATAGAATCAGACACTCCAGAGTGAGTGAGTGAGTGAGTATCTATTAATTTGGGAAGCATGAAAAAATTGCTTCATGACAGCTGGTGGCAGAGAGGCGCATATACCCACACAAAGACATCAGAGAGGAATTATTCTAAAACATCATAGTCAAATGTAATAGTTGGTAATCAGTAATTATTATACAATTCAATGGAACCAACTTTCAGCTTTTCGGTGCTGCACAGGAACAGACACAATAGACAGGGATAGAAATAGAAAATTAAACAATCTCTATCAAAACCACACAATCCTCTAAATGTTATTTTTAGGACAGAAAATGTTATAAAAAAATCTAAATTTTGATCCAGATCTGCATCTAAACATTCACTGTAATAGACTATCATGCTGACTGGCTGCTCACATGCCATAGTTTCAGTGGAGAAAACCTAAATCCTGTCTGAGACTTTTACATTTTTGTACGGCGATGAATTGCGCAAAACTTTGTTTAGTAGCCATTCAAATTTATTTTATTTTGGTAGCATAATGCGAAGGGCAAAATGCAATCAAATTTTGCAGTCGATGTGAGATCTTATTTGGTTACACTTGCACCACGCACTTCCAGCTTTATGGGTTACAGTTTGTTCAAATGTGTAATTGTAATGACTTTATAGCTTCATACAACAATCTGGATACTAGAAACTGGAGGGCAAAAAAATAAATTACAATTTTCTTTTAAATAAAAATTTCTGTGAATGTACCAATGAACCTATAGGAGTAGTCGTGATAAATAATCCAAGATAGGCCTAATCCACCAACAGATTTGCCCTGAAACGTGAAATACAGTAAAAATTGAATTAGCTGCTATGGCCTTACAGAGTTGGAACCAAAACCTGAAATCAAAAGAACCAACACCTGTTTGATGAACTGCTACATTGAGCACATTTTGGCACACTGGAAGGAAGTATGCAGCCATGTCTGGCATCAAATCAAAGAGGGGAGTTCTGTGTGGTCTAGACGGCGTGCCTGCCAGGTGTTGTGAGGTGTGTCAGGTACAGGAACTGTCACAATTGAGGCAAGTGTCTGAGGGTTAAGACGATACTGTATCCAAATTAAAGTTTGAACTACAAAGTGTAAAGTAGCTGCTGACTGCTGCCATTAAAAACTATTTCATTCCCAGTGCGATATGCATCCCAAACGTAAAATGAATCAAGCCAAGATGAACAGATTAATAGTTACTAAATAATGTCTCGCTTTTGACTGTGAATCATATATGTGTGTATCATTTACATTTCAAGCACACACACAGGCATGAATGAATGTGAATGTTGGTGTGTGTGCGGCGCTACACTTCATGGCGAAGACAGGACCCTTGGGGCTAAGGTTGGGTGTCACACAAAGGGCTGAGAGCTCACCTAACGTGGTGTCTTCCCCTGATCCGCCTCTCACTTTCTGTGTCGTGTGAATGACATCACTCCTCACATTTCAGCCAGACAAACTCCCTCCTCTTATTTACCGTCTGCTCAAAGTCATAAATCCTGCCTCTGGTTCACTGTTCACCTTTTACCCTCTTAAACTCAATACAGCTCGTTCTCCACTCAAAATAATCTTCTTACACATAGCTGAGATTGATCTGACTGGTTTACTTCTTTTCTACCTTAAAGCTATAGTGCGTAACTTTTTCATATGAATGAATAACGGTTACATTCAAGCCATCACCAAATGAGTTGACACAAAGTTGATGAAGCCTATCAGTTCAGCAAAACTCTCTCTGTATTTCCCAGTAATACGACAGTGTTTACAAACTGGTGTCGCCCACTGACACTGGTGCAGGAGCTATAGGAAAAAAAAAACAAGAAACGCCCAAAACATTTTTTTTACAGTTGTTGATTCTACTGCTAAGAAAGAAACCTGGATTTACAGCAGAAGCTATCAAATCCATGCGCAATCAACATGTAGGATTACCTCATGTAGATGTGCCGACAGTGTTGTTGTATTTTTGCTCAAAATTACTCATGGGGAAAGCAGAAGTTTCTCACTGTAGATTTAAGGGATGTTTATGGCACAGATTCTCAGCCAGTTTGTAAAATCCAAAATGGAAAAAAACTAAGATTATTTGTGGTTAAAGGTTTGACAGGTCTGACAAATGAGAATAATGTGAGGGGACATAGTAATTAGGTAGGGGACGTGTCACCACCTGCGTGTATTGCCATTCGCAAAGTTCAGATTTTCCCCCCAGATAAAGTCAAATAATCCCAGTGGGGTATCAATCAGTGGGGACTGTTACCTGGAGCCATGGGGGTGCAGTGTTTCAGGTGAACTCTGAGTGAGCGTAACGCCACACCGGCTTCAGACGGCGGGCTCTTTGTTCCTGGCCGTGTCTCACCAGACACAGATGGGAAGGAACACAGAGTCACACACCTCTGGCACAGCAAACAGCTTTGTCGACGAGCCAAAATGTGATGGAAAAGGACCAAAAAGGGGGTTTCGCTGTCATATCACGCTGGATTTCTACAAGGCAATTAGGTAAACACCGTGTGGTTTGGCTCATTGGGTGAATACATTTGACAAACCTGCTGAGTAGAAGGTGTGATTTGCTGGATTAAGTAAGTGGATGAAGTTGGATTTGTCCAAATTGCCGATGCAATTCAAGACAGATTGTTTTTTCTTTCTATGATTATGATTAGATTGGGTTACCACAGATGTTCATATTCATTAAATAAATATGCATCAGTATGAACTGCTATCCTTATTCTCAAACAAAGCAAAAACATTCAGCGGACCTATGTTTTATGCAATTTCCCAACATTCTAAATGTGTTTACTTTGCTTAGCCGCACCAGTTCTGAGCACACATTTCACTCAACAGAAGTACTGATTGTTGCCATCCTCAAGAATTCAAACTAACAGGTATTAAGTTTACAAAGAAAGATTAGTTTGAGAATCTGGAACAAGTGAATACCATATTTTCCGCACTATAAGCCGCACTGGACTATAAGCCGCAGGTGTTATAATGTTTAATTACCATATGTAAGAATTCGTGCACAGAGGGGATTGTCGGGAAAGAGATGGCTGCTTGAGGAAGCTCCCATTTATTAACATTTCAACAAACAAGTTGCATATTTGCATAACGTATTCAAGTGTTACCATTTAGTGCAATAGATACTAGGGATGGGCACGAGTGTTTTCACTACTCGTGTGATCGCTTGCATTCCTCAAGGATCAATCGATTCCTCGTTAAACTTTTTTCTATTTTTAGAACGCAACGCATCTGTCTGCAGAACAACGGTTCACCGCAATAAAGCACTCAATGCTTATTGTCAAACAGTCACCATATGATATTAAGGATTTATTCCCACAAGTTTAAAACACATTTTCCTCACTGAAAGTAATTAAATAGACAGGCCACAATTTAATCCGATCGAGTAGGTCTGCGTTGGGGAGAAAAAAAGCATGGTCTGTAGTTGTAACAAAAAAATAGCCTAAGTCACCATTTAAAATAAGAAGGGCAGCAAATAATATAAAATGATTGTCCAACAATTTAAATACATATAAATAACTCACCAAAGCAGATAGTTGTATATCCAACCGCGTAATGCTCACTCCGTGTCCGTGAATAGCCTAATTACCGCGACTAATTCCTCATTAACGGAACGTTACACCGGTCGGTTTTTGAATCTCATCCCCATATTCCCTATTGAAGGCTTCTTAACTGTTGTTGGCTCGGAGCGGATGTGCCTGAAGTAAGCCTTGCTTCTTCTTTACTTTTCTTTCCAAGCGGAGAGCACCTTGCATGCTCACCTGGAGTCTAGGCTACTCATTACTAACTGAGAGTAACAGGTGTCATCTCCCCTTTTTATAAACGTAATTTTATCATCTGCTTTGAAATAATTGGACAGTTATATTCCTGACAATGTTCTGGAGAAAGGAGAGACCGTGTTCAGCTCCGCGGTGCTGTGGAGAACACAGGCTGCGCTGCGGTGGCAGTTATTTGCAGTTGCTTTTTGACACAACGCTCAGTTTATTGCACTTGCATCAAAATATTTAATTTTGTTAAACTTTATTTTATCTGTTTTGTGCCGTTTTGTACACGTATAACATTTTAAAATAGGGGCGGCCCGCCGGCCGGCCGGCCTAAAGGCTACAAGCACTAAAAAAAAAAAAAAAAATTATTTTCCTCATCCACCAATCGAGTTCATTTGAAACGAGGAGTACTCGAGTACTCGATTACTAACGCCCATCCCTAGTAGCTACAGAACATATACTGTGCTGTGTAATAACAGGGTCGAAAAATTGGGAAAAAGTCGCGGCTTATAGTCCGAAAAGTACGGTACTGTATATACACATTTCTACTTGATAAAACACTTAACTGATTAATTGGTACTAATGAATTCTTCACTTCAGTGCAAGAGAGTAAACGACCCTAACATCACCGTCTACGTCACTAACAACATGTGTCTTTAAGTCTTAAACTCATAAGATGGCAGGCTACACTATGAATAACTACATCTCTGCTTCATAAACCAACCTACCTCGGCTAACAGGAAGCCATTAGACTCTCGGCAATAACCATTTACATCCATTCACCCAGCTCGGGACTTTATTTCCATCCGCATAAGTGCATTTTCTGCGAGAGCTTTAAAAAATATGAATCCCCCTCCTTTTTTTCCTCAATGGGTCTGGTCGTCTGGCCGACTTGAGAGGACACAATCTATGACTGATTTAATTTGCTCTTTACAAACATCTCTAACAGCATTACCCCCAGAGCATACACTGACTGCCCCCATCTGACTCCATTAACCCCCAAATCAGGTTTAAAGACCATATTGATGCCGTCCGTTATTAAGGGTGATTATCAAAACAACAGACAATGGGCCAAAGTGTCTGTTAACTAGTTTATCCGTAATTTCACATAACTGTAACAGATGGCAGGGCTGTCAATTAAATACTGTATCTGCTGCACACCGCGGCCACACACACACACACACACACACACACACACACACACACACACACTGTCTGGATATGCAGCATAATAGCCTTCACATTAAAAGAACGATAGTCTGCTCACAGGTGGTCAGAGAAAACGGACTGTGCACACAAAACAAACTACGATATTGAATGTCAAAACATATCCATTTTGAGAAAACGGAGAGAACTCGGCAATTACAAGTTGGTGTTTTTTAGCAGTAACAAAGAAATATATATATATAAAAGAAAAAGAGAAAATCAAAGATAAAATGTTCTACTGCTGCCGTTCAGTCCACTTCACCACTTTTATTCTCCTCAATTAACAATAATGGCTTTTGAAACAGTAATTAAGTGTCTCTGCTCCACTCGGTCTCTTCATTATTCATGAATCCCTATTGATCATATCTTACCAGCGATGCCATGGGGATCACTGTAATATCCTGAATCCCAAAAATACAAATAGCTGAGCTTACAGAGATAAAATTAAAATCTTGGCCAGTTACCAAAGAAAAGCTTCTGTTAAGATACCAAATCCGGCATTTGATGCTAAATTGGATGATGTCAGAGAATCATTAAAATATCCCAGTGCAAAAGTCTGGGCAATAATTCAATATCGTTTATTGAGTTTCAGTTGGGGCCGTATTCCTAAGACATGATCACATCATTACGGCTGCTACTAACGATTATTTTTTATTATTGATTTATCTACCCATCTCTTTCCTTAACTGTTTTTTTGTTATTGCAAAAAATAGTAAAAATGTACAACTACAGTTTCCCAGAGCCCTAATTTAAATTTCTCGAATTGCTCACTCAAATTCAGTTCACTGGAAAAAAAAGAAAAGCATGTATCCTCACATTTGACTAGATTGACCATTGGATACTATTTTTATTTTTTGTTTATCAACAAACTATCTCTCTCTCTCTCTCTCTCTCTATATATATATATATATATATATATATATATATATATATATATATATATATAGAGAGAGATAGTTTGTATATATATATATATATATATATATATATGCGTTATCATTTTACTAAATTCTGTCATGAAAATGTATTTATTCCAAACTAAAACTATGTAAGTTTTTTTGTTTTATGCCTTCGATCAGTTTCGAAGATGTACAGCATCAGAATTGAACACTACACTATAATTAATGTGATTATTTTAATTTGATATTTTTCATACAATTGCACTGATGAAAATATATATTGTAAATACAATGATATAAGCTAGCCTACTTTCTTTGAGGATTTGGAAGTTGAAGTATTGATGTATATAACAGTGTTTCTTTGTGTCTTACACAACCACTGCTCATTCCACATTCAAAGAAATGATTTTGTAATGAATATTAATGGCTTGGAGCTTCTTTTGAAACATGTATTCAAATTTACTGAAACTCAATATCCACCTGTGTTAAGTAGGAATGTGTAAAACATGAACTCTGCTGGTTGATGTTTAACTAAATTAACAAAAGAGCGCTTGAAGAGCCCTTTAAAATGACTGGTAACTGCATGCTGGGTGACAAATTTTCGAGGAAACACATTATGTCATCTTCAAACTGACAGATGTGGGATCTCTCCACGGGACTCTTCACAGTGGCTCGGCGCTCGAGTGAAAAAATAGATTTTTACCAAGTTTAATCACGCGCTATTACAAGGCAGCCTTTATCATTGCCTTCCACTGTATAAGTGCTGGTGTCTTCGCTAGTTCATTACAGACACTTGTGATTCTGCAGCACCCTTCTCATGTATAATTGCAATGGTTAGCTTTCCTCTGTGGGCTTCCTACACACACTCTGGGGCAAATTATTTCCAATTCCAGTTTCCTTTCGAGAGCTATGCTGCAATTACAGAAATATGATCATCCTGGTCATTTTCCTACAATTTTTCCTTTTTGTTTGAAAAATGCTGCACAACTAATAGATCTTCCTCAGAAAAGTTTTCTTTGAAACTTTTTATTATTACAGATATACTGTAATCCTTCCACCACATTAAGTCAGGTACTCGATGATCCTGATAAACATTGAACACTTTGGGACTGACAATCTGATAAATTGCACTCAGAATGGTGAAACAACCATTTGTATACTGTAGATCCCAGTCAGATGCAAATATATACCTGTTTTGACCATAGATAGTATAATAAGGTTTTGACTAAAAAACCATCCATTCACACCACCATGTTCCTATAGAATGTTATGTTTATAAAATAATAGGATTCTGACATGTTATTCATTGTACATAATTAATAGTAATGGGTACTACATATATTTTTTTTCTCTACATAAAAAAAGACCAAAAGGCCACAGTGGCTGCCAATATTATCTATTTAGGCAGCAGAATTTGCAGGCTTTGTAAATGGCCAGCTCCTGGCCTTTTGTGTGCCGCCATTCATTATCAACACAAAGCGGTTGATGTCTCCCCTCTCTGTCTTTTCTGTGCTAAGCACCAGGCGCACCAGCCTGTCCATTACGGGCCTGTGACGCGTGCAGCCTAGGAGATGGCCAAACGGAGAGGAATGTCAGCATGGAGTTCAATTAACAAGCTACATCTGTGTGGAATCTGTAGCCAGTCAAGAGAGACATGATGTATCTCTGGTAACCGAGGCCTGACTATTTGTTAGCTTTAGATTTTGTAGGTGAATTTGCAGCTTTTTCGCCTGGTGGCTTTGCTTCTATTAATCAGCTGACGGGCTGCTGTAGTCAAGTTACGGTCGAAGGAACTCAATTGTTGTTTCTCAGCTATGCAATTAGTAGACACTCTATATGCTGACCGCGAGTTGGGAGACTTCTCTTCAACACAGGGGCTCCATTTCTGCTCCTCCTGAATGAACTGGTCATATACTGGTTATAAATTATATAAACTGGGACAAGGACCTCATGAGACAGTCAAATTTAAGGATAGGAGACGGCATACACAAAATAAGTAGCCTGCACTTGAAATTATGACATGAATAGATCTTTAGCTCATTCTTTGTCTTCCCAACACACACACACACACACACACACACACACACACACACACACACACACACACACACACACACACACACACACACACACACACACACACACACACACACACACACACACACACACACACACACACACACACACACACACACACACACACACACACACACACACACACAGTAATTACCCCTCAATCCATACAAATTGAATGAAGCCAGAACCGTGGTCTAAGAATATAGACCATAATTAATAAATTACAGCCACTCTACTCAATCATTCTCCACTTTGGGGACATGTAGACATCCCATTCTCCACAGGATAATTGACTGAGCCCCACATAAAAACACACCTAGTGCTTCCACGCTGCCTCTGTGGATGCATCTGGTGCCACTTCTTAAAACCAAAACAGACGCCTTAAGTCAAACCATGGGTCATATCGCAGATCTACTAGCCTGCGTGTTTACAAGTAACACATCAAAAGCATGCATTATTTCTGGGCCCTGAAAATACGCCTTGGGGGGCTATCAAGTTTCTTAGCCATCCCCCAAGCTTTCCCCTCACAGCTGCTGCACACAAGCTGGAGACAGAGACACAGTGGTTGACACACATTCATGTCCAAATTACTATATAATTTTTCTTCTTTTTTTTAACTTAAGTTTATTGCACAAATCAAATCAAAACATGTATTTTACCTGGTGGTTAATGCAGCAGAACACTTGGAATCTGATAATGGGAAATAAATATATAAAGGTCTGCCACCAGTCTATTGTTTGTGAACATACCCAGTGAGACACATTGTTTCGTGACATATAATGTAGGGGAGCAGGTTCGCCTCACACTGACTCCATTTACAAATATTTTGTTGAAAATAATATATTTTGTTGCCGCCGTGTGTGTCCCTTTGGGCTAGAAAAGGGCCCACTGGAGACTGTCTAATGATTGTTGGGTCATGTATCAAATACACAGCAGCTGGAGGCGAGAGGGGAGAGTACATACAGTCTGGATGTTGGGGGGCAACTAAAGCCTGAGTGGAGTCTGTAAGGAAATCCCAGAGTGTTTGGGTGCTGAGGGTGGGTGTGAAATCTGTAATGGACTCTGACCAGGGGTTGTACTCACTGGACCTTAACACTCTGACCTTAAGTCAGTTTAACATCTACTTCTTTCAACAAATTACTTTAACAAGCATCAATAAAAAAAGCTAAATAATTATTTGAATAATTTAGAGTAAAAATGTCACCCAAAACAACAATAATATTGTATGAATATCAGTATCACTCGGATTATAACCTTTAGCTTTTCATTGGGCCAGTGACATTGAAGATTTCCTTTCATGGCACTTAGAGAAACAACTTTAGTAACTTATAATTCAAACCGATTTATTACCTTGAAATAAAATTATCAATAATGATGATCTGAATAAGCTCAAATGATGCTCTTTAGACTTGCATTTGCCTGAATTCAAACAAGTGAGCCAAAGAGTACCTTGGTGGCAGGAAGAAAAAAAAACAATAAAAAAACAGTACATGCAGTAATGAACACTTAATGGGTTCATGGAAAAATTTGAAAGAGCAGAGCAGGGTTTAAAAAAAAAAACCCTGTTGGGCTTTTTTTAGATTGTAAACAGTTTTTTGGGGGGGGAAAAGGACCAATAGAAGTGTAATTGCTTACTTGTAAATAAATAAGAACATGTCTTGTTTATTTTGACTTAGGAGCATAAATACAACTGATACATAGAAATCTTATTTAATTAATTGAATATCAAAATTGTATTGTAATCACCGTATCTGATTTGTGTAAAGTAATATCCGCACATTTTAATACTTGGAAATTACTGTAGAATTGCTGTCATGCTCTGCAGTCTTCAGTCTTAATCTATGTACTAGAATAAGAAGGGAACATAGATAGTATAATAAAGGAAGGGAACCACCAAACACTAAGTGAAAGAGTTCTAAAGTACTACTGCCACCTGCTGGTCTTATACCTCAGCTTCAGCCCTTCATATATGGTACACTCAGTACCTGTGGTCCTTGTGGCTTATCAGAGCCTGTGTAGTGGACTGACCTGAGGAGCGTGTCCCAGCAAAGCCCACAGTGAATCAGCTGACAGGGTCTTGACTCTGGAGAACTCCAGCGTGTCGGTCTCCTGGCGGTTGAGAGCGATGTACTGGCAGCCCTGAAAGTCTCCTTTCAGCTGCTCGCCACAGTGCAACCGCATCAGATCCCACGTTCCCACCCTCCTCAGGACCTCCCGCACTGACTCCATCTGCCTGTACGAAAGATGGCCTGCAAGACAAGAGACAAGTAAAAAACAAGCATTCCTGTCAGAAAGCCTGTCTTGTTCAAATCATGTTTTTTGTTGTTGCTGTGTATTAGAGAAAACAATGAAATTCCTCAAGTCTTAATGTTTGTATTCTAAAAGGTGCACTATGTTTCTTTGGGTTTGTCGGATAAGTGGACATTTTTAAGGTATATTCTCATAACTGAATAAACAAACTTTTTATCGCAGGTATTGTGGATCCTTGGAAAACTGTTTGAAGTTAGAAAGCTACCTTAAAAGTTACCTTTTCACAGTTGGTGTTTACAGGAGCAGACCTGCAGTTTAGTTGAAAATCATATTCTAGCTCTTGTTTGCGTTTGGTTAATTTTTGTTTAGTTTAATTGATGATTGATGATGATAAAATGATTCATTACTTATAATTACATGTAGATGAACGATAAAGTATGCTTTGTAAACTAACTGCAGCAGGCTCTGCAAATGTGAACAAATCTCCTTTCCCTTGAAATTGCATAGCGCACCTTAAACTGATATATTTCAAGGAGCCACTCACCAGACAGCCAGGACGGGGTGAGTGCATCTGATATCCAGGCCACGTAGCCCTCCCTGAAGGATCTGAGGAATTTGTTTATCTGGCTGTGGGTGACCAGCTCCTTCCTCTTACTCAGCTCCTCGTCCAGCTCGCAGTCTGGAGAGAGGAAGATAACCCTGGGGAAGAAGAGGCCCTGGTGCACCGACACTCCGCTCCTCTTCAGGTAGCCGCATAGGTTAGCCGTCTTGGTCTAGAGAGAAAAGCATTTAGGGATGTCACCGCAAGTAATGATTAATCTCTCATGATTGATTAAAATGTGGAATCAGCAATTCTGTAGAAGGCTTGTTTGTCAAAAAATTAGTTGGGTCAAAATCAGTGAATATCTCCTCACAATCAACTACCTGTGTGTGAGCTAAATAAAAATCCAGTGTAAATACACAGCCTAGAATCTGTAAACGGGCATGTCGCTAGCTATGGTGGACCCCCTTTGTTTACATACCCTTAGTTTACATACCCCACAGTATGGACAGGTAATGGATCGTGAGGCGATATTCACTGATTTTGACAAAAAGGGGTTTGTCAACTGACTAAGCTGACTCCACCTTTAATATCTTAGTTTCGGACCAATCATGTAGTTGATAAGATGTCAAGTAAACATTGAGAAGGCCCATAGCTAGGGCTGGGTACTGATCAGTACTGCTTTGGGTACAGACTTCAAGGTTCAGTGTGTAATAATGTGTTATTTGGCATCAGGGGTGAAAGTTCTAGATTCCGATGATCTGTGCCTACCCTTTAAGTTCAGAGAATATACAGAAGCTATGGTGGCCTTCAAGGACAGGAAGCTAGTTGTTAAAGATGACATTTCTGATTTAAATAATAATTTAGCAGATAATGGGATCAAATATTCTAGGCTTAGTTTTTGTCTGCTTGTTCTTAAACAACATTTAACATTTGAGAGGTTTCATTTATTGAGTTAAAGTTAAATGTTTGTTTTGATACCAAAACCCATGGTGATACAGTATCTTCAAAGAGCTTGTTTTGTCCAACCAACTAGCAGTAAAACTCTATTTGCAACTTTGTTCAACAGAGCAAACAATTCATTTTCTATCAATTTCCTGCTGATAGACAGAAGCAAGGCTGAGAGGCTGTTATCATGGAAAATTGGTCAACATGTGCTAACACTCATACAGCCTGCCTAAGTATCTACTTTATAATTTCTAAAAAATAAATTTAAAAAAGGGCCCTTTTAAAAAATATATACAACTTCAACATAGGAACGGATGGTCGAGTTGTGCCTCCTTTCTGTAGATTAATGAAGTTAATACGTCCAATTCAAGCAGAACTATTTAGATAATGCATTGTGTGTTTGCCTGTCAAGCTCCCAGTCCCAGTTCTAATTTGAACATCTATAGAGATGGAAATGGATGACCCCTTACAGGCCCGGCACATAAGGTGACAGCTGTGTTTAGGCACCTGCCTGCTTTCAGCCCCCCCTACGTGAACATAATAATTGGCCTTTCGAATGAAGAGCGAGCTCTTGGGAAGTTTAGGAAGCCCCCGCTCTCTAGTGTTTGAAATTTCCATATAAATGGTTATTGTGACTCAGATTCTCTTAACCCGCCTGGAGTTTGGATAAAAACAATGCACCGGACAATCGATTGGACCTTGAACACAACAACTGTTCCACACAGTTTGACATTTTGGTTTTCATAATGGTAATTTAACATTTCAGCTAAACGTTTTCTCTTTTTTTTTTAATTACCATGATAGCCTTGAGGGGATCTTCATTTTGCTCAATGCAGGTGTTGGTAAAGTTTTGGTCCTCTTCTTTCACTTGCACATGCCACTGTTGGTTGTTAACAGACACTGCGCCTCTCCAGGGTTTTACATCCATGCAGAAGATCCCCTGGCCTTAGTAAACAGAAAAAAATAAAAACCTTTACAACAACATTTACAGACTGAAAACCGTAGTGTTACACCACATATACCGTGTCGCTAATACTTTCTTGAAGGCCTCGATATGATATGGGTAAAATCTTCAATCACAGTATATGCAAATGATAAATTATGATATATGATATTTTCATATGACATTTTCAGAAAATGAATTTGAGCAACTATTTATGGACAACATAACTCGATTGGAATTCAAATTAGACTTTTTAAAAGTGCATGAGGAACATATTCTAGTGATACCTATTGCTGCTTCTTGAATACAAGCCAATCTGCAATGTGAATACGAAGAAATTACGACACAGTAGGAAAAGTACGGTTGTGTAACTAATGAAATTAAAGATGATGGAATTTCATTTAACTTCTTCAGTTTCAGCATCCTGGTATTATGCACGCTAGCTCACTGTCACACTGCCATGGCGTAGTGGCACACTTATAGAACAGAGCCATTGCTTATATTATCAGTGACAACTATGCTTTTCCTACTATGACGACACAAATGATCTGCTGTGAAAAATGAAGGCATGTATTAGAAACGATTAACTGCTCATTTAACATGTAACTTAGCCTTAAAGAGTTCGAAAAAAATTATATTTAAATGATATCTATATGATAAAAACCACTGTCTGGATGATCATGAATTGTATGGGCTGCCTACCACTCTATCAGTATTGTATTGATGTATTGCCTAACTCTATCACAACATTTAAAATGATTCTAGATATCAACCTGTAAGGAAAACGATGTTGATGTCATCTTTGGTGGTTTGACACAGGTCAGGGATACGCAGGTTGCTGTAAACATCTTCCTTTCTCAGCCCAGTCAGTTTCCTACAGTGAAAGTAGATAAAAAAAATAGAATATTAGTATAGTTTGATTTCACAGATGTATTTCTTTCCATTCGACTAAAGCAAGACCAGTATTCACTCCTCTTTTAGCTTTGGTCGACACCAACTCATGAGGGAAATATGTGGCTCTTTAGCTTCTAAATACTCCGATATGTTCAGCAGCTGGTTGCTAACTTTGTTTGTCTGTCATTTGGCTGGGAGTGTAGAACAGGTTTATCAGAGTTCATTCAGGGAAACAAGGTTGATGAGAGCAGAACAGTAAAACTGCTAAGGGGAACTGCAATGTTCTGTGATAATTCTCAGGGATTTACTATAAAAATATTTATGAATGCAGCTGTAAGTTTACAAAATACAAACCTGACACATTGTAAAAAGTCAGGTAGTGTTGGTGTCTGACTTGGGCTCTGGCCTCGAGCACCTTCTGAAGCTTTGGAGCCGAGATGAAACTGGGTAAACAGGCTCCCAAACTGAGGCATTCTAGTCTATCTCAAAAGAAAACACATTTAGCTTAGATCCAACTGACATGGCATTTTGGCTAAGACAACTTAGGCCTAAACAGCAAAAACAATGCAGATGGAGAGAATTGTTTGTCTAGAAACATGCATATACAAACTGAAGTACTGTTCAAATGATGGCAACATTGTGTTTAAACTATAATAAACATGTTTTTGTAGCCAATTCTAACGTTTGTGTACCAGTTAAGCTGAATCTAATGCATTGTTAAGCTGACAACCATTTTTGACCAATAAATGCAATGGGAAACCTTATTTCCATAGCTTGGGCAAAGTTGTTTTGTTTTGAAAAGCCCCCTGAAAGCATGCTAAATGCTACATTGAGGTTTTACAGTTTTGTTGACGACATTTGAACGCTTGAACTTCAACTTTAGGACCCCATGAGGAGAACAAAGAGCAAAAACAGCACCGCACGCGGAGCCCCTGCCCGAACTTGCTCCAAAACAAACAATACATACTGTTGAAGTCTCGCGCCGTTCAAGGAGAGAAGTGGAAAGAAGAGGAAGAATGATGAGGGAATTCAGTCCGACATTTTGACGGTGTTTATGTCGGTGTACGGGGTCTCGCCTACAAATGCTGAGCAAGTAACTCTATCCAACAACGATGTTTCACAATTTTACCAACCCCTCCTTCTCCTCATCATCCTCCTCCCCCTCTCTCTGGCAGCACTTGCAACGTTCCTGGAAGAAGTAAACAACAGACCACGTGCACGGTCCGCAGCATCACATTTCGCCCAGGGAGACGTGACGTCAGAACACGTCACTCGATCCTCCTGTAGAGTTTCCATAGCAATTCACATTCAAGTGAATATAAACAATTGCATTCGAATTTACTCAGATATTAAAATGAGCCTACTGTTAGCCTAGGTCATGAGGTTTGGAGTTTAGTCATGCTGTCGGTTGAAAATATGCAACAAGGTCCATTTAACTGGGCTATATTCTTAGTTCAATGCCAAAAGCAACATATCTGACCACTTTCCTTCATATCTGATACATTCTGTTGGACTAATAAAGGATTGTCTTAGGCCCTATATGCCCCCACAAATGGCTAATGGGACCAAAAGTAGATATTTAGATAGCCTAGTCTGAAATATGGAATAATTCAGAGAGCTAACGAGTTAGGTCGACATTTATTATATTTATAGCCTATGCAATTTATTTATGATAGCCTATATAGCCTAGATATGATTAATTGTATGATAAAGGTCAACATAAAGTTTATTACAATTATTATTCATAGAGATAACTATCACTATATAGAGGTCTATCATTTAGGGTTTGCTGAAAATAACAGGATTTTACATTTCATAGTACTGTGTCAGCCTATAGCCTATGGGCTGACACAGATGAAATTGTAGTTTTGTGGAATTGTGTTTTTTTTTTGTGTAGATAGTCCACAAAGAATTTGCAGGCACATCCAACAGGATCCATGCTGCATGAGCCTACAGAGAGGATATTACAAAAGTGATGAAGAATATTTAATCCAGCAGTAAATACACAGTGAATATCTCAATGTGGTGATAAACAATATCCGGATAGCACAAAATACTATGAAATAACTTAATATCAGGAGCGGATAGCCAAATCAGCTCATATGGGCTCAATGGAAGCCAATAAACAGAGGCACTCTGCCTCTCCTGACCTTCACTTCTGGTTGAGATCAGGGCGATAAAGCAGGCACAACCTCAATAAAACCCCATACAATGGAGTAAAATAAATATTAAATTAAAGCAGAGGCAATACTGGTCTGAACTGCTGCAGGAATTTGAGAACAAAAGCTTCTTTGTTCAGTTTATTATTATACAATCACTGCCCCGTGATACATTCCCAATCATTTTCATCTCTTGCCTCGACGTATCAACACATATAATCATCTTGTATTGGAACTTGCAAATGACTTGTGAGTGTGCGCAGCCACGTTTATATATTAAAATTGCTTCGTGGGCCTAGTTTGGCCTTTTCGGTTTGAAGTTAATATCAAAATCATAATCTCATAGTCTCATCTCTGACTGTCCACAGAGGGGAGGTTTGTGGTGTCAAACATTGTCACCAGTGCATATTTCTCTTTTCTCTTTAAACGTTATACCCTGCATTTCATGTTCTTTAATCGCCTTTAGGCATTAAGCTTACCAAACAGGCAAATGCAGTAGGGGAAATTAGCAACTGCTTATTTTTTTGTTGTCATTATGCATATTGCTGCTGCAAGACCCGTGTTAATGTCTTCAGCCTTTTGTCATGGACTGAAATACAGGCCCTCTTCAGGTCCACTGAATGCTTCAAGTGGTTCCTAAAGCCTTTGCGTCTACCATTGTCATTTTCACCTAATGCACCTGAAGAGCTCCACTGTGTGTGAGAGAGGAGTCACTGAGGGCTTTCAGGTCCTCTCTTAAGTGTAGCTAGGCATCAGAGTTCATACTTGGGGGGGGCTTAGCTACTATTGTATAGAAGGCTAATTGACCTTAGTAGTAAGGAACAAACATAATCTGGAGAATGATAGTGGTTTGAGATTCATGCATTTACCAAAACCAGACTGCAACGTACAAGCAGATGATATTCTGCTTTTAATACTGTGAAAAAAAATTATGATATTTCCATTTTCAATCTTTCATATCAAATATCTAATTTGCAGAACTAATGACGACATGTCATCGCCCCCACCTCTTGCGCACTCATTTTTGCTCACTTCCTTTAAATTATTAACATGAGAGATTCTCCATATGCTCTCTGAGTATTCTTGTCCATTCGTTTTGGTGAGATAGAATTAGCATTTTCCGCAGTGAAGAGTATAAAAGCTTAACTGGCCCAATCAAACCAGGTGATTTAAATCCTGTCTAATCAAGATGTTTAATTGGGGTTGCAGCTGGATGACCCTGAAGTAAATGGTCTGAAAAGGTTCCTGGGACTCGATAGGTTGCATAATTAGGACCATTTCAGTCGAAAAAAAAAGAGGCTGGGTTGAAAGGTTTAAAAAATAAGACTGTAAAGAATGGGGGTGTAATAAAGCTTTTGTTATATTGCTGAATAAAAAAATATTTAAAAAAACGTACAACTTAAAAAAATACCTAGTGATGTAATGAACCCAGTTAAACCCAGGCTCACAAACAAAGTGTAAAAAACTGTTTGGGTTATCGACCCCGTAGAGCCATCTTTGTGACTGGCATGCCTCAGTTATTAGTTTTGCCATATGAAGAGGTAATTTGTATGCTAAAGTTTAATTGTTCAATTATCACTGGATGGGAGAGGAGGCCTTGGTGCAATTTCATCATGTCGGAAAACAGTGTTGAACCCCTCGTGCCGCATATTCTAATAGTCGGCAATTATGGAGAGGGCCCTCTTACAAAGTCGACTGATGCAGGCTGGCCCCGCTGTAAAGCCTTTAGCTACCTGCCCGGTGCAGTCGTTGGTAGTGAAGAGTTGTTCTCTTCTGAACCAGCCAGGCTCTCAATGTGGAAAAGGACCTTAACTAGCTGCTGACAGAACGCATAAACACCAACTGTATAAGTGCTGCGGAGCACAACATGTTAAAACAACGTTATTACAAAGTAAACAAGGGAAGGCAATAGTTCAGCATGCATTATTATAAGGAAGTCCCCGCAAGGAAACATGATTACTTTTGTTTCTTTGTGCTATTAACAGGGATAGAGATGACTTCACATAGACAATGATCATAGGCATTTTTCATACTGACCTATATGAAGTCTAAAATAAAAATGTTAATGCCTAGTGCCCCAATTTGCATTTAATTGTGGGGCGTTTTGCTTGTTAATGTCCCACAAATGCAGCTTTCACTGAAGCATATAAATGAACAACTTATTTGATGTTACATGTAGGAAGTAGGTTAATTTAAAATAAGTGTGTCTCTTTCTATGATACTCATATTCTGGGAGTGTTGGATGTGTGTGTAATTTATCAAGTAATTACAGCTCCACAATCAGTTAATGATGACCTGGGTGGATGGCCAATGATTATGGACCTTTTGTTGCTTTTCAGAGGCCCAGATGGGAACCTAAGGGGACACAAAGGGGCCCCTTCACTGTCACACAGCAGCTTTTCAAGATTCTCATTATTGCTCTTAATGGAACCATATGTGTTCGATTTGAAATGAGGGTGACATGATGTCTTTTATAGAGAAATGGTCCACTCTATTAAAGGCCACTCTGTTCTCAACAACAATACATTTAGATTATCTTTGCCTTTTTATACACAAAAATGGACAGAACTATGGAATCTTCTTATTCTATTTATTAACATTACTCATAAACAACTAAATGTCTCAATTTTATTTATAGCTACTTATAGGTGTCTTTGTAAAGATGAAAAGTAAAAAATGTATTTAAATTAATGCCAAGTGATTTTTAATGATAATTCCAAACACCAGTTTTTAAATTTTATTAATTTGAAATTTTGGCCATTGCTCAAGGTTAAAGTATTGCATGAATGTTTCTCACATTTTCTTTATTATTAAAACAAACACTTTCAGTAGATTTTACAGCCTTGGTGAAGCTTAATGTGTTTTCTAGTTTACAGCTTTTGAGGCGAAAGGGGACCATTTTAGCTTAGGTGATGATACACTATTACAATTCTTTTTCGCTTAAACAACATAGCAGCGACAGAGAGAGCCCCTTTGATGAGTGATTTGTAAAACCAGAGGTACAACAGCAGGCATTTCCAGCTCCCCCCAAACAGAAAATTCCCCTTTCATGTTCCTCCAACTTGGTACTCACAATCTGAAACAAGGGTGCAATTGTGGTTGTCACCAAACAATGACATTTTTTCTTTCGTCCACTCTCTAAATTCCCCATATCATCTCTACACAGGCGAGCAATTTGTCTGTCATGAGGTATGGGGCATCAGCCCGCTCCGGGCCTATTTCACTGACAACACCGTTATTAGCGGTAAGCCGAGCCACTGGTAAAATGAATCTGCCTACTGTTCAGGAGGCCGGGGCTCTTTTCAGCGATTAATTTGATAAATATATTAATTATGAATCTGGATGACAGTACAATCAGATGGTCAGGCTTCCAGACTTGGCCTTTCGTGATAAGTCGGCTTTGAGATTGGGTCTCCTCGGGTTTCAGGAGCTGTCATCCCCGGGGCTCAGCCTCTTATCAGCACCTGACCCATTCACTCCGTAATTTCCTGTGTGTTGTAATTAAATGGAGGCTTTCTGATTGCAAGTGACTCTCTTTAAGAGGCACGTCTTGGGTTTCAGGTGAAAGGGATGCTCAATGGACTGGCTGTCTCCTCTGCCCTCTGTAGGACTGTATATGCACTGAATGGCCTTTTTACACATCAGAAGCTACTTGTCTTGTGAAATCTTGTTTATGTTGAATAGGAACCCCTTCCAATCCTGTTTAAACATCTACAATGTATGTCTCTCTTTGCATATTACAATGCATAGATGAGTAATTAACAAACCGGTTTGTCTCATAACCAAACAATCCTAAAACAAACAACAATGATTACTTCACATCTGGACAAACAATTATAATAGAGACTTTTTTTCTTCTTCCGTCCATGCCATACCTGGCATCATTCCATATTAAACACGAAACCAGGAACCAATCAGTTATACAAAACCTTTATTTGCTGTACCTGAATGATGGTCTGCTTATTGCTACGCTGGTATCTGTTGGCTAACGCTTACAGGTTTATGAAATGCCCTGCTGGGTGCTGACAGTTGATTATGTATATTTACAGTATTGAGCTGACTCTGCCCATCCATCTCCGCTTGGATACTGTTACAGGCCTGGCAGACATACATCCTGAGCCTGGAAGGGGAGGGCCTGCAGCAGCAGTCTGCCATCAGTATAGCCTGACAAACGCCTACAAGGCAGTGGTTGTGTTAAACAAAATAAAGTACAAATGATGCTAGAAGTGCCTCAGGAACAGAAAAATTATTTGCATTGTTTTTGTATTTTCCTGCTGCTTTAACGATCAATACATTGTTCATAATCAGCTGGGAATAGCAACATTGATCAATAACTTTGTAACTTGAAGAGTAATGATGGAGGAACCAGAGCTAAGATATAACCCTCCTTAACCTAGGCCTATTGAAAGAAAATATTTAAATGAAAAAAACTGCATTCCATTATTCTCTCTGAAATTTACATCTTTTTGAAAACAAGAGTTTGCCAAAATGACAATCTGTATTTCATCTTTAGTAAAAAGTTAAGCCAGACAAGGAGCGAGGGCCACCTTCCATTAACACACGTTTACACAGTTAACATGCGATCATTTCTACTTTAATTCACCAGCAGTAAAACGCTCATTCTCTAGAAAGGGATCCAATGAAAACCCAAATTAGCTCGACTGTGTCGCCTCTGAAGGCATAAAAGGTTGTCCCTGCCAACCTCTTTCACTTCTCTCTCTGGTATATCACTGAGGCCTATAATTAAAACCACGGTTTTTCAGACGGCTGGTGGGCGCCATTAATTCAGCGAGTGGAGCCATTATGGAGGTTGTGGCTCCCAGGGTGGCACTGGGGAAGAGGTGGGGCAGTGGCTTTTCAACAGTAATGGCCCCCGTGTGCGCCGGCTATTAATCTCAACAAGGAGTGAAGTGGCTTCATTCCAGCTGCAGTAGCAGGACAACCCGCTCCCAAATACACTGTGTAGATTAAATGGCATTTTGTATTTGGCCCTTTAATCTGACTTGTGACGTTTAAATAGGTTCTCTCAGTGGGCACACATTTACTTGCCATTGCTTTGTCCATACAATCAGGGGTATTGTTCCATTTCAAACACTCAGAATACATAGCCCATTTATTTCACAGAGAAACCTGCAGTGTCTATGGGGAAGTGCAAATGTTTGGACAGAAACTGACACAGCACCTTGTTATGTCTTGTAGAATTAATTTAAAAAAAAAATGTGTCAGCTTGTCAAAAGGCCTCTTGGCTATGAGCCCAGAGGCCATATGTTGGCCACCTGTTGCTTACTATCAAAGCTGTCTGATAATGCATATATCTATGACAAGCAGGACATGCAATTTACAACTGCCACTCAATAGGACGTGGACTATAAATAGCAGGAAAAACTACATAGGCCTAGTAGATTAAATAGAAGCACCGACTTTGCTTTGCCACAAGGAGGAACCACTCACTAAATTTTGCAGCAGTTGTAGTCCATTGGTCACGAGGGAACACCAGCTCAACAGAGGCTTTGAGTCTGTTTGTAATACTGCAGGGCTTCACCAGATGACAGGAGTGCATGGGTTTTAATGGCTGAGTTTGTGTCGTCATGACAATGCACTTCCAAGATGATCTCCATTCTGAGCCAACTACCTGAACAAACAGCAGAGCTGCTCCACAGCTTGTGCTTTTTCAATCAAGCCCAACAGTGACTGCTAAGCTGTATATAATATGATTTATGAACAAGAGTATAAATCATTCAATGTTTAGGGGGGTCTATCCCAATGACAACAAGCTAAATCACATTCCTTCAGACTTAATTGAGCTTATCCGTAAGAGATCTGTTTCAGTCACCAGAGCCTCATACAACACATAACTAAAAGAAACTGTTACCTTAACGATCCATTTACTGTTAAATCACTGCGAGTGAGCTGACACCAGAGGTTAATTGCCATCTCCTGCAAGCATCACCATGCCACTAGGGAAGAAAACAAATTACACTCTCATATTCATGTAATCGTGTCGATACAGAATTAATTTTCTTGCGCCGACATCTTCTATCATTCTATTGTTGCGTTCTTTTTCATGCTGGCAACGCTAAGACGGAAATAAAAAGAATAATTACGCATTAGCTTTTCTAATTAAGGTTTCTCTCAAAAGTGATGGAATTGTTTTGGGATTTATTAAATTACTGTGAAATCACATTAGTGGGGCAAATTAATCCTCGCAGTGAAGTAGAGCAGTGGATGAGGAAATTGACATTTCAACACAAAGCAGGGGATGAGCATAAAACAGTCACACTGCAGGTGGTTAAGCTCTGATGATTATCAAGGATGGAGGCAGCTCAAGCAGCTCTTGTTTAACAACTCACATTCACAGGTGTGCAAATGTATCCATATAGCAGTAAAACATCCATAACAAAAAAATACAGAAAAGCAATTCTCAATTTCATAATTCTTTTTTTCATCTCAGAGAGGCAAAATAAGTGTCCCTGGCTCATCAGTGCTCCTGCACTTTGATTTATCCTCACACCGACATACTGTGCAGCGGTACCGTTGCCTCCCATCAATGTATTTTCCAGGCATAACACCGTGCAAATGCCCAAAGGTATGCATCCCAGATAAAATCTCATTTCCTGAGTGCACCAAAGCATGGCAAAAACATTACTTGAGAATACATGATACAGTTGTAAATTGGCTTAAACTCAGTTACATAGTGCAGCACTACTTTAGCTTGATATGTACATGTGTAGGGTAGCCTACACACTATAAAGAAAATGTTTGACATTTTGGGAAAAGCCCTTTTTTGGTTTCTTGCAGGGAGTTAGCTGAGAGTAAAGAACAAGAGTAAAGAGGCAATTAGCTTCTCTAACACTTCCTAATTAGGCTGCTTTGTTTGTGTAATCCATACACAAAAGAGTTATTTTATGTTCTTGAAACTGTAAATAAAACACACACCGGGTGAAGTATACACCGGCCTCTGTGTGTTCCACCATTTGGCCAATCCTTACAAGGCGGAGTGGTCGAATTAAGCTTTGAGATTTTGGCAGATTACTTGCAGAGCTAGATAAACTATTTCCACCTACTTCTAGTCTTTATGCTAAGCTATGCTAATTGCTTTGTGTTGTTAGATGCCTATTTAACGCACATGAAAGCTATTGATCCTCTCATCCAACTTTCTTCAAGAAATGAAATAGAGGAATGCAGCAAGACCAAACTTAGTTTTGATGATGTTGTAAAACTTTGTGAAAATCAATTTCAGCCTATTTTAGCATCTGATGTAGTTGATCTTGAATATGGCTTTTTTTTCAGATAGACGGATCAAATAAATGCTGAATAAGAGACTGTATTGAGTTACAGAATCTAGTGGAAGAGAGGCCAGCACGGACATAATAACTTCCTTTAGTGAACAGTTTGTCCAACGATGTCAGAAAATAAATCTGACAGTGATGTGGTCCAAGATGTTGTTCAGTACTGCAATGTAATCGGTAGAGGAGGATAAGGTATTTTGCTTACACGGATCAACTACTCTCTCTCTCACTCACTCTGCCCCTGCTCTCTCCCAAGTCTGCCAGTCTATTTATTTATATAGCCCAGTACCACAAATAACAATTTACCTTGGGCTGCTTTACAATCTCTCTGCCAGTGAGCTGCTTGGAGCTGAACGTCCCTATCTGTGTTGGATTGGTGTAATAAGCAGTCAAGTCAGCGCCTCATTCAAAAGACTGTCAACGTTTCCAGTCAGCAGCAAGAATGAGGCTCCACAGTGTTTTTCTCCTGAGTGGTTTTGTGCATTTATGAAAAAACAAACTATATAGGATTGTGGGATATCGAGTCTGTTGTGCTTTTCAAACTGCATAAAGGTGAGTCTTTTTCCTTTAGTATTGTGAAGCAGTATTCACTGTTTATGAGTGAGGGAAAGATCATTATTATTATGGTTTTCCTATTAAATAAAACATGTACTTTTGGATGGCAAAACTTCTAAATGATCCTGATGTGCTTTCTGTTGGCTTTCACTGAGTTCCTCAATACTACATTTTTATGGATTTCAATTACGCTATGAAGCAGGGGTCAGTTAAGTTTATTGGTTTCTTGCTTTAGGGGATAAAACAATTGATACCGACATATACTTGATTCCAACTATCAACTATTTTTACTCATCTTCACATTGATAACTCTCTATGTATCAAATAAATAAGAGTAATGTACTACGACATTAAGGAATTTGGAGGATTATGTGGGTTCCTTTTTATTGGGTTCAAATTGAGGTCAACGTTCAAAGATTTTTAAGTCAGTTGCTCCAGGCTTCATACCTTTTTGCCGCTCCGACTGAGGTGATTCTTTTTCATCAGATCTGCTCTTTGACTTCTACAATAGTTTAGAGTTGTGCTGACTGACATCCATCACTGGATCCCACACAGCATACTCAACAGCCCTATTAGAAAAAAAATGATTACTTCCCCCTTCCAATCACTGCAATGTATAGGCATACTGTACAGTATCTGAATCACAAACTGATTTAACTGGTGTCAGGAAGGAAGATTTAATATAATTTCAAATTCCAGCACGGAGGAGAAATCTAATCAAGTTGACTGCATCGGAAAAAATTGAAAGCTTGTGCCCTGACAACAGAAGACAAGATACAATCCTGTATGTTTATCTGGATGTTGCTGGCTGAGTCCAAACCACTCTGACAAGTCGCACTTTGCTGGAAAATTGGTGATCAGAAGATCGATAGATTGCAAATTGTTTGCTTTTGCTATTTGGTGCAGCACATGGTTCAAAGAACAGCTTATAATGACACTGTGAACTCATCTGTGAAATAAAGAAATGAAAGACAGAGAGCCTTGTACTTCAGTTTCCATTTGACCTGAATTGAAAGTGCAAAAATATAAAATACAATAAACATCTGTCTTTTATTTTGTAATGTGGCAAACATCCCGCTGGTATTCAACTCGTTGGCCTGTGTTCTTTGGTCGACATCAGCCAAAAATATGGCTCATTCCAGTTTAAGGTTCAACAGTTTTACATAATTATGCTATAAATCTGACTTCATAAAGAAGCAGAATATCTATCAAGCTCAACATAATTATTTCAGCGCAATGTTTTATGGTCGAACATTTGTCAGCACCTACCATAAAACACTAACAACGTGTGACCTACTAAAATCCTTTGGTTTGGTACCTGTAATTGCCTTTTTGCTGCCCTGAGCATGATGTCAAACTGCCAAAACCCTTCTGGATCCTTAATGAAAATAAGCATGTACTCCATAGGCCGGTGCCTGTATTAACAGTGTTCTGATTCTAAATGGCTGATGGTGAGCTCAGGCCTATAGAGCTGGGTTTCCTCGCCATCGCCGCTGCTAATGTGAAGAGACAAGGGCGTCAGATTGTTCAGGGAGTGTTTTGGTGGTGCACTGTCCAGCCATGCATACAGATGGAGAACATGGACAAAAGCCTCTTACCTAGAAGGCTTTTCCAACATTCATTTACAACATCAAGGTGTTATGCTATTACATTATTGGACTTTGCTGGTGCATTTGCATATTAATGTAGAAGCTGCTCAAGGTGAGGCTCATTTGGAGTGCTTCTGGATCATAATGCATCAACATTGAATTATAATATATAAGATATGTATTGTATCATTAAAGGCCTACTTCACCGGTTTGAATATGAAGGTGTATTGAATTCTGAGATCCGTGCGAAAAAAATTGAAATCGGTTCATCCTAGCCTGAGAAAAGGCAGAAAGAGTGTTTTTTTTAACCCTATATTTCTCTTTCTCGTGACATCACAGAAAGAGAAATATAGGGTTAAAAAAAAACTTACTTTGTAAATATTACTGTGATGTCACAGTAAAAGACATCACAGTAATATTTACAAAGTAAGTTTTTTTTAACACTATATTTCTCTTTCTGTGATGTCACGAGAAACAGAAATATAGGGTTAAAAAAAACACTCTTTCTGCCTTTTCTCAGGCTAGGATGAACCGATTTTAATTTTTTTTGCACATTTATACTACATAGGATCTCAGAATTCAATACACCTTCATATTCAAACCGGTGAAGTAGGCCTTTAAGTCTTTACCTACAATGTAACTATGGCTGTCACCAGTGTTGTAGTGCCTTGAGATCGGTCTTGAAGGTCAGAATTGACCGTTTTCTTATTTGGTCTTGTTTTAGTCCGCAACAGTAAGGACTTTGATTTTATTTCAAGAACGGTCAAGACCTCAACTACAGGATATAATATGAGTTTACAGCAGTTTTTTTTTACTTTGACCAACAATTTGATGGTTCGCAGAAAGGGACAATCATTTTGCCTTCTTGCTGAGAGTTAGATGACAACTTTCATGTTTGTATGCTAAATCCTAAACTAGCACCAGCAGCTGGCTAATTTAGCTTAGCACAAAGACTGGGAACAGGGGTTAACAGCTAGACTGGATCTGTCCAACAGTTACAAAATATTCCTTCCTTTTTGTATCTTATTTCTTCGATCCATACAAAAAGTGTAAAACCAAATTGCTTTTTTACCAGGCAACCAACCAACCCCAGATAAAATTAAAATTAAATACAACATGTTAAACAGTTAGCTTTAGAGGTCCCCTTGTTTGGAGGTCAAAGATAAAGGTCAGTGTCACCTTCCATATTGTGAACGTAATATCTCAAGATTGCTTTGAGGGATTTTCTTCAAAGATTACTCAAAGATCAGCTGGATAGATTTTGGAGGTGAACGGGTCAGGTCGAGGTCAAATTAAACTTTGTCTAGAAAGCTAGCATCTCAGCTTCATCGTTGTCACTGTCAACACCTTCCTTGAGTGTTGGCTTTTCATTGTGTTATACAGCTTCTTGCCTGTGTGATCCTCCCTCCTGTCTTCACCACAGCCTCTCAGACAGTTTGTATGCACTTTTCTAAATTAGCATAGTCTCCTGTCTGAGTTTTACAAGTTCTCGAATCGTCACGTTCACACCAAACTTTTCAACTCAAAATAGATATCACTGCATCACTCGTTGAGACACATCTCAAAATGTGAATGACAAGTCTATATCAAAAAGCGGAGTCAGGAAAACATGGAGGAGAAAGCATACATCTTGGTTCAAAATGTACACTAGACTGCCAATCGGAGGGAAGTCAAGTGTGGAATTGGAACAGGCAGTGAATTTCAAAATCCGCAAAAAGGAGGAGTGCTGCAGGCTCTCTCTCTGATCCTGTACCGTCTATCACAGTCAGGTCCTGCACTTGCTAAACTTTCTGACAAGAGGTATTTTGTGGTGCAGATATGCGGTCTTTAGGTGTCTAAACTGGTCTCAAACACAGTAAGCGAGCTGGACGCGGTGATACAAAACACATCTCCCTAGTTTCTACAGTTTAAAGAAAACACCTCAATAATGAAAATGCTAAGAAGCTTGTACAAAAAAAAGTGTCAAGAGGCATGCCTTCCAATGTGGTGCATCCTCTAAAAACCGGCATCAGGGCGAATGCAACTTTTTATTATTTTATACAGAACAAACATACAAACTTCTGAAACAGATCATTAACCAAACTTCTGTTTGGAACTGTTGGTCGAACAAATTATGGGACGTTGTTCCGGTAATTTTGTCCCTATCTTTAGAAGTATTAGAATGTTAACTAATAGAAAATCAAATGGCACGTTCTTTCTGCCAGTCATTCAAAGTCCTCATGTAAAAGGTTACAGTAAATATCCCATCACACCTCATAGATGGTTGGGAAATATATGTAGCACTAGTAGGGTCAAATGTAAGGAGATTATTCTCTTTTCAGTCACTTCAACCATCCATTTGCCATTAGCAATGGAACCCTCTCCAGAGGTAAGACAACATCATAAAAAACACAGACATACAGTAGATAATGGAAATAGCTGTTAGTAAAGTTTCAGCCCCACAGCGAAAAATATTGCTTGTTGTAAATAAGCAGAAACATGCTTTACACTTACACATCTGTACACAATTCAAAGCTTAGAAAGTCTGTCTGTATGTACTATGTAACTGTTTGACAAGGGAGTATGGTGTTTACCTGAATTGACTTCTCAAACATTGACTTCATAAAGACATACCAGAGTTCCTTCATATTTTGTGTTTCTTGTGTCCCTACCTGGACACGATTAATCCGTAAGACGTACTTTACCAACATCAGACAAGAGAGCTGCCGTGCGGGTGTTAATTCAAGGTGATATTACCTGAGGCATTGATCTGAATTAACATAATGCACTCCTTCAAAATAAGCCTCTTTCAGGGGGAGCGAAAGAGGATTTTTTTTGTAATTTTGAAAAGTGGCATCCATATTTATACTCTAATGGCTGTCTAATTTTGCATAATGGGGATGCTTGCGTGGCTTCCTTTGTTCTGGCTGATACAACTTTCCAGTTTTCTTTTTAAGAAGATTTTCCAGCTAGAACAACAACATCCATCACAGGTCCAATCCTCTAACATTTGCACATACAAACGCCTCCATCCATATCACTCAATCCCCACTGTATTTTTAGAATTACTTAATTGACGTAATTGTCAGTGGAGCTGGCATTTAATTATGAAAAGAATAATAAAAAGCCAGGGGGCCTATATGAGCTGCATATTTGCCTGAGGTCAACTGGTGGCTCTGAGCTGATAAGCCCTGCTTTTTGAACTGACAGGGGAGAGCTGCACATACAGGCAGTTGCATGACAGCACTCAAGGGTTGCCTTCTCCAAAGAGGCTGATTGCTCTGTCACGTGTAAGGAGGTATATAGTGCTAGAAAATGCATCCAACATGTATAGCCAAAGAAGCCTTACTCAAGGGTGGGGGGTGGGGGGTCAAGATAGAGCTGCATCTCTGCTTAATAACACCCAGCAGCTGGCAGAGTGGCCTGTCCCCTTTCCCCGCAGCCGTCTTCTGTCTTTGCTCCCTTCGGATATTCCACATACGACATATCAGGATGCCATTTTAATGAGCCTCACTTTCAAAGGAGAATGTGCCTAATGTTCTACCCCAATCTCTTTGCCACCAAGGAGAGAGTATGAGCAGAACATGGTGTCGGCCTGTAGCATCTCCACACTCAAACACCCTGCCTATAAGAATGTGTGTTGCAGTAACAATAGCTCTGTCCACCCACACACTCTCTGTACTCTCCCCCTTCCCCCTTATTACAACCACCACCACCACCACCTCACCCTTTGCTCCTGCCTGAGCCCTCATTGGCTCACGTGCCGCAGCAGCACACTGGGATGAGTCCCACGCTTCAGAGGAAAAGCTTATTCTCCACATTCAAGTCCAGAGGGGCAGCAGCAGAGTGCGGGGGCGTCATATGCCGGCTTCCATGTGGGGGGGGGGGAACGGAAAATGTTGCTCCTTATCAAACCTATTGAAGCAGACTTAATAAGTAAGTATAGTTGAGTAAAACAAGAGAGGTGGAGAGATGCTGATGGAATACAATGTTGGTTCAAAAGCACTGAAACCACACCACCTCAAAATCAATACATTTGTCTTTAATCAATCAGTTAGATCCCCACATAAGGGTTGAATGAGTCAGCAGGGGAAAATGAACAATTTATATGTTTGCTTTTTGTTTGTTTTTTTGAGGATTTTTTGAAAATCCAATTATGTGCTTCTTAGCAGTGTGTGTGCTCTCTTGTGTGCAGAGCGTGACAGTTTTTCTCAACCTGAATATGATTTCCTTTATTGTTTTTTTCTGGCCAAAAAATCTAAACAAGACTTCAAAAAAAAAAAAATACACCTTGAATACATCAGACAATTGTAACCTCCATTCATGTGATAAATGTAAATAATAAATGTAAAGATAAATGTATAAAATGTATATGATAATAAAAAAGAGAACAATGAACAAACAATATATATCTGTTTTTTCACACACATCAGAGGTATAATTTAGCCTATTTAGCCAACTGTTAAAACATTCCTTGACTTTTTGTTTCAAGATTGACTGTAAGGAAGGAAACTCTCTGGGGGAGTCATTGCAATTTTCTTTTTCTCTTGTATGGGAATCCCCACTTAACTCTTAACGATGCTCTTTGTCTTTTGACGTTTCTCAGAGGAGACAGGGGGAGAGATCAAGCAGCCCACACACTGTGCAGTGTGTGTGTGTGTGCGGAGGGGTGATGCCTCGAGAGCGCATCACACGACGACAAAACCCCACTGCAAGACGCATTGCCAGAATAGAGCAGCTTTGGCACGAGAGCTTGGGTTTCCTATACAAGTAGTTTAAACAGGGAAAAAGGGAGAGAGATCGTCCCCACGAATGCCCGAACATACTTCTTATCATGCTGGAATAATCCTGATCATCTGTGCTGCTGGCTCGCGTACAGAGACAATGTAGTGGGGAGAAAACAGAGGTTCTCCACCGGTTGGAGAGATGCGTGGATACAGTTATGGGTGCTTAATGCCATTTGTGCAGCTGCAAAACAAGACTGGATATGCACACAAAAAGTGGATATAAGTGAGTTTTGGGGGGCCCACAGGATGGACACTGCGGAGGTCATTTTGTCTGTGTTGGTGGTTGTGATTATAATCGTGTCGTTGCTGTCCAACGTCCTGGTGCTGATCTGCTTTCTCTACAACCCGGAGATCCGCAAGCAGGTGCCCGGTCTGTTCAACCTCAACCTCACCTTCTGCAACTTGTTGCTGACGGTGTCCAACATGCCGCTCACTCTGGCGGGACTCGTCAGCCAGGCTCAGCCGGGAGGGGACGGATTCTGCCAGCTCGTGGGCTTCCTGGAGACCTTCCTGTCCACCAACTCGATGCTGAGCATGGCGGCGCTGAGCATCGACAGGTGGATCGCCGTGGTCTTCCCCCTGAGGTACCACTCCAAAATGCGCCACAAAGACGCCGCGTTCGTGCTCGGGTACACGTGGGTGCACTCCATGTCCTTCTCCACGGTGGCCACCTGCCTCTCCTGGACGGGATACCACCGGCTCTACGCGTCCTGCACCCTGGCCAACCAGAGGGCGAGCGGCCGGACCCAGTTTGTTATCTTCACCGTCTTTTTCCACTCCTTCACCTTTCTGCTGTCTTTTATAGTGCTGTGCTTTACATACCTCAAAGTGCTCAAAGTGGCAAGGTTTCACTGCAAGAGGATAGACGTGATTACCATGCAAACTTTAGTGCTGCTGGTGGATATACATCCCAGGTGAGCCCCAATAACACTTTTCTTATTTTTTTCCACTCCTGCTTCAGGCACCTCTTACTGGCGATCAGCAGTGTAGATTCATTTTCGGGAAGTAAGGAAATGTCAAGATTCTTCAGTTAAACAATAGGTTTTACAATAAAGGAACAAACTGTTCAAATCAACCTTCAGATTAAAAAGGGGGACAACTCCCAGGAAGCAGTTGGACCCGTCATTCATTTAATATTAATGTTAAAGTCTGAAATGACACTGTGTATCTAACTGTGGTCAGGACACAACAGCCCAGTTGAGTTTATGATGCTTTGCCATCTCTGCTCTGACATTTGAATTGCTCCCTCAGTATTCCTAGGGGATGTAAAAAGGGATTCTGAAATGTCAGCCAGAGTGATTGCTTTATACCACTCTGCCTATACAGTAAAGCTGTGTGTGTGTGTGTGTGTGTGTGTGTGTGTGTGTGTGTGTGTGTGTGTGTGTGTGTGTGTGTGTGTGTGCGTGTGTGTGTGAGAGAGAAAGAGAGAGAGAGAGAGAGATCTAGTGAGAACAGTGTAAGCTTACAGGGTCCTGGACTTTTGGGCCTGTGTGTTACTTACATTGAAGCAATGTCATGCATTCAGGTTCACATGCAAAGTATCTCTCTCTCTCTCTCTCTCTCTCTCACACACACACACACTCTCACACACACAAACACACTCACACACACGCACACGCGCACACACACACACACACACACACACACACACACACACACACACACACACACACACACACACACACACACACACACACACACACACACACACACACACACACACTTTCCTTAGTTTGTCCTAAACTGGTTGAATTCTTTTTGTCTCCAGTGTTCGCCAGCGTTGCCTGGAGGAGCAAAAGAGGCGACGGCAGAGAGCGACCAAGAAGATCAGCACCTTCATTGGCACCTTCATGATCTGCTTCGCTCCCTATGTGATCACAAGGTGGGTGTTGGAGACAGAGACCTATTTGGACTTTGCACTCATAGGCAGTGAGTGACAGGGAAAGGTTCCATGCTGGCACAATGCGGCGTTATGTGCAGTCCTTTCTGTTTGGCTGGTATCCCCCAAACCTCCTTCCTTTGCTGTAATCTCACGCCCCCACCCTCCTCCATTACCACCTCCCCTGTGCATCCTCCTCACACCAGCCAGAGTTGGAAGATGAGATTGGCTGACCTTGTGATAAGTAATATGCCTCTCTGCTCTGCTGTTGTTGCTGCTGCTGTTGCTGCATTAGCACTTTTTCTCCTCAAGTTCGCCGGGTGCATCAGTGAGCCAGGTTTGAATCTGCCTCGCATCAATCACTGGACAAAGACACGAAGAGACTGGACACATTTGTACACGTTAAAATCATGCAAAAGAGGAAAAAGCGCCACAAAGGAAAAGTGTAAGCTGGAAAATTATTAAAAGTAATTGTGGTGGATGAGAGTGAAACAGCTTGCCAAGTTAAATAGGCAGTTCTGAAATCACAGTTTTATTGACATCTGGTGTCACAAGTATAATGTCAGTTTCTGTTACTTTAATACAATTAATTACATTGATATTACTACCATTACTAAATGCAAAAACAGGAGCTGTGTCCCAAACCTATACTAAATACTAATTCTATACAGTATACAATACATACTTAATCATACGATTTTAGCGTTTAGTATACAAAAAGAAACTACTTAACGGCTAAATACTTACAGGAATTGCATGGATTATGGACACAGCATGTGTAATTTGGATAAACCAGCCCTTTAAGATTAGCCTGGTACTACCAGACCATCGTACTTCATTTCATTTGTACAGAAGGTCTGGAATCGTTCAATTGACAAAGGTTAACTCACTTGAAGGCGGGTGTCTGTTGAAGTTTATAACTATTGGATCTGCCCAGTGCCACTCTGGATCTGCCATAACAAATCGCATAACGTTTGGTCGTGACGTATGTCATGCGGTCTTCCTGGTCTTCTTCTAACAGGCGCACAACCTCAACGTCATTGTTCTCAGTCATTCCCTCTGTTCGCTGATTGGACCACCAAAAATGTGGCAGAGAAAACCTGCATATATACCACAGGTCCAGACCATGGACATAGGTCCAGACTGACTGAAGGGAAATGACAATTGAGCGGAAGTATGTAGGCGGGCGGAGCCAGGCTACTTTAAGATATATGTAAAAAGGTAAATTAGTAAATTATTACTATATATTATTATTATATCTTATATATAACTGACCTGATATGATGCCAGGGAGGCTTAGATGAATGTCTCCTAGGATAAATGATTCAGAGGATGTACAGTGCCTTGCAAAAGTATTCATACCCCTTGAAATGTTCCACATTTTGTCACGTTATAACCACACACATACATCTATTTTATTGTGATTTTATGTGATAGACCAACACAAAGTGGAGCATAATTGTGAAGTAGAATGAAAATGAAACATGGTTTTAAATGTTTTTATAAATAAAAAACTGAAAAGTGTGGCGTGCAAAAGTATTCAGCCCCCTGAGTCAATGCTTTGTAGAACCACCTATCACTGCAATTACAGCTGCAAATCTATTTGGGGTATGTCTCCACCAGCTTTGCCCATCTACAGACTGACATTTTTGCCCATTCTTCTTTAAAGAATAGCTTGAGCTTCAGATTTAGCATCAGATTGGACGGAGAGCGTCTGTGAACAGCAATTTTCAAGTCTTTCCAGAGATTCTGAATTGTATTGAGGTCTGGACTTTGACTGGACCATTCTAACACATGACTATGCTTTGATTTAAACCATTCCATAGTAGATCTGGCTGTATTTTTAGGCTAGTTGTCCCTCTGGAAGGTGAACCTCTGCCCCAGTCTCAAGTCTTTTGCAGAGTCTAACAGGTTTTCTGCCCTGTATTTGGCTCCATCCATCTTCCCATCAACTCTAAACAGCTTCCCTCTTCCCTGCTGAAGAAAAGCATCCCCATAGCATGATGCTGCCACCACCATGTTTCACGGTAGGGATGGTGTTTTCAGGGTGATGTGCAGTGTTAGTGTCCGCCACACATTGCATTTTGCATTCAGGCCAAAAACTTTAAGTTAGGTCTCATCTGAATATGCTGTGTCCCCCGCACGGCTTGTGGCAAGGATTGGAGGAAGGTGCTCTGGTCAGATGAGACCAAAATTGAAGTTTTTGGCCTTAACGCAAAATACAATGTGTGGCAGAAAACTAACACTGCACATCACCCTATACACACCTTCCCCACAGTGAAACATGGTGGTGGCAGCATCATGCTTTGGGGGTCCTGTTCTTCAGCAGGGATAGGGAAGCTGGTCAGAGTTGATGGGAAGAAGGATGGAGCCAAATACAGGGCAGAAAAACCTGTTGGAGTCTGGCAAAGACTTGAGACTGGGGTGGAGGTTCACCTTCCAGAAGGTTAAATACCCTAAACATACAGCCAGATCTACTATGGAATGGTTCAAATCAAAGCATAGTCATGTGTTAGAATGGCCCAGTCAAAGTCCAGACCTCAATACAATTGAGAATATCTAGAAAGACTTGAAAATTGCTGTTGACAGATGCTCTCCATCCAATCTGATGCTGAATCTGAAGCTTGAGCTATTTTGCAAAGAAGAATGGACAAAATATATCAGTCTGTAGATGTGCAAAGGTGGTAGAGACATACCCCAATAGACTTGGAGCTGTAATTGCAGCGATAGGTAGTTCCACAAAGCATTGACTCAGGGGACTGAATACTTTTGCACGCCACATTTTTCAGTTTTTTATTTCTAAAAAAAAATTAAAACCATGTTTAATTTTCATTCCACTCCACAATGATACACCACTTTTTGTTGGTCTATCACGAAAAATCCCAATAAAAAAAAATTTCCGTGTGTGGTTTTAATGTGACAAAATGTGGAAAATTTCAAGGGGTATGAATACTTTTGCAAGCCACTGTAGCTCTCTGAATTATTAACATCTTTAATTAAAAAAAGTTCAGGCATTTGAAAATGAAAACAGGTTGTCATAAATAAAGCCTTCGGATGCTTTGATCTGAATTTTTTCACACGCTCGGACAACAAGTCACGTTGTTGTGTAAACGGTTCGATAATGAATGACCCGAGCAGCGCTTTGCAGTCAGGCTCTCATTCTGCAAATGGCAGTTTACTAATTACAATCCGAATATATCACGCTAAAAGCTCCTCCGCTGCCTCTCTGATTCTCATTTGCTTGTCAGGGTCAACGTGTGTGTAGTAAAAGCCCCCGCTGTGCTCTGTGACAGCTGACTTAACCTCCTGCTTGCTCCCCCGGTGCTGTGGAGTGTCTGAGCAAAGCGCCAGTGATGGCTACCGGCCCATGGTAGGCCAGTGTTAATGTGCTGACAGAGCCTGATTGTGGACAAAGTAAGCATTCTGAGTGCAATAGTGGAGGATCAGCCATTTTTTCTCATACCTTTTATGACACCACATATGGTAAAATACTTTAATACTTGACACAAAAATGAGTGGGGAAGCACCAATGTAATGTCTTTATCATCAGTGCACTTGGAGATGCGGACAACAGGCAAAAACTGCTAAGCTCAGGAGGCAACCCTTTAAATCAAACATGTACAGAAGAGTATGTTTTTTGTCCAGCTGGAAGAGCTCACTGTCCTTTGTCCTTTAAGATTATCTGCTTAGCCCCTCAGTCTTAAGACTGTAGTAAATAACACTCAGGGTTAATTGGATTGTTTCCAGACAATCATTAGCGCTTAGCTTAGGCAGGTCTGTTTTATTCATCCGGTGGCTCTGCCTATATGCTACTTTTGACATGAAATGCTGGGGAAATTAGATTTAAAAAAAAGTTGCCTCACAGGAATAGTATTCCACACACGGGAGAGAAAGAAGGTATTACTCTCCATGTTGACAGCTGCCTACATTTTATCTTGAAGGGTGATGGCAAACAATACATCAAGAGAGAATATATCTACTTCTAAGGTGATGCGGTTCAGGAGTAAATGCCGGTCCTTTTACACAATCAAACTAATTACCGGTACTGGTAAAGAAGCACCCTGGACTGTGCTCACCATGCTACACAGTCTTGCAAAAATGTATTTCTATTTAACAAGCTTAGGGCATGCATGTCTTTTCCAGCACGTTGACTTGTCTCTCCACCCCCCTCTCTCTCTCTGTCTGTGTATGCCTGTCTGCAGGATTGTGGAGTTATTTCCAGCGGTGCCTATCAACCCCCACTGGGGAATTGTCTCCAAGTGCTTAACTTACAGCAAGGCAGCCTGCGACCCCTTCGTGTACTCCCTGCTCCGACGGCAGTACAAACAGACGTGCACTGACATCATCAACAGGCTGCTGAAGCGAAGCTCTTTGAACGCGTACGGGCGCAGGCACGAGAACCAAGGCAACGGCATACCCACGGCAGAGTGAAGGTGGGGGGTGAATTGATGTGATACAGTCCATGTGCTTTGACCTGGGAACTGTCAAAAGGGAAATATGAGGCTGATTAATCATCGATGAAGAAGAGAGAACACATATTGGTGGTTCCTGTCTACGGTTGCTTGAATATGGTCTGTATTGGCCAACAAAAAAAGAAATCAGTCACGACAGACAAGGGCAAATCTGTGCACAGGAACACCACTGTGCCTGCATACTGAGTGCCCAGAGCAGCGGATCAGTGCAGTGAACTTGTTGTGTGTGGACGACAAGCAACTGCAGATTTCACATCAACATGGAGAGACGGATGTGCTCAACCAAGACAAACTGCCAGTTCAAAGCTTCAGTATTTTAAGCTACGGTGGCGTTCAGTCTGATACATCAGATATATTGATTTAATAGAATATCTGTTTGTTTTTGACATTAGCCTACTCCAGTACAGATTCCTCTTATCATATTATTATGTAACAAGTTGTTCATACGTATATGTAGCACTGAGAACTAGCCAAACCAAAACTTGATTTAAAAACCCAGTCACCCGAATTGTATTACAGATGAAAACATATAGCAGACAGTGTCACTACACAGTTCGGCTCAGGTTTTTTCACGGTTGATGAGGGGGGAGGGAGGGAGGGGGGGGGGGTTCAAACTCACAACTGGACAGATTTGAAGCTGCTTTTATTTTCATGGTACATATGAAGGAAAAAGTGTTTCATTTGCGTAAACTCAGGATGTCTAGTCAACCCTTAGACTGCTTCATGCTTAAAGTAAATCCAATCTAATCCAATCAATACACATTTGCGAACAGGAAAGAAAAGACTGGAGGCCATTCATGCAAGGATACAAACAATACTTGTTTGCTCTGGAAACACAGGCAATTACCCTAAAATTAATTGCAATGCTCTTTATTAAGATTAATTATTCAACCCCAAAATCAGGACAACATGTCTAAGTTGTAGTAGTGTTGCATTTTTTAGGCTAGTGTGACTATGATTGTGGTGTTTCTGCAAAGCTAACTAGCTAATGTAGATTTCCTCAGTATGGCTAGATTGCAATATTTAAGCTGCTAGTACAAGGACTAGATTTCATAATATTAACCTCTGATTCAATAGTTTCTACCTCTAGAGTTGTCTCATGATTTTTCACAAACACAGTAGGACATGTCTCAAACTGCAAAGCAATAGATTGTGTTGAAAACTACCCTGTTACACTCAAAGTAATATAAGCAATTACAAAACACAGGCAAAACAAATACAGTTTTTGGTCAGGCTTTGGCACATGAGTATGTTAAGGTTGGAATGATGGTTTTGTGGTATACCCTTCATTTTTATGTATAACTCCTGAAGACCTGTTACCTGCAAGTCCTGCAAATTCACTGACTTTCCCATGAAACAACCCCTCTTTGCTGCAACAAACAGTAGTTATCATAATTTGAACAACATTAATGTTATTTTCTCAAAGCTGGACCAATGCATTTTTAGCATTTACATTTTTGTTGTTGTTGACAATTATCAAAATTGTTGTTAATTAATTTCCTTTCAATAGCATATTTCTTTCATGGAATAATTCAGCTTTGATGATTTCAATGGCAAACATTCATTTTTAAACTATACAAACAGTACATTACACAGAATAAGGGGGTAGTAGGAGGTTCATCAACCAAGAAGAGATTTAAAAAAAATTATCACTGAAATGTGTGTACACCATTATTTATTTAGTACTTGAAACAGCACCTGTTTGAGTACTGCACAGTGTTCTGTTGAAATATATACTGTATGTTCAGCACTACTGGTTTAGCTCCCTGAATATCAGGGAATCCATTTCTCTTCAGTCTATGAAACATTTTAAATGAGAAACCGTGAGGGATATCTGCGGTATAACTGATAAGTAAAGCAGGCTTATCTTGAATTGTGTACAACTGCCATTTAAATGTGTTGTTTTCCAGAGCAGCTTTGCTTGCCAGAAATATTTGTGAAACTAAATCTCCATCTGCATAGTTAAATGTATTCATGGGAAATCAAAATGGCATTTGCAGTGTTTTTAAGAAAGATACTATACAACCTGTATATGTTGTGATGGATAGCTGTAGAGTGACATCACACATTGAATACATATTCTGTATATTTATTTAGTACTAGTGGTCGTGCAGTATTGCAGTTTCCAGGCATTACTTGAAGCCTAAGCCCAAAAGCCGTCCTGACTGGCAAATTGTTATCTCCCCCCGCCGCATCTTGTACCTATTAAATCCAATTTATTTTCTGTATCCGAAGACAGGCAGCTCTGTATCAGAGTGCTTTTGACTGGGCTCCTCTTGTTATAGAGCTGATACACTTAAGATGGAACGCCTGAGTACACAGAATAACATGTATTGAATTTTCGCTTTACTCTGTTCAAGTGGAATTTTCGACGGGATTTGGATACACAGTACATTTGGACATGTGCACACAAGCGGCCAACAGTGAGATACTGTATGTCTTTACAGTAATTGCCAAAAGGATCAATGATTCCCAGCGAGCCAAATATTAGTAGCTGCAGTTCATTTGCTGCAAACATTAAGACAAAAACATATATATATATACGTATGTTGTTACTTATTGATACATATTTGCTTGTATTTGTTATGATAATAGAGGAGAAATGGTTATCTTGGATATATGATGCATTGCGTAGTACTGTATGACACTCCAAGACGACCGATTGCCTTAAAGTCTGTAATATGGTGGTATATCATTTCTTCTTTCATCCACAGTGGCATATGGATTTCTTGAATTATATAGTTATAATAAATCATTGCCTTATTCACTTCAGAAACACATAACCATGTAGAATCTGCCTCCGCGTTTCTGTAACCTGATTCTGCTTTTCCATGGTCATTTCTTGCTGATGTTTTTGCACTGATAGATAGAGAATTGAGTAGATATTTTTTTCCTCCAAAATGACGACTATGGTTATCGGTGAAAAGAAATGACAATATATGTCGACGACAGATTTAGATAAATACCTACGTGAAAAGTATTTTTGTGTCTTTTTGATATATGGTATGTGTAATTTATGATGACACTGTATTTGTGTGAGTGCTACAGAATGTGCTGCTTCCATTGCAAATTAGCGTCTTTAACTGTTATTGATGGGTGACGATGAATTGAGTGTAATATACCTCGTTTTGTTATGGTGGCTGACTGTTACTTTTTTAATTTTTTTTGTTATGTATCATCTAATTTATTAAACCATTTGCTCAATGCAGACACCGACAAACAATTGATTACGTTGGCAATGTGAGGACAGGTGATTTTGACTGCTGTTTCCGTCTGCTGATCATAAAATGAGACTATATGGTGATTGTAAGTGTATTATCGGTGAAAATGAGGGAAATGACTGTTTCAGACTTTTGACCTTGACGATTAAAGCAACTTGTACACTTGTACACAGAAAAGTGATTTACGATGGGTCAGTAAAGATAAAATATATTTTAAAGGTGTGAATGTAAAATTTAATTGACCCTCTAATAGTTGGCTTCGAAATTAGAAGAAAAACATCTCTTTTTAAATGTCATTGGAAAACCTAAAACAAAACAAAAAAAAACGGTTTGAAAAGGCTAGTGATAGCAAATAATACAAATTGTGTTTTGTGTCGTTTTTCAAAGCAAACCCAAAAATATCACATGGCCCCTAACAAACTTCCACATTTGAATGGCAGTGATATTACGTCATTGATGGTTTGATGGAGCATCCTGAATGACAACTCTGTATATCAATAACCAAAAAGCATGTGGTGCTTATTATTCCACTTGTTGCTCTCACATACGTCACCACATGCTTTCTGTTTGACTCTGTGAACTAGAAAATGTGCATCGCACATTGTCACTTGGCAGTTATGACATACTGTATGTGTGACTGCTGCTCCCAAGTGTCATTACGGCACTTCCACCGAGAAGGTTTATGTGTTACATTTGTTTTGTTGCGAGGGCAGATAAATAGAATACTTTAATACAAGTGTCTGGGTATATTTTGATGCAGGTCAGGGTCCAGTAATGCCATCATATGTCCGTTAAGGCTCCACACACTTTCATGTCAAATCGGAGCTATGAAAATAACAAATTCTAATTCAAATTCCAAGTCATGTTTTCAATCTATGAAAACTGCAAAATATCAAAGAAGCTTTCCTCCCACTGACACTTATTGTATCCTTTGTTGTATTTTTGTGGGAGCTATATCATTGATTTAGCTAATGAAATTACTAAAATAAATTGGTGGGTTCTAAATATGATGCACAGAAGTCTTGATATTGCATAATATTGACTATACCTTATTAAAAGGTATGTTGGAGTTAGAGAATGTCAAGCCAACTGCTTTCAACAGTTTGCCCAGGTTTTTCACTTCCTCCAACACATTTTGACACTAGGAACCCAGGTGCACCCCCAAAGGTTTTCACTAATCTGCCTGATAAAGGCCTCTTCCCAGGCAGCCCATATCCCATGGGATCATGACTGTACCTCACAATTTACATCAGATGCCAGCCTTCTGTGCCATCGCTAGCGACTTTGTACCCTTCAGGTAAGGAGGTGATAGTAAAGGTTTGGTTTGATTGCCTTGTCCTGAAATCTGGTAGGACAGCAACATAAATACAACCTAATCCTGCGAGCCAAATATTAGTAGCTGCAGTTCATTTGCTGCAAACATTAAGACAAAAACATATATATATATACGTATGTTGTTACTTATTGATACATATTTGCTTGTATTTGTTATGATAATAGAGGAGAAATGGTTATCTTGGATATATGATGCATTGCGTAGTACTGTATGACACTCCAAGACGACCGATTGCCTTAAAGTCTGTAATATGGTGGTATATCATTTCTTCTTTCATCCACAGTGGCATATGGATTTCTTGAATTATATAGTTATAATAAATCATTGCCTTATTCACTTCAGAAACACATAACCATGTAGAATCTGCCTCCGCGTTTCTGTAACCTGATTCTGCTTTTCCATGGTCATTTCTTGCTGATGTTTTTGCACTGATAGATAGAGAATTGAGTAGATATTTTTTTCCTCCAAAATGACGACTATGGTTATCGGTGAAAAGAAATGACAATATATGTCGACGACAGATTTAGATAAATACCTACGTGAAAAGTATTTTTGTGTCTTTTTGATATATGGTATGTGTAATTTATGATGACACTGTATTTGTGTGAGTGCTACAGAATGTGCTGCTTCCATTGCAAATTAGCGTCTTTAACTGTTATTGATGGGTGACGATGAATTGAGTGTAATATACCTCGTTTTGTTATGGTGGCTGACTGTTACTTTTTTAATTTTTTTTGTTATGTATCATCTAATTTATTAAACCATTTGCTCAATGCAGACACCGACAAACAATTGATTACGTTGGCAATGTGAGGACAGGTGATTTTGACTGCTGTTTCCGTCTGCTGATCATAAAATGAGACTATATGGTGATTGTAAGTGTATTATCGGTGAAAATGAGGGAAATGACTGTTTCAGACTTTTGACCTTGACGATTAAAGCAACTTGTACACTTTACCAAAGTGGTCTGGTGCTGGTGTGACAAAAACAAATCAAAAAGTTTTAAAATAGATTCTCTAGGAAAGGCAGAGAAGCTCCAAGAAACACAGCTCTTTCAGAATTCAGAGTTTTGGGCTTGATGGAGTCAGTCACTAGTTGTGGTGAAGAGATGGGCCGACAACCCCTATTAGTCGTACACACTCATTGTTGGTTTAAGTCTGTTTTAGGAGATTTGGTGATGAATTTTAAAAAAATATGTAAAGTAAGAGATAGTGTCATCATTCACCATCACTCAGTTTGCTGTTGAAAGAAATACATCAATAAATAAGTGGAGAGAAGCAGTGTGAGGTAGATACTTCCAGGCTTTTGTGTCCGCACCAATTCAAACTCCTTCCACCTGCAATCAGACCAAGCCAGAGGGAAGCCATTTTTCTGTTCACACCACAGCGCAGGTGGTAATGAAACAACATCAGCTGTTGACCAAGATGGCCGTGGCTGCAAAAAGATTGACAATCTGCCCGCTGATTCACGCCCCCCAGGAGCCTGTGATTATCTGCACTGTGGGCGGCAATGACCGTAACACTAATCATGGTCAGCCTCAACCCACATGGTCAGCTGACCCCCTCTGAGTGAGAAATAAACCACAACTCAGAGTGAGAAGTGGACACCTCACTCTGTCAAACAAGGAAATGTTTGTTGTTTTTCACTTCACAACATTTTGAATTGGGATAAAAAAAAAAGTTAACTTGAAGTCTGAATCTCTAGTCCATGAATTGTTTTGTGTTTGAGTCACTAAATCAACATATCTTAAAAGCTGTGCAAAGAAAAGTGATTTACGATGGGTCAGTAAAGATAAAATATATTTTAAAGGTGTGAATGTAAAATTTAATTGACCCTCTAATAGTTGGCTTCGAAATTAGAAGAAAAACATCTCTTTTTAAATGTCATTGGAAAACCTAAAACAAAACAAAAAAACGGTTTGAAAAGGCTAGTGATAGCAAATAATACAAATTGTGTTTTGTGTCGTTTTTCAAAGCAAACCCAAAAATATCACATGGCCCCTAACAAACTTCCACATTTGAATGGCAGTGATATTACGTCATTGATGGTTTGATGGAGCATCCTGAATGACAACTCTGTATATCAATAACCAAAAAGCATGTGGTGCTTATTATTCCACTTGTTGCTCTCACATACGTCACCACATGCTTTCTGTTTGACTCTGTGAACTAGAAAATGTGCATCGCACATTGTCACTTGGCAGTTATGACATACTGTATGTGTGACTGCTGCTCCCAAGTGTCATTACGGCACTTCCACCGAGAAGGTTTATGTGTTACATTTGTTTTGTTGCGAGGGCAGATAAATAGAATACTTTAATACAAGTGTCTGGGTATATTTTGATGCAGGTCAGGGTCCAGTAATGCCATCATATGTCCGTTAAGGCTCCACACACTTTCATGTCAAATCGGAGCTATGAAAATAACAAATTCTAATTCAAATTCCAAGTCATGTTTTCAATCTATGAAAACTGCAAAATATCAAAGAAGCTTTCCTCCCACTGACACTTATTGTATCCTTTGTTGTATTTTTGTGGGAGCTATATCATTGATTTAGCTAATGAAATTACTAAAATAAATTGGTGGGTTCTAAATATGATGCACAGAAGTCTTGATATTGCATAATATTGACTATACCTTATTAAAAGGTATGTTGGAGTTAGAGAATGTCAAGCCAACTGCTTTCAACAGTTTGCCCAGGTTTTTCACTTCCTCCAACACATTTTGACACTAGGAACCCAGGTGCACCCCCAAAGGTTTTCACTAATCTGCCTGATAAAGGCCTCTTCCCAGGCAGCCCATATCCCATGGGATCATGACTGTACCTCACAATTTACATCAGATGCCAGCCTTCTGTGCCATCGCTAGCGACTTTGTACCCTTCAGGTAAGGAGGTGATAGTAAAGGTTTGGTTTGATTGCCTTGTCCTGAAATCTGGTAGGACAGCAACATAAATACAACCTAATCCTGCAGGCTGAGGAAAATGAACAGCAAGATTATCGAATATGTTACAAATAAGGTAGTTTATCCAAACCACTTTGGACAGTTAACACAAATGAATGTCGTAAATAATACCTAACTTTCCAGGATTCATCTATTCACATGTAAAACCACGAGAAATGCAGTAGGTGAAGCAGAAGTCGGTCTCTTTTATGGAGTTTTATAAAGAACAGTGTGGCTAATAATTGCACTGTTTACTTTTATTTTCTCTTTCATAAACTTTAGTAACCTAGGATTTTATTTCAGACGTGCCCAGGCTTTTGTCTCTTGCTCCATCGGACTTTGTTTTTTCACATCTGAGCAGTTCCTGTCTCTTGCTCATGAGGGAGCCCAATTAAACACTGTACATGTGTCCGAACTAAATAAATGAATACAGCAAATACGAACTCTTCCAAACACCGTGGCTCTCTGTGCCTATAATCTGGTTTGTCATCTTTTGATGTTTGGCTCTGTAGCATCGGAGGGGAGAGAGGTTAAGAGCTGGTTTTACCAAGACTACATGGCAACTCACACTCACTGCGATATCTAGGCCCCCTAACACTTCAAAAGGCTGGACCGACTTCTGAAGAAGCACTGGCCTTTCAACTGCTGGCAGGGTCAGCTGGTGCCTGTGTCTTCCCACACATGTGCACGGTATCACAGCTGCAGGCCACAGCGGCTGCACTGCACACCCCACACACTTTAACAACCCCCACCCCCATCCACACACCCACCTTCACTCACAGAGATTGTCTGCTGTCCATATGGGAGAGCTTTGAATTCAATTTGTCCTTTTGATTAGCGAACATCAGCACCGGGGTCAAAACCTCCCGTTTTATGTTTGAGTCTTTGTGTTAGGTTTTGAATGCTCAGGTCTTCATGCCTTCCTGGAGCTCAAGATAACATTTGTGCACCAAATGAAAAGTTGGAGATTTCAGGAAAAAGCCAATGTGGTTCTTCAGCCACACTAGCAGCACAAGAAGCATGAAATGTCAACAGCTATTGGATGGATTTGCGTGACATTTGGTTTGCGTCGCAGGATGAAATGTAATTACTTTGGAGATTCCCTGGCTTTTTTATCTGGGTTGCTGACTCCATCATCAGATGTTAAAAATTATAGTTTATCGAAACGAAACAAAAGCGTTCGAAACTGGATTCCAGAGGGAATGTTTTCGAATACGCGAAATGGGTTCCCTGTGGAACAGTGATATCATGGCTCCACTTTGAACATGCCTACGTCTATTTATGGGCTAACCATGGTAAGTTTAGTGACTTCATATTTCAATTGTCATTGAAATTTGACTTTCCGTATATCCCCTCTGAAGACAACAGATTTGTAGCATCAAACTGTTCAGGCTAACTCCTCTCCCTTGTAGAGATCGACTTGAATGTGGCTCTCAGGTGGTTGTCGTTCTCTGTTCTAACTTGTAACAATAATAGACTTTAGTTTGCCACAGTATTGCACTCTAGCTCAAGCAGTGTGGCACCATCACCATTTAGTCGTGTATGTACATACCTCTCTGTTTGGTTGATTGCAAATCCAAATCACTAATATAAAATGTCAGACTTCCCATGATTACACAAACGAGACAAAACAGCCCCCTTAGAGTCCTTTCAACTGAAACGTATCACAAGTGATACTGGAACCGCATAGATTCTCTTACTTAGGACCGCAGGGATATTTGTAACACCCCTTTCTGTCTGCATCACTCACATCTACATTTACTCACAATTCGAATCCACTGGCTGTGATAAAAGGGTTTCAAAGAAGAATGGTAATATTACCAGGGTATGATGTACTCTGAGATGATGACAGGTGTGTGAGCCTCTGTTCAATAACATTTGGAGGAGGAGGAGATAAGCGGCTGAGGTCTTTTAATTGCATGTTGGCCATAGAGAAGAAGGCTGGTGTCAGGAGAAGCCAGTGATCTGTGAAAGCCCCAGCAGAACAGCTCTCATAATTAAAGCCTTCTCCTCCTCTCGATGCGGTCTCACTACTGCAGAAATCAAATGAGGTGATGCTTGAAATGAACCACAGTGATTACTAAGTTATGGGAGTGAAATGGAGTTTATTTCCCATTAGTGATTTTGAAATTTAAATTTGAAAAGTAGTCCTACAAATAACCAACAACATTCGGCAATGGCTAAATAAACCCGTACCAAGGCTTTATTTTGCAGGTTTGAAAGTTTGGAATAATTTCACGGTAATACTTTATTTTACGGATAGGTTATTTGCCCCCCAAAAAATCACTGTAATGCTTTATTTTACGAATCAGTAATTACAAAAAAAGTAAAGTTTTATGTTTAGTGGTATGTACAGTAAATATTATTTTCACAGTAATGTTTTGTTTTATGAGTGTGTCGTTTCTGAATAATTTCCCAATGATGATACCCAAGTATATTTTCAATTTATTATGGGAAACTACTTCTTCATTTTATTTTAACTGTGAGTTTGCCTACTGAATAATTAAAAAAAAAAAGTCATATAATTAGTTAATTAATTAGTAGGTACAGAGTTCTTTCCAAGATACTTTTTGGAACGCATTAGAAATTAAGTGTACCCATAATACAATCCATTCCACCCAAGCAATGAAACAATTTCAATTTATGCAAGCATATTCTTTATTTAATAACTTGCCAAAAGCAAAGTGTATAAAAATTCATCAACGACACACAAAAGGTCACTAAGTCCACACGTTTTAAAAAAAGACTGAAAGGTGCACATAGTAAAGCTTTTGTAATGGTTTACATAACTGTGTTACATAAGTTAATAAGTATGTACAATAATGACAGTCATGGCCTTTCCCCACAGTGGTTAAAATTAGATGCTCGAAAAGATTCCTCATCTTTAGCTTATATATTTCAAAGTGTGATTATATCCTGTTATCTGCAAAATCAGTATACATAGCTGCTGGTAGATGTCCTAACATTTCTTATGAGATGAAAGAGAATGGTCATTAACATAGACAATTCCTTTGACAGAATAAAATACTGCTATGTCTACAGTGGATATCAAGAACAGATGATATGACAACAGAGTGTGCCTGGGGACGACTCAAAACCAAACACAAAAAAAAAAAAACGTAACATCCCGTTTAAATTAATCCACATTTTCAATCTTCAAACACTAATTCCACTGACAGCACTCTGGAGGAATCTAAAAAACAGGTCCAAACCCAACGCTTGGAGTCCACCCCAGTCTGATCAGAGCAGATGTTTTCTTTTTATTCAGTCGTTATGTTCCCAGACGCCTCGCTCTGGAAGTGCGTGCATTGTGGATTTGCCTGTTGGGCAATCTGATAGGGTGCTTGTTGAATTTTTCCATTATCTCTTTGATTCGTGACAGGTTGGTTCGCCCGACCACAAAGTCGCACCGTGTGGCGCCCATGTCGTAGCCCACCTCGCACTTCTTACTGCTGAGGCTGAAGCCCTCAGCCCGGGCCGTCACTCTGTACTCTCCCGGGTTCAGCAAGCGCCAGTAATCGCCATCAGCAGCTGGAAAAACACACAGAAAAGCTGTGTTGTTTCTTTTGTTGTCCTACGTGGTTTCGTTAACTGTTGTGTTTTGGTTGATGCGTGCTCAAACTAACCTCTCCGGTTTGAGCACATTGAAGTCAGCCTATCAAATGTATCTGACCCTGCGGTGACCATGCAAACATGAAGTTACACCACAACAAATATAAAAGTAACATGTTATTTTTTGCAACGGCAGCTGTATGCAAACTTGTCCTAGAAAGCTGAATTTAAAGAGCTAACTAAGCAGTGGCAAAAAAGCAAGCATCACAAACACCTTTGTCTAAAGGCCAGCATAAAAAGTCAAAGAGTTCTCTGTGTTCTACTTTTGAGAAGGGACGTGTTCTATTTTTTCTGTTCACAATTTTTAAAATAGCTCTGCTTTGTCATGTTGTATTGTTTTAGTTGCTCCTTGCTGATTGTGCCTCTATGCGACCTTCGGATTCGGAACACGAGTGAGCTTGTGGTATATTTTCAGCCTTTGTCTCCCTCACTATATGTCGATTCCTTCCGGTCATCCAAGTGCCCACCTGACACGTACCAACAACCACTGAGGCAAATTAAATATGATGGAAAGTTTGCCTCTGACGCTGATCTATAGTCTCTCCGAACAGTTACACATGGACATCTGTGCTCACATTACTCACATTCAGATAGCAGAAGGGACTCTAATTGTTTCCTGAAATGCTTCAATATAAAATGCTTATGAGCCCATGAATTCTCAGTCTGGCGAAAGCATTTTTTTCAGCTATCGATGTAAATCAGTAGCGTTCAGGCTGTCTGTACTACCCTGTCAGATGATTCATCCTGCTGGAAGAACAACTGCTTTGCAAAATATCTGCTTACATTTTTTTTAATACAGTTTCAGAGTGGATTCAAAGCAGCTGAAAATGCCCACTTTTCAAAATAAAGACCTTAGAATCTTTCCAAATTGAGAATAGCAAGGTTTCTGAGGGGAATCAGTGACTTTTACTTAGTTCCAGGAATAATAATAGCGCATGTCATGGCTTTTGGACATTTTATTTCACGGTCTACGTATAAAACTACTTTGGCTTTGATGGCTGCATCAGCAGAGATCGCCTTGAGGAGAAACAATCCGTAGTCAAATTCAGAGCGGAAGGCTTCGCACACAACAGACTGTGGATGTGAATTGAGTCAGACTCCAATCAGAGACTCTGCTAAGACACAACAGATGCTTTTGTGCAGTTCAGGGCGCCCTGAGGTAGCTTCTGCTGCTTTTGATTGCAAAATCTAAGATTACTCACATTAAAATTTCAAAGATGCTCTGCACACAGATATAATGGCAAAAGATTGTGTCTGGTCAAATTTACACTGAACAAACGTTTTGAAGTGTGTACTTTATTTTTTTTTAAATGTTCATGTGTGATATTGTACCTGTGCGAATATCATGGCTGATTCCCTCCACAGAGATGATGGCATTAGCTATTGGGCGGCCTTGCACGTCCTTCACCACACCTTTGATCCCACGATGCACCTGGATAGGAAGAGCACGACCCGTCAACATCTACTTCATCATTTATTATAATGCGTATTGCTTGATGTGAAGAAGAGTTAAGCATGTGTTCATATCTCTCCCCCTCGTTCAGCTTCAATATTTTAATACCAACGGTGTCCCAACTCCCAACATTGGGCCGTGTTGTCTGAAGTCAATAGAGGGAATAAAACACAACAGATCGAAAAGTTTGTCCCATTTTTAAAGTTATCTTTGTCACTTGTCAAAAGTGCGGCTGAGAATGGAGCCTTTAATTACCTGAATTTCTTTGGGAGGCTTATGTGTAGTTTTTGTGTGCAGTATACTTGTGTGTACTGTAGGTGTGAGTTGCGGGGGCTGCTTTGCCTGTGTACCTGCTCCATGAAGACAAGAAGAGACTCACGATTGTTCTCCCACTCCTCGGGCAGTTCGCTCTCGTGAGGGAATTTGTCACATCCCACATACATCGACAACTCAAAGCAGTTGGTGTGCAAATAGCTGAAATCATTCATACCTGCCCAGATAGAGAGAAACATATCTTAAGGCCGACATTAACTTAGGTCAGCCTTTTAGTGGCCAGTTTGTGCAGATAATAAAAGGTGGAGAAAAAAATCCAATGCTAATACACATCCTAGGCTCCGTAAACAGCTATGTTAACAAATGGGGCCCACCAGTTATAGCAAAATGCCCTTTTACAAGGTTCTAGGCTGTGTATTTACACTGGATTCTTTTTTAGGGCACATAAAAGTAGCCTACGGACAGGTAGTGAATCATGAGGAGATATTCACTGATATTGAGAATTTTTTTTTTTTTAACAAACAATCTCTTACTTGCTGATTCCACCTGACTCCACCAAGAGAAATGGGAGTGTGTCGCTCTCACTTTTGCCTCTGGTTGTTAAGTTTGCCTTTTTGAATTCTTACAAGAAGCCTGGAGCTAAAAAAAAACCTAGAATCTTTGAAACAGCCAAAGGGGAACTGGTGCAGTACTGAATATGCAGATGTTGCTCATGGGTGTTAAACCAAGCTTTACAGCTCAAAGGCTTTAGAGCTGAGGAGAGACATCCTGCATAATAACATTGAGTCGGGATCAGCAGCTAGAAGCAAACCACCTAGCCCATATGGACACTATACTAACTGCCAGCGGCGGTATGCCAGGACGCTCCGTTGATGGTGCCGTCGTCTTTGGCAAAGGCTTCGGTGTGGCAGACCCGCTGGTTGGCGTCGGTCATGAGGCGGTGGGTGGAGGCGTAGGAGAAGGCCAGCCAGCGGAACACGTGGTCGTCCGGTGTCGGGGTGGGCTCCCGGGTCACCCCTTGGGAGCGTGTCTTGTCGTAGGGGAAGGTCACCACCAGCTCCCCTCCCTGGAGGTTACCGCCCAGCACAAAGGGCATCTTCTCCATCCACGCCGTCAGAGCCCGCGTCTCCACGGCAACCTAAGGGACACAGTAGAGCGAAGATAATGTCATTTGTGCAATCATCTCGCGCGCTGTCATTGCCAGATTAACTCCCTCATGCTGGAAACAGTTTTCACCCGCAATGTGCACTCACTCGATGAGAGTGATAAAGTTATCAAAAAAGGCAGTTCCTCACTCTCAACTCATTTTGATAATATTTGTTCTGAAAAAAGGGAGAGCACATTTCCATCAGGAGGCAGCGGGCCGCGCAATAGGATCTAGTGGCGTGTATTTTCATGTCACAATCAGGATATTGACAAAATTGGCCCATGCTGTTAGGGCTTGTATAATTATACCAGCCCAGCCTATTCTCCGAGCGCTGGTTGGGCCATTCAGTGAGGCGTGCGAGGACAGTTTTCACAGCTTCCTGAGCACAGATGGGGATCCCAGCTCCACAGCTGCAGCAGCAGCTATTCTGGAGGCTCTGTGTGACTCACCCGTGGCTCTCAGCAACGTCAAAGCCCCTCGTGAGGATGGGCTTTTAATAGGTCGCTGGGTATATTTTTTGCTCACAGCCATTAGTCACAAATAGAAAATGCAACCGCTCCTCCAAAAATAGCACAGCGACTGATATGCCCACATGACTGTTTTACCCTTTTCAAGAAGAGATGGATGGCCTTCACTTTGTCATTTTTTTTTTTTTAAACTCAAGGGAGATGCAGAACAGGGACACAGTCATAATTCGTCACCTGGAATCCGAAGGCTGGATGGAAAACACATTATTAAAGGTTTGGATAGAATAGAATGAGGAAAAATTGTGACGCAGTTATTTCATTTTGTAAAAACAATGAAAGCTATGAATAGGAAGGGATCTATAGCACACAAAAAAACATTCAAAACAAATGATAGTGGTTGAATCTCTTGGGTGTTGGAGGTTTCAGACTTCACAGATGCTGCAATTTGCACATTGAATGAGTTGAACAACAGTCTCGTCTAACAGAGTCAATCACCGATGCGTTTTTGGACTGGTACCACTCCGGGATGGGCACGTGGTGGTTGAACATTTTGCGAGGGATCCACTTCTTGGCCTCGGCTTCCCACAGGATGGAGTTGAGATCGGGGAAGTTATGGTGGATGTCTATTCCGTCGTTGCTCCATCGGCCCAGAGACCAGCCGCTTAGCTCTGAACCCTGCGAACAAGGTAAAGAAAGAGAGACACAGAAAAATGAAGGTCAAGGACAGGGGCAGAGGAGACCATGCAATCAATGCACACCCAGGGGAAAAACATTTGAACCAATCATAACACTGCTGACTTCCTACTGATCACAACACAACAGCACACAGCTATAGTCGTCAACCAAAGGACATGCTGTAGAGTGGAGGAAGGTCAACACTGGCACAGATACAAAGCCTGGATATACTGTTGGCTAATCAGGTTGTTACAACTCTTAGCAAAACATCGCTCATGCACACACAACCAACAGACATTTGTCCCGGGCCAGCCATTATTTACTTTCTCTGGGACAGCTAGCACCAACTCTAAGTGGGCTGTTCGCTAGGAGTAACTGGCTATTTTTTTTTTCATATGCAGGGTCTTCTCAACCATTACGTTTATGTGCAAATAGAGAACTAAAAGAATGGTCCAGAATATGCCAAAAGCTGCTAAACTGTGTAGAAATGGGTGGAAATTTTGAGTGGATACAGCCTTTTAAATTACACTCTGTCATCATGTGTCATTGCATCATGCACTGTAACAATGGGCCTTTCTGCTGCCCTTTTGCAGGCTTTCTAGGGTTGAAAAGGTTTATGACTGTGTAAACTATGCATGTGCATTTCGGTACAAGCTGCTCGCATGGAAAATGAGTTTTTAGCTTTAGTGAAACAGTACACTCACACACCAGAGCACAAAATGACATGATGTAATTGATTATGGCCGCTGATTTGACACCTTATCCAACAACATGTGTTTCAGTCGTGTTTCACAGGGGAACAGACAGATTCTGGGGAGCGCTTGTCGTCAAAATCAGTAAAATACATCCACAAGATCCACTACCTGTACGTACTGTGTGCTTAGAAAAAAAAGCTGTGGTATACCAGCTTACAGAACCTAAACTGGTATGTAAACAAAGGGTATGTAAACAATGGGGGCCCACCATAGCTAGCAACATGCCCATTTACAGAGCCTAGGCTGTGTATTAACACCGGATTTCTTTTCAGCGCACCAACAGTACTGACAGGTTGCAGATCATGAGGAGATATGATTTTGACAACACCCGTTCTACAGAATCACTGACTCTCCACCTTTAAGTCATTCATTCATCAGGAGCTTGTTTGTTTTATACAGTGTATTTCACCAGATCACTGAAGCAGATTTTTCCCTGCATGCACCTGCGTCACACGGCCCTCAAATCGGGAGAAGGCCTGGTGCCTCTTGCTTTCAACCCGGAGAGGGCAGCGCAAGGTGTGAGGTCACTAATGGCCGTCTTGCTGCAGACCTACCACTTCAAAGGCTTTGTCGTAGCCATCGGGGTTGACAGATGGCAGGAGATGGATTCTGGTCTCCTCCACCAGGTGACGGATGCGCTGGTTGCCAGATAAATACTCCAGACACATGAACTGCATCAGCAAGAGGAGCAGCTCTCGTCCCAGCACTTCGTTACCATGGGAACCCGCAGTGTAACGAAACTCTGGTTCACCTGGTCAACGTGTGCATACGGGGGGAGAGAGATGGGGGGGTGGGGGATTAAATATGCAATCATTGCACCCGGCACGTATACGGCCACACAAAGAACACCGTGTGATGTGTCTGATGTTGTTATCGTTGTACATGAAATCGTGTCCTGTTGCACTGAAGCACACCGTTGCCTACTCACCGACTTCGTGCTCTCCGGGGTTGTCGGAAATCTCTATGGCGTACAGCTTGAGGCCGCTGTGGCTCTTTCCTATGTTATAGATCCGGGTGACGTTGGGACACATTTCATTCACCACTTTCATGAGCTGAGGGGAGGCAAATAATGAGGCATCAACTCTTAATCCATCATACACTGCTGTTTTTTACTTTTTAACCAGAACTTATTTTTTCTCTGCAATGTTCTGAGTTGGCTCCTACGTGAACACAAAATGTAGACACGTTAATTTATACTGGGTGTAATATTGACCTCATGTGAGCGCACTGAGCTGTCAAGCTTGTGCTGACTAAGTGTTAAATTGATGCTACTGCTTCCCTGAACTCCTGCTGTGTATAAAACATCATATATGATAGAAGCACTGCAGGTTGAAACCTTGTGTAGCTTAGCTGTCTTGGCTAATGTTAACGGGAGCAGTAAAGAGTGCAGACACCATAGCTATATCCATAGAATAATAGATTTAACCACAAATGCAGCTGTGGTTTGAGCAATGCACAGTCACAGATGAAACCACCAGACAGAGCAGCAGCAGCTTTGCTCACAGCCAGTGGCTGTTTGCTTCCAGCGTGAAACCATTTAAAAGGAGTGATGGGTAATAAATGTACAATGTAAAGTGTCACATAATCTCTCATTTTGCAGAGCACTTCCCTAAACAGGCAGTGTTTTATAACTGGACTGGACCAGCATGGTAACGTGTATGGATGTAAAAGATATTGCAAAAGGGGTATGCAAAATTTTATGCGAAGCAGCGCAAACTTGATTGCACAGCAACTTTTGATCTTTCAAGGGCTCAGTAGGTGACTGTTTTGGGCTTTGTTGTATATTTGATCATACCACTTTTAATAAAATATTTTAAAACCAAACTCCCTGTTACAAAGAAATAGGCTACTACTTATTTAAAGACATTATGTTTTGAGGGCTTTTTAAGATTTTTCTGTCCCTTAAACGTTCGAACAGGTACATCAGAACAGTACAACATATCTCCATGTTATTGGAAATTTCAAAAACAATTTCCCCAGTTCTGTGACACAGACATTACTGTATTTAATAAAACTGTAGCCAGAGAGGTGGGCTCTGGTGGAAAGCTGTCAATGTAATTATCAAAACGGGCTTGTAGAGGAGCCAAGCCCCAACCTCAGCGATTTTTACCAGCATCCAATAAGGAAGTGACCACAACTGTAGTAACCGGAAGTGCCACTAGGGGGGTGGTGCCAAGACCGAGCAGTTTTTCTTTGACTCACTTGTTAGATAGGCCGTTTTCAAAGTCTTATTAAACCTATTTACAGCCTGGGCCACAAAACCATTTTAGTCTGTATGTTTAGGTCATATCTCCATGACAACAATGAGGGGAGTGAATTTTTTCGAACCACGCTAGTTTTTATTTTATCGGAGGTTAAAATGTATTGGCGCAATCTCTTGAGTGACAGCTCTCCGCCCGTTGTCCCTCACTTTGCCTCGGAGGTATACGTCAGCTACCTCCCTCCGCCTCACAAAATGGCGACGCGCACAAACCAGGATTATTGGATGCCGTGTGAATAACTGAGGTCAGCCCGGATGCTACATCCATATTATTTACTATCTATGAGAGGAGCTGATTAAAAATAGCAACAACCAAACCCATGTGGCCATGAGTGGAAACACAAGACAGATGAAGAGCAGCGGGAAAGGGACTAACAAGATGTAAAGTAAAGCTGTGCCTGAATGTCAGATATCTGTGTTTAGTAACTCTTCCAGATGCTGCTGCAGAAGCAATCAAATTTAATTTAATCAGGTCCCGAGGTTGAATATCAACTTTTCATTAGTGAATCATTAAACAAACATCTGATTTGGTTCATAAAACGAAAATTGGCAGTGAAATCTAAAGCACAAGCATTCCCCTGATAGATTAAACTGGATTGCATTTACCAGGATGAATGTAGGACAATCTGTCCTAAAGGTCTTTTCTCACAAATTACCTGCCACTTCATCTCCAATTAGGAGTGTTTATTTTATTTTATAGAAACATAATAAAACCAAATGGGACAGAGGGTGTTTTAATCTGCTTATAGCACTCTCCACTTAGACTAATGGCATTGTTAAAGGGAGGCATCTTGGCTGGGATGTGCCAAGTTAATGGCAAAGGTAATATTCTCTCTTCCTCTTTGAAGAATGTGGAACATCTTTTTTCTTTTCTGCTTATTTCTGTCAACCCTCCATACTCTGACCAAGTAGGGCTACTACATCATTATCAGCTGTGATCTAAGAAAAAAGGGGAGTCCTTAAGCAATATAGAAGATATCTTTTTCTCTCCATCTCATGGGGCATGCACTGTATTTGAGAAGCCACAATGGGGCTATTTCTATATGAGGTCCTGGCGCGGCACTGTTTAAAGTGCTGGGGACCAAACGCGGTACCGGGTGCCTTCACAATGAAAAGAAATGTCACGAGTAGAAAAGAGCTTTAAAAATAGTCCTTTCTTCCTTTGTGGGGGCATCTTGGGGCTGTAAACCCCGCTTGACACACATTAACCTCAAAGGTACGGAAACATTGAATTCACCAGAATAGTCCTGTAGTAGCGCTTCAGGCTTACACACCAGACGGAAAGCTGCTCTTTAACAATGAACCATACGTTCGGAACAGTAATTGGGAAACGGTCTTATTGTGGATCATATGACAGCAGTTTAAGACAACTGTAGACGACCGCTACATTGCACACGATTACTATTCGCAGCACTTGTACCTTCACAACCACTCAGTAAGCAGTGACAAATACAGCTGTCTTTTCACTTTGGGTACAAACAGGGCTACTGCTCGTGACAACTATATGAATAAGTAATGACACAACCCAGGCAATGCTTAATGCATTTTCATGTCCCTGGCAGCCGCCTCGGTTCATTTGCTGCCGTTGCACACTTTGTTCTTGCAAGGGAAAGGACACAACTTGTCTGGTATTGGCTCACGGTTGCACAAGATGTTTTATTGCTCTGGTGTCTTTGCCGAATAAGAAATAAGAGCTGGTGCCTCTGTAAACAGGCTGCTTGTCTGGTTGTTTTCTGTTCACTGTCACTCACCTGCCTCATTTCTTTGTAGCTGTGGTGTTTGAAGTCCAAGTCGTCCGTTGTGATGACTTCATTGCGTCTGTGGTAATAGTTGTTGGGATCTGTGGTTAATAAAACATATAGTTTTTGATATTAAATTATGTCGTTTTTTTTACAACGATACCAAAGGAAAGGAATGATCAAGACTGTGAATGTTGTTTACAAAAAAAAATTGGATGTTCTCTGTCAAGGCCTTGAGATATCTGTATTTGAGGTTTACTCATCCAAGTTTCCGTTCGGGACTATATTTTACTCAGTCATAAATGTTCCAGTGACAGTTGCATTAAAGCAAAAATAGCTAAATTCTTCTCCCGGGCAGAACGAGAGCTTCGGCCCCACACCAACACATGTTTATGTCCAAGAGACAATCCCCTTTAGTGTCTGTAGTGATCGCTTGCCCATCTGGCGCAAAAGGGGGGAAATAGTTTGATGTAGTCTGCGTATGTGTTTGGTCTGGGTTGATACATGGTGCTTCCATGTACTAAAACATAACCAACGTCCTTCTTAACAAGGCCACAATTTTGTATGATCATTCTGATATTTTCTAGAGGCAGAAATGATTCAAGTGTCTGCTTTGTGTCCGTGCAAACCCCTCACCTGACATAGGACAGCCAAGGATCTCCACTCTCATGCAGATGTTGCCAATGTTAAACCATGAGCGAGGGTTGACTCGAATGTATCGGGCGACCATTGGCACTGGGAAGACGTTCCGAACCGGAATTTCCTTTTCCCTGTTGGCGCTGAAGATCTACTGAGGCAAACACATTCCATCCAGATAGTGAATAAAGAACAAGAATTATTTTATAAAGTTGAGATAAGCTATTCAATTCAATGTATTACTATATTCCTTACAGTCAAGGCCTTTTGATCAACAGGTGTAAATATGCCAAATGTAGCATACAATGCTAACTATCATCTATACAAGATGTTAAAAGGGCAAATACAATTTTAAAGTCAGCATGTACAAAGGACAAAACAATTTAGCACATGTCAAAGAAGCTTTTGGAAGTAGAAAGTATTCAGTAAAAACATGCAAAGGACAACGGAGACAAATTAACATGACCTTAAACCAACACACATTCACGCACCTGTAGAAGAGACAAGCAGTGCAGTTTGCCATTTTGGCATAAAAGGCAGGTGAGGGGGTTAACGGGCAAGCTTAGCAGAGACTAAATTACTGTAGGGGCCTAATCACCCACATCAATGACGTCAGCAGCCAAGGGAGTGTACAGTTACACCAAAATGTCATTAGCCGGGACGTGCACCACAGTAGGTGTCAAGATGATGTGATTTTCCGCAAAAATATCTGCTTAATCTGATCTGCCTAATAATTGATAACAGGTTTTTAAAATGGATTTTTACTCTACACCTGGAAGCAGGAGTGATTAGTTGCTGCTTTAGTTTGTTGTCAAGGTATTCCTGTACTTGGTGTCTGTCTATTCAATTCCACAAAGTGCCCAAGTAGAAAAGAGACACAACTCTGACAGTGGGCCAGGATGAGGATCCCATCTGCTCGAAGATCATGGGTATTTACTCTGGTCTCTCAGGTATCGAAAGCTAGAATGTATAGTAGCCCACATTGTAAGACATATGTTAGAAGATATCACATTGTCACAATTGCTTCTCACCATGTCTTCTGAGCCGTTCTTCACTGTCACCCAGGTGTGACTGTCGTTGCTCACCATCACCTTGTACGACGTCACCCAATCACTCCTGTTAATGTAAGAAAATCACCGGATGAGAGAAAGGAGATAAATATCCTATCGGGCTGAAATCAATGCAAATGGATTGATTTACGGCACAAAAATTGCTCAGAACACACCCAGACAGGCTTAATGCTCACTGTATAATCTATGTAAATGATGCTACTATGAATTCAAACAAGCATCATGCATCCCTACATTTAAGAATGGCTGTAAATGTTTAAGGACAGGCCTGACATTTTGGGATATACACTTTCTTGTTCACTTGCCAAGTCTTGCATGAGAAAATTGATACCGTTCTTACGTTTGTGCGATACATATGAAACTATAGCCAGCAGCTGTTGAAGCTTAGCATAGAACTGGATGAAGGGGGAAACAGCTAGCCATCCAAATGTCAAATTACGCCTATTCAGCTCCTCTAAAGCTCACTATATAAGACATGATATCTCGTTGTATTCATCTGTACACAAACTATTTTACTACTGTATTCTAAAGACAACATATTTTTGGTTTAAGTAACTATTTCTTGGCTTAAAATAACTCAGGGATGACGTTTAAAATGGCAGTATCGTGCAACAATCAGCGCCATATCTACAGCCAAGAACACTTAAATCTTGACTATTTATTCTAGAGATGTTGTGTTTTTTACGTGTTCATGAAGACTGGCTTGGCATATCTAAAATCCTGGCTATTGCCATAGTAACATTTTTAGACAAAAGTAACTGATAAGTTATTATTTATTAAAAGGTATTATTTTTATGTCTGGAACACTTTACAATAAAGTACACACATTTGTAGTAACTACTACACAGAGCTCTCTCTGTGTGCAGTATGTAGGTTGGCAGAGACGCCTATGTTTCTAGATGTAGACATCAGTGCAGAGCTGGTCCAGCTTGGTGAGATTTCCCAGTTCTGCTAATTAAAGTGCCTTTATAGACAGGAGCCCCCGCGGCAAGCAGCGCAGACAGTTTCATGCCCTACAGAGCTAATTGCGGAGAAATCCTTTTTCAGGCTTTTGTGTTTTCTGCGCTTCTCAGATCACACTGGCCTTGAAGGAAAATTACAAACACCGCCTGATAAAAAAAAAAAAAAATTCCCCCCAGTTTACAGAGGTCCGTGTGTCTTTTTTCCAATTAAGAAGAACACAGGCCAAAAGCTGTTGGATAATATTAAAGCAAAGTAAGAGTAGGTGGATGGTGGTGGAATATTTGAGTGAAACGTATGGTAGTTGTCAGTTGTACTTGATGAATAGAGGACAACGGTTATGAGCCGAGTCTGGGTATACTTCATATAAGGTAAACGTACATATTATTGGTTACATTCTTTATGAATGCCAAACAGATTATGTAAAAGTGTTTGGTATGTATCGTCCTCCAATAATATTATTTTTAATTAGCTTTTTAGCTAATTGATCAGGACGAGCTCAGGTCAAGCCCTTAGCTAACTTTTGCTTTGTGTTTACTTTTTTTTTCCAAAGTTTTTTTTAATTAAATGACAGAGTTGCAAAGCAATTGACCCAGTGATGTTTTAGTCTGAAGTATGTCATCACTAGAATCATAAGTACATAAGATACCATGGGTAACTGATGGTAATCATAATGAAAGTTTTAAAATATGTACAGTTAGAAAACTCTACTTTTCTAACTGTGTCTGTCTATTTTTCCTGATCATCCGAGCGAGTTGTACAAGCTTACGGTGCAGTAGAATCTTTCTCTCCAGTGTTATTTTTATAATTTAGTGACCTTTAAAGAGAGAAGAAAGAATGAGCCGGCATTCAAATCGATCAAACTCGTGAATCCTTAATCCCACAGTGAGGGCATCAGAAAAGGGCAAACACCAGTTAAGGTTCAGTGCCATGTGGATGGGATATTTGTTTATATCTGTGAAGACAAATGTTCCACTTGGGTTTGTCAGGAAAATCCAGGAGTCATTTAGAGTTCTTGAACTATTTTGTCTACTTTCATTTACCATAGTTATTTTGAAACTCCAGCTACGTGTCATGTCATCACATTTCTGGCCATTTACTGTATTTGGGTTTTTATTAGCTGTGCTAACGACATGGTGCTTGGTTTGTCAGCCCATTACTTTGGTCTCACCCATTTTATCCCAACAAATATTGGATGGATTACTATGATATTTTGCACAGACATTCATCGTCCCCATGGGATAAATACTACCAACTTAGGTGCTCCCCTGATATTTCCTCTAGTACCAACATGAGGTCTACATTTGTCAAATGCGAGATATCTCATCTTAACATTGCTACACACATATTTATGTCCGATCAGTCTCTTTACGTTCTGTTTACTTCGTGACAACATGTGCTTGAAATCAACTTCTGAATGAACTGTGTCACAGTATAGCAAATAAGCTTTTCTGGTACTATTTTCGGAATTCCATTTTTCCAAGCAAGTTTCATGTGATTGACAAAACACAGAGCATAATATAATTCCTTTTTTCATTACATATTTCTTTCTTTTCCTTCATCCTTTTCTTACATTCACTATAGCCCTGAAACAAAGTGTAACATTTTGTATACTGCAGTGTGTAATGCCATCGACCTACTTTAGCACAACAAACAATTCAAAACATAAAATCTGACCTATCCAGATTGACGAGCTGGTCGACAGGTTTCATTTTATGTTCTACAAGAAAGACTGTCCACGATTGGTTTTAACAACCTTTAAAATAGACATCACCCCACATATAATATCACTGGGATATAAGGCAACTTATAAAACACCCCCACAATTATCCTATCAAGTTTTTTAGCATGTTTTTTTATCCTAGTCCTCCACCATATGCAACGCTCCATGCATGTCTGCAGGGTTCCGACTCACGACCAGAGGGAGCTCCTGCCTTGTGTGATGACCCCTGTGAACTTTGTCAGCCTCCTGGCGTCCACCTCCAACCACTGCAGCGGGTCATCTCTCCCCGCGCACCAGGCCCCGTCATAGAGGTCATCTCCATAGAGGCCAGCCTACAGGACACAAACAGCCGCGTAGAGACATATTTTAATCCAGATGTCCATGTGGAAAAGACAAACACACAGTACATGTACAGTACAGTGAGTGAACTGTCAGCGTCCGCTTTTTTAATCATTCAAATTCTTTATTAGGAACAACCCCTAGTGAGATGAACCCATCTCGTTTCTTAAGGGGCCCATAACAACATAAAAGTACAATGACAACATATTTAGAAGGTATTTCTTAACATACAAAAGGAGAAAAACAACAGCAAAACAAAACCGATGACAACTCACAAGCACGCCCACACACACACACACACACACACACACACACACACACACACACACACACACACTCGTGCTCGTGCATAATGAGAGCTTGAAGGTGCCCCGTGGAGCACCTCAGTTATTTGTTTATTCTTTCACCCCCTTTGGACAAAAGCAGTAATGTTTTACTACGCGAGCTGTAGCTCCTGGGTGAGCGTACCCCTGACAAAAGCATGAAAATTACATTATTTGCACTGATGGTCTCGTTTGCTGTTAAGTGTCATTTATGATCATCAGAGGAAAAATGAGACTGAAAATGCAACAAAGGTTTCTATTTAAGTGTTGACGGAAATTGCTAAGAATGCAAAAAAAGGCTACAAGGCAGGGATGTTCTTTGACAATCTAAAATATGTTGTCTGGATTAGAATCCGCTTAACTAGATAAATGTGTCTGCTAACATAATAAAGCCTGCACATTGACAGGTACAAGCTACATTACTCAGGACTTTCGGGGCCCAGTGTTGAAAACACTGTCTGAGCTTCTTTCCATACTCCAGCATTCCTGATTTAGTTTGTTCCTAAGCTGAATACGTTATTTCCTGACACTTCCTTGGTGGAATAGCTGAAAATGTCAAACTAATTATAATGGATAAAAAAATTGCTATTCTCTCCACAAAGCCTGTGCCAGTGGGCTCCGAGGCGAGATGTGTGAACAGTCACACTCAGATGCCGACAGGGCACGTTGAAAATGTAATTCTTGACACGCTGTGCTTTACATGCCGAGTGGATAGGATCACTGCCTCTTTGTCATGACTGTCGCGTCTATTTGAGGTACACAATTCTCCCTTTGCATGGAGCAGCAAATGATCTAATCACAGAAGAATGGGGCTTAACACGTCTACAGTTTTCTGTTTTCATATTAAACATAATTTCTGTTGTATTTAATTAATAATATATTGTTTTTTATCTTTTAAATGTGTTTTTAAGGTGAAATTTCCAGGATGCCTCCACTGAATGTGGCTCAAAGTCTTTATGATGATAAATGAATTAGAATAAATCCTGTAAATATGCACATAAAGCTCTCTGTGGCCAACAATTGCCTCCCAAATATTTACATGCTATGTGGCTCTGTGCTTGCAACAAGCTTATTGGTTGATATATGGCATTTTCCAGTGTTCAGCTTCTTTGGATCAAATTCCTCAAACAAAAATGCATTACTTTTTCAGCCAAGGTTTTATGTTACTTTTCTCGGTCAGTGAGCAGAATATTTCAAACATTTGTTGACAAATTTCGATGACATGTGGAGTTAGCTCACCCATGGAACACGTGATCCATTTTTGGGCCTCGGGATATGAACTACTTTTCTTGAATGAAAAGAATCTGGCACATGTATCCCATAATGGACTATATGTATATTTCTGCAGGATGAGGGACACATTTTGAACCCTGATGTTACAATTATCTCAAGTTTAGAGAGTATAGGGCTATGTGCTTTTTCAGCTATTTCTAGAATCTCAGTTGTTTATGTTATCCTGTATACATCTCCTTATATCAAAGGAATTTGAATTTTGGTGTCAAGAAGTAGAAATAAACCATGTTCACTAGATACAAGCCTGATTCAACAGGCAACATGTGCTTTCTATGCGTTTCTTCTCCAGACTTGACAGACACTATATCTGTCCTTTTTGCTATCCCTGACAGGCACTTTTGTAGACAGAGGCACACACACATAAACCAAACAACAAATCCTTTGTTTTGTTGATTTCCTTAAACGTAAAGACTTGCCGTCTTGAGTGAATTAAAAAAACTTTTCTGTGTGTCTCTGTGTGTTTGCATTTCATTAATTGTGCAGTTGGATTTGAAAGCAGTGCAGCCAGCTGAAGATGAGGCCTGCTGCAGACCATACGCAGGCTAATACACTCAAAGCAGGGCTTGCACTAACAGGAAATACCTCTTCTCCCAGATGCCAATCCTTTTTTATTAGGTTTGGGAATGTGCCCCTGGTTTGATGGCAACCCTATTACATTCTCTGTTGAGTTAGCTTTGGTGTATTGAACTATGCTGCGAGCTGAACTAGAAAAGGATAACGTCAATTCCACATTCAGGTGAAAGAAAGCCTGTTATCAAAGGCAACGTCTTTCCATGGGGCTTAAATATGAACTTAAACTGATCCCTAAATTAAAAAGATACCATCTCTCTGTCATATTTATTTTGTGATGCTGTTTTGTGTAAGAGATGACTCCATAAATCATAAAAAAACTTTCCATGGCCAGGTGAAATTGCCTGGGGTAATATGCGAGCCCCGACATTTTCTGGTGAGCGTTCCCAAGCTACGTCAACCCCTTCACATTCCACAGTCTTACCTGAATGTTAAGACGACCTCTGTGTGCACCAAGGCCGTAGCGTTTGGTAGACGAAGCGTGGAGCTGGAAATCATCAATCTTCAACGTCTCCAGTCCCATGGGAGGGCATTCTAGGTAACGAGAATGACAAATTGGCCTGTTATGGAAATATAATGTATCATATGTGTTTCACCGCTCCAGGAGCATTGCTTTCTGCACAGTGTAGCCCCATGAGTCAAGGGCCACACGTTTGTTGATAGGTTCACTCAACGGTAATGAGCAATTTAGACTTTTTGCACAGTGAGCACAAATGTGTGAAGCAAACAAGAAAGCAGTCGTGGCATTGTTTGTAACTGAGAAGGTCTAACCATTGGGTTCCAACAGAAAGCCCATATGTAGTCAACACATAGAGAACAATGAACAATGTTTAGTTTTAATGGTGTGAAATCTTCAAAATGAAGCTAAATGCGATCTTCATTCTTCCTCCAAAACTAAAAACAACAATAACTAAAAATATGGAAACTCTTTCATCAAGCAAGTCACGTATAGTCAATGTTTTCACACGTTGCACCCACACCACACTTTTGAGCCTGAAAGGACTAGCTCATGCGCATCAGACGTTGCATATACTTGAGTGTAAAGAAGTACTTTTCTCAAAAACTCGAGTATCAAACCACAAAAGGTGAGCCTGAAGTTTAACAGCGTGGCGGAGGCTCTGCTGTCTTAAATGCTTTGAATTACAAATGTGTCAATCTTCATGGGTGATTAATGACTGTTTACTTTGATGAATGAACGCTTCCTTTTGTGTAATTTTCCAATGCACACCTATCGCAGCAATCTGACCGTGCCTTGAATACATGATTAAATTGTTGAAAAGACTATAGCAATATCATGAAAAGGAGAAAAAGGGGGAAATTGCTGGAGCTACGGATGCAAAACCTGTCAAGCATCTTTGAGACATATAATCTGATCACAGATAGATCTTTAAATGGTAGAAAGGTGTTTTTGAGCTGTTGTTGTCATAAACTGAAAATGACTTCACAGATTATGACAATTTTCATTTAGTTTTTTGGGTTACATACAGGTAAATCTACAGGTTGTATAGTTTGAAAATCACAATAGTATTTTTTGAAAGCAAGCATTCGGTTTTAAAAGTCTCCACACACAAACTGAAAAAAAAACCCTGATGACATCACTCAGTGTTATTCTCTCAGACTTGATCCTCTGACTCGTTTCCACTGGCTGCATAGTGCTCCCCGCGACTGGTAAAATGATTGTGACATGTACAAACCAGTGGCGTTAGTGGAGAAACAGCTGTGAGGCACAGTGCTGTTTGTGATTTGTGTGAGCTGTGGTGCAGACTGTTCCGTGTGTGTCCTTGGTGTTTTGCTGCAGGCATGTTGTTGCACAGCATGGCTCTATGTTTGGTCATGAAGTGCTGCGAAAGTGCTGCATTGTAAACAACACTCGGCCAACCAAAGAACATGTGGCTCGATTACAAATTTCTACAGAGGCATGCGATCAATATAAGCTTTTTTTTCCCAATGCAAATAAAGGTTTTCCATGTGTACAGACGTTTTTATTCAGAGAAAGTGGGGCTATTTTCCTTGTCATTTTGGCATGACTTCATCCTGGAGAAGATAAAACCATTTATCATTTGAACTTGTTTTTCCATTTAATGATTTGTTTGAGGACTGAATTTTAAGCCCAAATCAAAAGTTTTTTATTTTATTTTATTATGAATGTATCCTCCCAGCTTAAAGAAAATTATATAAGTAATATACAACACAACCAGTCCCATAGTAAATACCTTTACTGGCAGAACTTATGCTGGCTATTTTAGCAGTGCTCAATATGATCTTCATCTATCATCTTGTGTTGAACTCCTTGAGGATGCCACTAATGTCACAATAACACTTTGGCAGCCATGCAGCTGTCAAGGCACTCTGCCTTTACTTAAAGGTCCCATATTATGCTAAATGCACTTTTTAAATTTGTTCTACATATCCATGGGTGCACGGTGTGCCTAGAGACTGCCAAAATATTTTAAAAAATAACAATCTCTCCTTTTCTCACTCGCCCCCTTTCTGAAACCCCCACCCCTCCCCCCCAATATACTCCAGTCAGAATTCTCCCCTTTTCTGACCTCACAAACTGGAAAGCCAGAAGCTTCCACTGTGCAGCCCACACCCCTATTTATTATTGGTCCACGGCCCTGACAGACAGAGGGCGAGGCGTATCTGGCTTCGCTTCCGGACAGGGGGCGGGGGGAGCTCAAAGATTGTATATTTACGGCGGGAGCTGCTGCTCTTTTTAAAAAAATAGGCCATTGTGAGATTAGCTGAACATCAGCATAGTGCAATAAATTATCTGAAAGTTTTTTTCAGCAAACAATTAAAGAAAAACGTATTAGGGACCACTAAGACCATATAATATGGTGTATAATAGAACCGAAAAGTGTATAATATGGGAGCTTTAAGAAAAAAGAGTATTTAAAAGAGAAAGCGGGCATCACTTAAAGATGTTCATTTAATTTGCTGCCGGAGAGAGTTTGCAGTTCATTTGAACAAATGCCTGTCTTTAAGTGATCGCAGGGACTGAGATGGTGTGTTCACTAAATGGAGTTCTTTGTGTAAGATTGGCTCATCCTTTTCATTACACAGTGTAACAAATCACCCATGAGGACCAATTTGGCAAATCAAGGTTGACGTGTGAAATCTCTGCTGCCCAACGGCTCTTTAAGAACGTTTTAGGCTTCTCTGCTCCACACTGATGGAATCTCAGAGCAAGAATTTCCAACCTATGATGCCATTGACTATACAGCCAGCGCTGCCATAACAACTGAACACCCAGAAGTGTGTCAGTTGAGCCAGAGACAAAGATCGGCATCCAAGATCCTAGTTGCAAGTGCCCATTCATGTGTGCTGCATAAAGCAAACATAGCTTGAGACCAAATTAATTCCTGCCATAAAACTGAAGCATAAAAGTTGTTTTACAAGCTAGAGGTGAAGCCACTGGTAAAAGCAGTGTGTAATTTTCACACTGCCTCTATACAGCAATTAAACACATGTGTTGATCTATACGTGTCCCCATATGCCTATAATTAAAATCCTCGTGGAATCAGACACATACTGAAGGTCCACAGGCTTTCTGAATGCAGCGATCAAAACATATTAGGGGCAACCCGGCCCTCCATGCAATACGAAGCCCAAATGAACAAGGTTAGCATGACGAAAAGAATAGATGGGTGCCTGCCATGTTGCAAAGCCCCTACATTATTGTCACCATCTGCATGCAATCCTTTCTCAAAAGTATTCACAGCATCTGGCTCCACTAATAATGTGTAATAGAAATGACAAAACAGACAGTCAAGGCCTCATATGATGCTATTTAGGTCACTTGCCAGGTTACTGCTGAGGTCTTAAAGCAATTCCGGGATCAAAGTGTAGTCAGGTTATTAAAGTCACAACTTTTTATTTCACATCTGGTGGAAGAGTATTGAAATAATTTAGGTATATGATTTATTCAAATTACAATGTTTATGTACTGCAAGCTTCAAACTGCTTTAAAAGAGCTTTTGGACCAGTTTTAATGAATGCACATTGATTTATTTAAGGAAAGACTGTAGCAACAGTCCAAACAGAAGTGTCGTCGTGTAAACAATAAAAATACGAGACGGGTAACTGTTGCTGAACAGTGGCCCCTGTGGTCCCAAATGGCAATTACAGGAAAGTAACACATTGGATTTCCATGTTGCCCCAAAACATTGGCAGTCCTAATTTGGTAAATATGCGCCCAGAACAACTCTAAATTCTTGGTTCATAATAGTTGTGCGAGTGGGATACAGGCAGGAATTGTCAACCATCTCTCATCGGGATGTTTTTAGTGTTTTCTTCTTCTCATTTTATATTTGTGATAAAACTGTTAACATGTTTATCTGTGACATTCTATAACATAGTGGAAGGGAAGCTAAAGGAAAGGAAAATATTAAATTGACAGCTCTCAGGGACAGACCACACACAACTTATCATATTGCATCATTATATGCACATTAACTCATGATACACATTCTACTTTTCCACAGCCAAGTCTTTCAAAAAGCCCAAAAGCACTTTAATCAAACTCCATCCAATGTAGCTGAGTGTGCACATGTGACTGACGTTATATCTGAGCAAAAGAAAAAATCATGTTTCAACACATATTGTGTTGCGTCGGATGGGAATAATAAGAGAGCTGTTGAGACATCAGCTGCGTCAAACTTTTGAAAATCTCCCCTGGTACTACACAGCCCTGTTTTAATGAATTCCCTATTGTTTTGGTATGTGTGTGTGTGTGGATGTGGCAGGCGCTGAGGTTGTGGATCGTTGAAGAAATCAAGATGTGATCCTGACAAATCAGCTGCTACCAGGTGATGCTGAAGAAAACTTGGAAAACAGACTGGTGTTGAGTGACAGTTTCAGACGTGAAAACACGATTTTGGGAGCCCCGAGCCTCCCAGGTCTCGACTGTGTGGGCTTCTTTGTGCCAGGCGTGTCAGCGTAGATTTCCCATTTTCCAATATGCACGGATAGCCAAAGCTCTTCTTCCATTCCTGTGTGCCAAATTAAAAATGGCAGTCTTTCTGTCTGTCTTGGTCCTTACGATAGCTTCAACATAAACACATAATAGTTGGACACCACAGCCACTCTTAACCTCCCACCATTGTTTAATATGGCTTCCCGTAATGCTACCAATGTCTCACACTGTGTGAATATGTCAAAAAATAAGGCCAATATAAGCTGGGGAAAGCCCGAGGACAGAGAACATGTGCGTCGCCCCAAATCACGCTTTCAGACGAGCGAGTTTAATTTGTCATCGACACGACAGGGAGGCTACTACTGGGGCATCCAGGGCTTCAGTTGAGAAAATATATACTGCGATCCATGGAAACCAAACACAATGCTTCACAGGCAAATAGGACATCAGTGCCTCTGGGAGTGCACTCCTGAGAGCATCCTCTTAAATTGCCAGACTTTTCCTCTCAGGGAAAATATTTTATCTGAAAAAAACTCTCCCCCCTTTCCAAAATATTTGTCAGCTCTGAGTGTGTTTTCTTTTTTTCTCCCCGTACCGCCAGCTGCTGTGAAAGTGGCAAAGTCATGGCCGCAGGTTGGAAGGGAAGATTCATTTTTTATGGGATCATGAATTTCACTCACCCTCTCTCACGGAGTTGTGACGTCCTTCCCCTTCCGAGACGCTGTTTGGGGTTTTCAGGCCGCCCTTCTTGTTCTTTTCAGCCTTTTTGTTGGCGTTTTTTCCTGGAGGAAGGAAACTGCATTAATATAAGACACAGAAATTATTTTTTATTTTTTTTCATTTCAAAAAGGGGCTTTTGACAGGTCCAGTCACCTTTTTAAACTGCTGATTCATAGTTGTCATCGCACAAGAGGGAAAAACTTTGGCAGGATTGGGTTCCTGCACATATGGATAGATTCAGGGATTTGGGGACTGAACCAGGAGACAATCTCTAGGCACGGAATGTGAAAACTTTTAAACTCTTGTGCTACTCAGATTCAATAACATTATGGCTACGAATCACAGTAGTTCAATTTGCAAAAAAAATAAAAAATGAATACAGCAAGACCATTTATAAGGTGAATGCCTTGAGGTTCAAATCAGTCATGGAAATAATATGTACAAGAGGCAGGATGAGGGGAAGGGAGTCACATTGCATCAATTGAAGAGGGAAGTGAGGCGTGTGCTTTTTATTTGATTGAGTGTCAGGTCAGGATAGGCCCCCACGTGATATTGATCCTTCCCACATCTGAAAGTCTTTATCCCCGTCTCATCCTGGGGACAGATTAAATCCTCAACTGTTCCCCGAGTTGCATATCTGGTTGAGCGTATATTCAAGACTCTGAGATATGGACATGTTAGAGGATGGTGAGGAAGAGGCAATACCCATGGTGATTTCAGGTTGATCAATGTAAATGTCCTGTATTAAAAATATCTACTTTAAGGTAAAAACACCTGGACGTTCCCACAACATCTACAGTATCCTCAATTCACAACGCTGTGTTCACATTTGGAAATAATTCAAATCTACCATTTTATGCCTACATGAGCAGGGGCAAATAGATGCTACCCTACAGGTTGAGAAAGTTCTTGTACCTGTTTCCCGCCTAAATATTTTAGACAATGTCAAAAAGGAATTATGTACTCAAGCTGAAACAAAGCAAATATAAAAGTTGTATATTTTTAAACAATAGCAGCCCTTTCAAATACTCAATACTCACACTACAATTTTCATCAAAGGAAACTAGTGACTTTTGTGTGTTATCATATTCCTCCTGTGGTCCCACCTGCAGCAGGTATCCCTGCCGAGACACGTGAAGTCAGATGCCTGGAACATGAGGTCACTGTCGACACAGCTGCTCCAAGTTATCCGCCACCAACCAACCCAAGCCCTGGCGCCTGTTGCTGTCCTCCAATCACCTGGCAGGATCCCAAACAAACCTGCTACTGCATGTGCCGAGACTCCCGTAGGGAAAGCTCTGAGCTATACATTACTGTATGAATGGGACAGCAGCGTTGCTTTTGGTGGAAAACGGGGATGCTCACGTGTTCTGGCTGCTACATGCAATGCAGTCATGACCTCTGCAGCAGCGTGTGAGGCCCTTACTGCTGCGGTTGTGCAGGGGCCACACAGAAAAAAAATGGTTCTGATCTATGGCGTCTGGGGGAGTGAGGAGAGGGACTACCTGTGGAGGTCATTATTGGGTTTTTTTCGCCACACACAGTTCACCATGTGAATTGAATTCAGCTGCTCAAGAGCCTGAAAATCTCTCTTTGGATGCATCAAACATTGTAAAAGAATACTGCACTTGAAAATAAGAATGTTGTTCTTAATTTGCTTGCCTGGGTAAATAAAGGTTAAATAATAAATAATAAATAAATATTGATAATCAAAGTTTTATGTTGTACTATGAATTGCATAAAGCGACTCTTACCTTTGGTGCATTTTTACACTTTTTTTGGATTAGGTTAAAATGGTATTAATAAGGTAATTACACTCTAAAATATAAGACAGACCCACCAGGAGTAAAAACAAACAATGATTTCAATCTCATAATATTATGAAAAATATATATAAAATTCAACCAATCAAATCGTTCGGACCGAACGATTTGATTGGCCGACAGACCTGTCTGTTTGCGGTCTACTTCTGTATTGCGCATTCTCAACTAGAGGGTTTGTTTTGATTCCACGGCAGACAGTAGCGAGTAGCGACCATTGTAGAAAAGGCCCCAACGTTCATAAGTTACAGTGTTGTTAGTTCTTACAGTGTGTTAAAATGTGTTTTGTTCAGTGTGGATAGCAGTCAGTTAGGGCCGTGACGTCAGTCGGACAGAGAGCCTGTTTAGTTTCCGTTCTCTTCTCCCTCGGTCAGATGTGTGAGCGTTGCCGCAGTAAGCGATCATTCCACATGGAAACGTGTTTATCTGAGTTTAAATGTGAATCACCCGTGTGTGAGTATGTACATGCAGTCCCGATCGCTGTTATAATATAGTTTGCATGCGATTCGCGGGTCGCAACAGCTGTTGTAACGTCTCCTCACGAGCGGAGTTTAAACCTTTGTTCTTTTCCCGCGATCTATATGCGACTGTGCCTGTGAAAGAAGGAAAATAAAGAGCGGATAAAACCCTACTCCTCCTCTCCTAGTCTCATGCTTATAGTCTGACGCCTTTGGCCATAAGTGGTATTCTGGCCGACACCTCTGAAGTGAAACCAGTGATACAAGCATGGAACGAGGGTGTGGGGGCATTGGAGGGAGGCGGGATGGTATGATAGTGCTGTAATTCTCAATTGCACGATGGGTGTGAGTCCCTTTAATTCCAATTTTTTTTTTATTTGGTGAAAACATGATCAAAAGCTCAGATGATCAGCCATACACTGTCATCTAGTGGCAACACTGACAAATGAGGTTACTTCAAAAGTTTCTGCACAACTTTAGTTTTCTTGTGTAGATAGTGCAGCCACACAAACCTGCGCGGTTAGAATATTGATTCTATAGAATAGTTATTGCTGATTGACTAACCTTTGGACACAGGCACGATAATTCTGTGAAGGATTTCTAGAGCAAGAATAAAGTTGTACAGCAAGTTACATGAGATAACTCGATACAGAAACTGTAATGAAGCAACAGTAAAGATGTAGCCTTTCTTTTACCTGATTTTGCATCTGCTGTGGCTTTATCAGCTTTTCCCTTGGCCACCTTCTTGCTGGGGACCTGTCTTGGGCGCTCATGCCTGTCAGGTATCGTGTCCTCAGTCTTTTCCTGCAGTTGGACCCGATGGTATTGATCTCTGGTGAGCAGCTCCTGCATGTAGTAATCCTCATCGTCAGAGCCTTGGCTGAGGTCTACCAGCCCCACCAGGATCCCAAACAGAGCCAGTGGGGCTAGGAGGCTGAGGCGCTGTTGTCTTGTCATGACCCAAGGGGGATTATCTCCAGCCGAGAGTCCCGATGTTGTCTGCTACTGCGTCCCATCCACTGGTTCTCTCTCTCCTTCTTCTTCTCCTTCCCCCGTCTCCCTCAGCACTCCCAACAACACGCAAAAAAAATAGTTCACAAAGTTCTCGCAGCGCTCCAAGTCACTGACGAAAGCAGCGGAGCCAGAGGGTCCATGGAAGCCTCAGCAGACTGCATTGGGGGAAAAAAGGCAGTGAGGGAGGGAGAAGCACACACACACACAGATAGAGCACAAGGGGATGAGACAGAGGAGAAGAGGGAAAGAGGCAGTAACAGTTCTCTCTCGGTTTCTTTAGATGCTGGCAGGTGACTCAAAGACAGACAGATTTTCTTTCTCTCTTTCTTTTCGATTGGAGCGAGTCCGGCCATCTGACAGAATGCAGAGTCATTTTTATTGGTTGCGGGTAGGTAGACGTGAAATAGGGAACTCTCTCTCTTGGGGAAACTTACATTGACACATCTTAAGATCTTGCTTCCATCTTCATCTCCTCCCACTCTGTCTGGGGCAGGCGCAGCAGCTTTTAAGCAGAGGAAAGTTATGCATTGCCTGCAAGGGAATCAACTTAAACAGCTCTTAACCGGTTTGCAATTCTGTGTGTCCCAAAGGCAGAGGCGAGTTTCCTGATCCATCTAAGGGGTGTGTTTGAAGTTCCAAACTGGCACCAAATATGCATTCCCAAACAAACAGTAGCAGCAGCAGTAGCACATCTGGACTTTTCAGTTTGAAAGGTAAATCACGCTGGGTGTTCAGCTGTGAAGGGTTTAGTAAATGTGCACTCATTGCGTCGAAATCTCGAATAACACCACATGATATCTCTTTACCGGGAGAGATAATTAACTTGTTTCCTGCTCCTCAAGCTGCCTCATAGGGTGAGGTGGTTCTTGTTTGAGCCAAGAACCTGTTTGCAGTAATTTACACATTAGCAAGCAGCTGAAATTTAAACTCAACAAACTCTTCGTGGAGCGCCGGGGCACGTTCCAACGCAGGGATGGAGCGCTGCCCTGTCTGTCACAGCTCATCACATCAGCACTGTCTGTTCCCCATGACGCTCTTTTTTGTCCTTTTCTTTCTTTCTCTCACTCTCTCTCTCTCTCTCTTTCTCTCTCTCTGTCACACATACAAACACAACCACGGCGGCTGATACAGCCTTATACTTTCACAAGAATAACAATTCCCAAAGCCAGCAGTCTAACCGACAGACTCCTGATTAAAACCATATTCTGTCGGCTACGAAGATTTATCTCGAGTTCAATTGTAATTTAAAAAAAAAAGAGAGAGCGAAGGAGAAAAGAGAAAGAATTCATCACAACATGTTATCTCTGGCATTTAAGAAGCATTTTGAGTTATTGCTTAGCAAAGAAATGTCTAGCCTTGGGGGCTTTTAAAGTGTAGTCATAAGGAGCAGAAGTGGGATTTCATGGAGCATTCGCACAGCTAATAAGTATAGCTTCTGACATTTCATCAACCCCAGGCAAGACAAACTAAAAGGCAAACATAATAATCCCTTAACGACTCTGCTGCCCAGCCTGGACACTGCCCAGTTTCAATGCACTGGTTCATTACACGTTACTGATGTGTACAGGAAAGTCCAAAAAAGGGTTGTATGTAAAATCATGTTATACACCTGGGAGTGAGAGAGCTAAAGGAGAATGCAGGCTAATCACATAAGAACGGGATCAGGAGTGGGCGGACAGCTTTCAGGCTGGAAGACTCCATGACAAGGCTGGCACAGTCTTAACACCAGCTCGGCAGGCGTTTATACCCAGTGTGTAGACTACACCCGCTACGAACTGTCTGAGAGGAAGCAGGGGGGAGGAAACGGAACGAGGGATGAGACGCGGAAGGAAGCCAGAGAGCTGCAGCGTATTACCTCAAAGGCTTTCGAGACACAACCGTTACTCTCGGAGTGTCAGGCTACTCCGAAGGCATGACAACGCTGACAGATCTACTCAACAGGGGAGATTAATTTATAGCATGGAAAAGTATTTCTAAAAAGTTAATCTTATAGGAAGTGCTTTTTGACCACTAGTAATGGCTCTATATCACCAAATGTGGCCAATAAACACCCATTACTTTCTTTCCAAAAGAAGTTATCCAAGCAAGAATTACTCCCTGTTCAGACTAATGGGACTCAGTTTATTCTGCTCCTTACTATAGGTGTAGCTTAACAACCAGATCCCTATTAGCATCATTACACTCGTGGTGACCCCCAGCCATTTTCATTTGGACTTTTCTAAGACTTTGTATTGCGATCCTTATGGGTGTTTCCTGATATGCCAACTAAACGGTTAACGTTGGGTGAAGTTTAAGCGACTAAAACTACTTAGTTAAGGTTAGAGTAAATAGTAATAACTAGTATTTCTATAATCAAGTCCATTGGAATGTAAATTTCAAATTACATCCAATGTCAGATTTTTTCTGGTAATGCAAGAAGTAATTTTCCCTATGTGAGGTAGATTACTTAATACTTAAAGTCAGTAGAACCACCAAACATCCACACTGCATGGACCTTTAACTTTTAACACAAATTTGACCATAAGTGTACAATATTTGCCCGTTATTGCAGAAGGCAAGAACCTGAAGTATATAACTGAACATATATGGTTCTGCAGAATCACCCAGTATTGACGTTCTCATCTGGCAAAAGGGTTGATAGTTTATGGTTATGATTTAAGAAGAAACACGTTGACTGTTGGTAGGAGACCAAAGACAGATGAACCTCCCACCAGCCAACCACCACCTGCCCTTGGAGGTTTTATACTGTAAAAACGTTGCACTACATCTGCATTCTTCTGCTCCTGAGAGAGCGCCGTCCTTATTTTCCTGACCACAAGAAGCGGTTTGTCAGGTAAAATAAACGTAGCTCTGTTCAAAAAAATAGTGTATAGAACAACCTGATCTGTTTTGTAAGTTTCTTACAAAATTCTCTTTATGGGCAATATATTTACCATCCAATGTCTGCTAGAGAGATCAATGCCACAACACACATGGCTTACACAGAATGTATGTACAGTCAGTTAGGGGAGAACGGGGTAAGTAGGCACACTTTTTACTCTAGTGAGAATAGCTTATCACCTAAACATCTTTCAATAGTCATTCCTACATTAAATTGAAGCTTAAGGTGTTGGCTTGAAATGTGTACCCCTCACTTTTTCTAATTTATTGTAATAAAGAAGAGATTAATCATCAAAGACACCCTTACACATTGTGACAACCGACCCCATTAAGGGGTCGGTTGTCAAACACTATGGGGTTGTTTGTCACCATGTTATCTTAATGGGAAAAATCTTAAAAAGAAGGCAAACAAGTAGAACTAAATTTGAAAGTTTAATTGCATTGTCAAGTTGACAAATAGGCCTACATAACTTACTGTAGCCTTGGCAGCTGGTCTAGTTTGGGATGCACTGGGTTGTTTTGATATTGTTGTCCTTTTTTCTTTTGCATGCTAGCTGCCTTTTCCTGCTCTATTATTTCCTTCTCTGGGGTGTCAGTGAGGATACAGCTTGACAATTTCTTTCGTTATTGGGTTCCTTTTCTGGCTGCAGCCTTGAGATAACATGTGACAACCAACCCCCCAAAAAATGTGACGACCAACCCCAACTTGAATTTCTTGCTAGCATCAAGGACAACAACCATCTGACAACTAATTAGCTTGCTAAAAACAATCTAAACTATAGCTTACCCTTCACACTTGTTTAGGGTAACAAGTGTTTTGTTATACACCCATTGTGTAAAAGCCTAGAAGAAAAATACTGAGGAGCTAAATATTTTCAATTTGACATGAAAAACACAAACAGTCCTCTCACCTCAAATGCAGCAGTCTAACTCCAAGGAAGACTATGTAGGTGACCTCTGATCCCAATTCTAGATATTTACATACCAACATTTCACAGACAGCGCCTTCTGGTTCCGAGATATAACGATTGTGACAACCAACCCGTGTGACAAATTACCCCGTTCTCCCCTACTTAGAAACAGTCGGCATTTATCAAAGCATGACCTGATTTCCTAAATGTGCCTTCTAAAACAGCCAGAATCTCTGCATTAAAATACTGTCTGCAGTCTGAAACGGGCAGATCAAGCGGTGGCTTATCGGTACTGTGGAGCTGAGCAGCTTGAGGCAGGGATGTTGTGACAATAGTTGTCTCTCCAAAGGGAGGAACACCCAAGGTGGAAGAGTGATGGCTCCTGCCTCTCTCTATAATCTCTTAAAGGGGTGAAAATCCGAAGCTGAATTCTCATTAATTGGACGTCAGTGCCCAGAGTGACAGGTAAGAGGCTCAGTGGAAAATACCTCTGCATTGCTGCTTTGGCACCTTGTAATTGATGAAGAAGGGGAACTGGCTTGAGACAGAGAATCCGAGGGGCGGAAAGAATAACGTATAATGGTATTGTACTGTTCAAAAGGGCATCTCAATGCTTTTCCCCTGACAACCAAGTGACAATTGGGCCTTAAAGTGAGACAATGCAATATCACACACTGTCTGACCTAGGCTTTATAAACGTAAAATGAATTAAAGTAAGCAATAGAGTCTTGGAGAGTGGAATTTCTGATTAATGTGCTTAATCTCAGATATTTCTCACACCAGAATGTATGCTGCATACTAACACATGTTGTGATCATCCATCAAAAGCCAAACTCAGTGTTCTGGCCAATATTTCTAATGAATTCTGAACATGTTCATTGAGGACACACGGATACACCCCTGGTTGACAGGGACAAACCTTGTCTTGTGTATTTATTTACTTAGCTACCTAAATGTAATGTGACACATTTATGGATCCAAAACTTGGCATATTAAAAACTTGGATTTACTACTTAAAAGCAGAATTGCATTAAGGATGAATCTAGACTCCAAATATACATTTCCAAAAGTCTGTATCCAAACTTGGCTCAATTTGCTATAAACGTTTCTGATCACTGTATGATCAGAGAGGAAGGTAAAAGGCTGGTATTGGATTTTAGCAATATTTGTCCTGTGTCCATGGAAACGGTTTGAAACGTGGCAATGGTCAATTTGTTAGAGCGGCACACATGCAGAGCAGTATGCTTTGAGTTTTGAGGTCTCTGTGTTTTCCTTGCATCGTTCTTGGAACTCAGTAACCCCAAACCGAGCCATTATTTTGTATTGGTTCGATATAACCCATGCTTTCACTTTATTAATGTAACAGGATCACACCACGTAGCATTCAGGTGGTGACATTTATTTCATGGTGTCTAATGCTTAAGCAGATTTCAGATGTTTTTTGCGGATAAAGGTCAAGATCAGATATTACTTTTTTTGTCTTTCTCTTTCATTCGAAGCAGGTTCAGTTAATCCAGTTTCATTAGATGTTGGTTTTGCAGACATTTTATACCCGATTCTGATTAGTACAGTGCAGTGAATTATTTTTCTTCCTTTTGGTTTTGTAATGGCCACATACCGTATCAAAACAGTGTTGAACCTGATATTTTGTGAAATTACGAAACAGTACTGGAGCCATGTCTGCTAAAGAGAGAAAAGCGCACAGTCTTGGACATCTGTATGATATTGAGAGGGGAGATGCTTAAGTTATATGAAGTTGAATTTATGAATGCTTGGATATTCAGAGGGCCCACCAGCCTGTGGCTACTAACCCTAACCCACTGTGGCCTGTGAAAAATGTTGTATAATAGTGTAAGAGAACATGCAGAAGCCATTTACCCTTACAGGAGTGGAACCCAAACATGTTTAAGCTGCTATAATCAATATTTTTGTATAAATTTGGGATAAAGCATAGTGGCAAACAAACAAAGATTTCTCACCCAAAATTTCAGTTTCTGTCACCTTTGAGGATTATTTTGTCTTATTTTAACACATTGTTTTGGTGTTACGGCCCGCAACTTTATTATATCTGGCTATAGAGCCGAGATTTATTCCTCAAGAGTTAAAACAGACTCAGAGCAATAACCAGAGTGAAAATCAACTTGTATTTTCCAGGTAGCAAGAAACATGACTGAACAGGATTACCATTATTACTACGCATCGTCTGGATGTGTGAATTAGCTACAGTTTGCTAACAAGTTTGCACTCGCAACTTAAAAAGGTAATGATTCAGTATGTCAGTGTTGTGTTTGCAGCTTGTTACCGCTGCCCCTGATAGGCCTTTCACACCGCCGCAAAATCGGCGCTAGTTCTGGGCTTGTTCGGAGTTAGAGCCAGTGTTTTGGTTTCACACCGCCAGAGAGCCTGCTCCGGGCCGTAAAAACCGGGGGAACTCATACCCCAGGATTGAGCAGGGTTTGATAAGAACTGCTTGCGCGAACGGTTGGGGGAGGGATTATCCTGACCAACCAGAGCAACTCAAACCTCATGCCCGCCATATTTAAAAACACCGCTACTACGAGACGTAAACATAACATAATTACCGAACGTAGCGATCAAATTGACCGGCGAGAATACGCTGTATGGGTCCTGTTTGCTTAAGAAAGCAAAGCGAGAGCCAACAAGTGTAAAAATAAGACGTATTCGCCGCTGTTGTTGTGCTTAAAGCTAGCGGTAGCTTTAGCGTTAGCCACAAGAGCAGCGGCGTCGGGTGACGTACACACACGTTTACAGTGACGTCATGACGTTGCTCTCTTGCCGGCTCCATGGCTGTCTCCGGTCGATGTGAAACCAACCGGTTCATAACTGGGATAAGGCTGTAACCAGTTTTGAACTGACCCCAACACCAGCCTGGAACTGACTCTTGGTTCATTTTGGTGTGAAAGGCCTATGAGTGGACAAAAATAAGTAAAATCAGCTATCTAAAAAAACTACTGTCTTACTTTACATCTACTACATTTTAAAGCCAATATTTCACTGGAATGTGAATAATAATGTGTCAAAGTACACAGTGCACACTGTTTATCCAGACAAACAGAGACAAAAAGTACCTAGGACATCATTCTTTCACAATGGCTACAACCTACTTTGATGGCTTTTTACTTTCTGCATTGGCTCGGCCTAGTTAAACAGAGTTTTATGATCCCTTCAGAAACGATTACATTTGTCATAGTTCTACAATAGTGAGCAATTTATTGATGTTTTTCTTCCCTTTAGAGACATTTGAGTGATGACAAAGCACTTTACCTATTTATCACACACACTTAGGCCTCAAGCTTTTCTGTAACGCTGTCAGTGCTACTACCACTCGATGGCCTGGATCCAGATGCTTTTCAGCACAGCCGCCCTCAGTTTCTTCATAGAAAATGTCCCTTCCTGAACACCTGTGTTTCTAATTCTTCATCCACATTGGCCACAGCTGGATTAGGTTCCATCTGGATGTGACTGAAACTGGCCAGATGTTTGTATCAAATAACAGTGACAGTTTTTACAAGGAATGGCACGAGGATCCTAATTGAATCATGAATATGCATATGAGCACAATCATATAGAATAAAAGCAGACGCAACACTTAGCTGTTGTGTGTATCCTGCAACACAAATGATTACGTCTCTTGTATTCTCTCGGGAAACTAAAGATCACCGGGGCACAAAATTAGGAGGTTATCAATCTCTAAAGACCCAAAAGGGTTTCGTCAATGCATTATCAAGGTTTTGATAACACAGGATATTGACAGTAAAGCTGCGGTGCACGTTTTATAGGCACCCTGGAGGACATCTGGCAGTTTAGCAGCTGCAAGACGATGATCGGCCAAGATACAGATGTAACCACAATAGAATTCTGTGCTGTTCCTGTTGGGAAATGTTTGGCCCGAATCTGAGGTGAGCACTAACGCAGAGCAACGGCCGCTGATCCTTTGGACCTTTTTGAACAAGGACACGACCGCAAGGGCCCAAGAGGCCTGGGAGGAAATAGAAAAATATAGAAGAATCATCTGGTTCAGCACATCCTCCATTGTTGATAGATAAAAACAGCTTGATAAATTCAGCCGTATGGATTCTTGCCAAATGGGAACCATTAAGACAAATTACTAGGGAGCAAACAAACATGAAAAGAAGCGCTAGAGATTGAAGTCTTTTCTTTAGATGTTTGCTTCCCTTGACTGGACTTATAGCCCACCAATGATGAAACATCTACATTTTGAAAGCACCTCGACAACAATCTTTACAAGAGCATCCTAAACGCTCAAAAACATGAAAATAGCTGCAAGCTGCATCTTAGCTTTGTATAGATTCCCTGTGAATAAATAAGCATTGCAATCAGTAATCACTGGTTGTGCCAGGGACCATTTCTATTTCTATCGTACGGGTCCAAAGTAGATAAAACCTGCATAGCACTGTCTATCACAAACAGATGTTTGGGGCTGAACCCCTTAATATCCCACAAATGTTAGGAAAGAGAACTGAACCGGACTGTTCCGTTTAATATCCTCAGCTTTCTTCTGGATTACTGTGTGTAATATAAAAGAGAAAAATCACCATATGATTAATTTTTCACTCACAAATCACATCCTATCGAGACAACAGCTTTCCTAAAAGATCAGTTTTTCTCTTCTGCACATTCCTCTCGTACTACTTATCATCGGTGGGTATGACTGGGCCTCACACACACTCTCTCACGATGATCTTGATGAATTGCAAATGTTTGTTGCATAAACTTGTATATCCAGATCTTTCTTCCTCCTCGTTATCTCCAGAGAGTCTCCATTAATCGTTGGCAACGGTGACACATAGAGATGTTATTTTTCACTCACATGTTTGAAAGAAAGATGTGAGAGTTACGAGTAGTGAGTGATTGCCACTTTCTTGGTGGTCTCTTGATTGCTTTTTTTCCACACTGACCGTGATTGGTCAAAGGTCTTTACCTTGGGACATAACTTAAGAGACCAGTTACAATCATCCCTCACATTAAGAAGTCTCACACCACAATGGAATTCCAATAAGGTTTAAGCCTACAGAGGGCTAAAGTACAATGAGGAAGAAGAGCAGAGGAGGAAATGCCTCTCTACTAAAGCCCTTTTTCAAAGCTTATCCAAACTGACAGTGGAGCAATGGACCTCAGGACAAAGGTTTTCTCCCAGCCATGTCCAACATCCTGTTGTGAATCCCACAAACGTGACCCAAGACACTCTGACGCCATTTCACTAGGTTCAGAGACTCCAACGTCATGCTGTCGGCATTTGGAGGTCGTCTAGAGGTGGCAGCAGCTATGTAATAGCTGGGTTTCTAATGTATCTAATGCACTGATTCTATTAAACCAACGACTCCTGCTTAATTTCCAATGAATGTGACTAAAAATAATCAACAGCACACTTTAATTGTAAAGCAGGGGTGTCCAAACTTTTTTCACTGAGGGCCATATACAGAAAAATCTACGAAGGGCCGGGCCACTTTGCAAAAATAACACATTTATCAGGACATGTAGCTGCTCTGATGTTTAGTTTCATTGCTGCTCTGATGTCTTCGTAAATTGTAATCCTTCTTCACGGCAACACTTTCCTTGCACATTAAACAGATACATTCCCCCTCTTGTTAAATGCCATTGATACACCCAGTGTTTTCTGCTTTTTTGTCCAATGTCCAGCTGGGTGAAAATAGTAGCCAGCTGAGATCCCGACTCTCCTAGGGGGGTCCGGGGGTATGCCCCCCCCCCCCGGGAGATTTGTTAAAGTTTTTAAAGTGAAATGCATGAATCTGGTGCACTTTGAGAGGAAAATTAAGAGGCTAAATCTGAAGAATTTTGTATGAAAAAAATTGAGACACTGTGTCAGATGAATTAGAAGCTATTGGAGAAGGACACATAGATTTTCCATAATATTATTAATTTAAAATAAAATATTATGCAGGGTGCTCTGGGATGGGCTTGGTGCTCTTTTTCTTTTATGGGACACATTTCTGCAATGCAAAAAAAAAAAAAAAAATTTTTTTTTTTTTTTTTTTTTTCAAAGGGCCATATTACATTATATTTTTAAAATCGTCCGCGGGCCAATAAAAAGCGGGCCGCGGGCCGCAGTTGGCCCGCGGGCCGTAGTTTGGACACCCCTGTTGTAAAGAAACTTAGAGAAGAGAAAATCATGGTTACTCTAATTAATCACTGAGGAATAAGTAATATCAGTCCACACATGCAATACTTAGTGGGATCAAGTAATTGTTTCTTCGTTCATGATACCCAAGGTATTGTGAGGATGTGTTTGAGGAAATTGATCAGATAAAACCTAATAATTCATAAATTCTATCAGACCAAAAAATGTCAATCACCAGACTGTGCACAATAGCTATCATATTAGCTATGAGATTAAACCCTCTGCTATTAGACTTTTCTTGTGTCCCTTGAATAAGCCTCCGTAGCGCTAAGTCGGCCTTATAGTGTCTGTGTTCACAGCTATCTCCATTATGTAACGTTTAACTATAAGTACCTCATACAACCCCACTTCATAAGTACTGAACAATCCCTTTACCTACATTCAACCCCACTTGTTGCAGCCATATGCTGCATTCATGTGCTTCTCAGATGGGCTGAATTCCCATATTTTAAGGTCGGTCCTCTGACTTTGGTGTGTTCATGTGCTTCGAGTTGTAGCTAATGCGGAAACAACAATGTAGCCTATTTAATTGATCTAAGCGTGAATTAAATGCTCAAACAACATGTAGATTGCAGTTTTTATAATAGGTCATTACTTTGTTTTGTGGTGTCCCAGACTTGAAGGCTAGCCTACATCCCCTAAAATCACGAAAACTACCTGACTTGTTATCAGGGTTAATGCAAATAAATAGCCTAACTTTTTGTCACTTTACCTGGACAGCAACAGTTAGGCTACAACGTAAAAAATTAATACAATGTACATGTGAGCAAAACATGAATAGGTAAGGCCTACGAAAATAAATAAATAAAAAGTGTCTTACCATCAACCAAACATTGTCTTTCATGTCAAAGTTGGAGAGTTGGCAACCAAACATTTCGTCGACTTTCCGAGTTCTGATTTCGACTTGAGGGGCCGTTTACAATTGGGAAATAATGATTATTCTAAGCAAAACTGCCGACTCACCTTTTACACTCATATGATTTTGAGGCGGTCTATTTGAACTCTCGATAGCTAATCCAGGACCTAGCTCGCGCAACAAACTTTATTTTAACCCTGCTTTAACCAGTTTATTCTGTCCATGGCAGCTCTGCCCCCAAAGGATTTACTGTTGTTAAAAGTTTTCCTGACACAACACCTGCCACTTCTTCACTCCAGTAGGGTAAGTTTTTACACTGCTAATGCAGTGACGAAAAGCCTACATTCTTATGTAGTGACTTTGGTCCGTTGGTGTTTTTTGTAGGCCTACTTGTTGAGCTAATTTTAATAGCCTAAACGAGGCTGCCAACAACACTGTTTAGCTGTCCCTCATATCTCCTACGCTGTTTTTTGTCTCCTTGTTGCAAATTCCTGCTTTTTCATTCATGCTGTTGGTTAATAAGAATTATATACATACTATTTGTGTGTGTGTGTCTGTGTTTTGTCGTGAGCTAAATGGAATTTGCTCAGTAGTTTGCTCATCTTTTTGCTCATTGTAGGCTAATGGAGGGATATATTAGGCAAGATATGACTCTACAAGTAGGCCTATACTGCTTAATGACTGCCAATCATCATCACACAGTGGGTAGGTGGACATTTGCTCCACTCACTTCGTGCATAGGCCTACAGGCCAAACAGAGGCTTAGGTGAACATTTGTTCCCCTATTCATATCATATTTCATCTGCTGAGCTGCTGTTTCATGATTTACACTGCTGTTACACTCAAAGTAATTAACTGGTGCAGTGCATAATGTAATGTGCATATAAAATTGATTGCTGGGTTTCGTTTTATCCATCTCGATATAGTTTACTTTGCTCCACTATACCACTCCTGCACACAAACCCTGCTGCACAATATTGCTGTTTTACTGCCACAACTTCTGCTTCTCATATAGCATTGCATAAGCTCCGGCAGAGCTTGTTGGATCATTGTGGGAAGTGATGAGTTCAGAGCCTAGATGCCAAATATCAACTGTGTTTTACCATAATAAATCTCTTCCATGTGAGTTGGTTGGCTGACCTATCCTTTTGTCCAGCAGACGGCTAGAATACTGCCAGCATCTAAAAACCCTGACTGCAAGTTGCATATTTTTAAGATACAGAGGACAGAATTCATCACAGATGCAAAGCAACAAAACAAATTGTGGAATATCGCAGGATCTTGGGCTAAGTGTTTGTTTCAAATAGACACTGGAGTTTTCTCAGCGGCAGTAGTCGTCCACTTACTTTCCAGTCGCCGTATTCTGATACAGCACAGGCTAGGATGAAAGAAGCTTTGATAATATTTGTGAATTCCAAGGAAATTAAAGTTGGTTGGAGAGGCTCTCATTGAAGCGGGACCTCTTCATCCAGCCAGATGGACCTTTTTCAACTCCAAACAAAATATGCAAATGATTTACGGCCCTTCCCCCCCCCCCCCCCCCCCTCCTCCCCCCAGTCAGATTGTCTTAATTTTGGTGAGAAGGAAGAGAAAAATCAAAGTTGCATGGCATTTTCAGATTGTACAGTTAGAGAGCTGCGTTCATGTTGGAAAAATGAATTTGCTACAAGCAGAACGGGATCTGATTTTGTTCAACAAATCTGTGTGATTGCAGATTTCCTCTTAATGATGACAGGGGCTTCTTCAGTGGTATTTGGGTCACTTCGTCTTGATTCGATGGCTGGGGAGGAAGGCTTTACGGGCTGCCAGGAAGGAGTAGGCTACAACTGCTGACTACTGACAGGTGGATTTTTCTTCACTCCTTTTTCCCATTTGAAATTGAGGCTGCTTTCCGGGTTTTAAAGCACACTAAATCATCTGGATGTTGTTGATGCCAGAGAAATGTTCTTATTTAACTGTTGCCATAACTTACTAAGCACACTAAAGTCCAAGTTGCAACTGTATATTGGTAAGTATTGTCTGCCCTCTGGTGTACAGAAATGGTATGAACCAACTTCACTGCATACAGTATTTCAATATGTCAAATATTTAATTTTTCTTTCATTTAAATAATTCAGCAGTGATTGACGATTTATTTCCGGTTATCTTAAGGATTTGTTTCAATTACATGAATTTACTAGATTTTTTAAGTAGTAATAACATAAGAACATCAGACAGAGGAAAATCATTTTGTTTCCTTTATTCTCCCTCTAAATGCAATTTTTTTCCAAATGCAGAAATGTCACTGTCTGAAGTTTTCATTTGAAGACAGTGTTTAATGAAATTGAATGCCTTTGTTTACAGCCTTTGCTGTGGTCATATCAACAGAACGCAGTATCATAATGCTAAATGGGGTCCAGTTTTAAGATTGCAACTACATGTAATTTCCACTAGAGGTTGATATCGTTTCACTAAACCTTTGTGACTTGAACAAAGACAGCCCAAATTCAGCTTTTATTATACTGTATGTCTGTCAAACACTTAAAAAGATTTGACTGATTATGATCAACGGCAGAAAGTTAATCTCTGTTGTGTTGGAAGAAAAAAAAGGTCAAACTAATTCAGTAGTTTATCTTTTCAGTTCTGTGACGTGGACTATCTTTTAATTAATCAAGCCAAACAAAAAAAATGACAAGATAGTACTCTGTTTTAATGTCTTTAAATTCACTATTTAATGTTGTACATCTGGTCACAAAAAAGAACAATCAACACTTGCCAATATCTCTTTCTCTCTTGTACACACACACACACACACACACACACACACATACACACACACACCGCAAAATCACCACACTCACTTGTGCTATTTTCTATCTTTGATTCATCTCTGCTTTTATAACTTAAAAAATAATTTAAATAATAAAAAATAGCCCATTGATTTCCATGGGCACTTGAGAGAGATGAAACTCAAACAAAGCCGGGCCGGCTGACACATCAGTGGTTTTTCTTGACTGAAGTAAAGGGGAGTAGGGTTGTTCAGAGTTTAGAGTTGTTCCCCCAGAGGAAGGAGTCATTCCGCAGCACTTTGGCCAATTTCTCGTTGAACGGCGTGTAGAAATCCCGCAGGATCTCCTTAGTGATGTGCAACATTGGTCCCAGGTTTTTGTCAGCCAGCCTCCTGGTGTTTGAAGCTGGACTTCTTGTTATCTCTGACTCTTTTTCCTTTGTCAGCGGCCCTGTGGAAGCACACATACAAACACTTATTTCACATACCCTTCCTTCTTTGTGGGCCACTTCAGATTTTGCCACAGCACTGAAAAATTTGGAAGAAAATATAGTATAGGACACTGAAATGTCACTGTGTATCAGCAGCAGTGCTCTGAGCGGAGGATTTGATCCTTTGGGAGGTAATCACACCTTGGCTGATGTTGGCAGCTCTTTGAAGAGCTGAGTCTGCGCTTTTGGGCAATTTAATGGATTGGATGATTCAGTGGTACAGATATAAGGGGGCTTCCAAAAAACTAAATTCAAAAGTTTTTGACTGCAGTAGAACTGGCCTATTACTAATGGCAATGCACTACCAATGGAACCTTTGATATTGAAGGTATGACACTGTATCTGAATTTAAATGTTCTTTTCAAAGGACTTAAATCGACAATATTTTCTGATGCAATACATGTGCTGCAATTTCTTAACATAGAAGTAGGCCGAAGAAGAAAACCCTCATTATCTCCCTTCAAGGCTGAAACGAATTGATGACAGCCGGTCAAGTGTAATCCTCCTGAGGTTAATTTTACTTGTGATTTTTGGCTACATATAACAAATGTAATCAACTTGCAGCACACACATCACAAATCCTTTCATTATCTGTTGGTGATCTGTCTTGTGTTGTATTGGTCAGAGTGCAAGGTCATATGTTGGAATGAGTTGCTGTTTACTCACCCAGGTTAAGGAAATCAAAGACTTTGTGCATGGTGTATTTCCTATTAGAGGCATGGTCTTCCAACCTCAGGACCAGAATCTGTTCCCTGCTGAAGACGGTCAGCCAATCCATTAAGTACACAATGTACACGCCAACCTGCAATCTGACCTGAGGACACAAAACAGGAGAATCGATGTGAGATAACCGAGCACTATCCAAGAAACGTCCTCCACAGCGGAGGGACACGGTGGTGCATGCATGGTTAAACTTGAACAGTGGAAGGGAGGGGGAAACTGAGGGAGGGAATTCCACCAGCTCTTTCATCCTCCCAATGCATTCTGCTGGGGTTATGCTAGGCACCGTGTGGGCATGTTAACATGCTGGAATCATATGGCTGAATGATCTGAGAAATATGGAGTGTTCTGTAGAATCAGAAACCTGCATCCCTCTCTGCCAGCTGAACAGATAGTACCACTCCCTACATGATGCTGTAAGTGTCATCCCATTAAAGGCGCAGTCAGCGATTCTGGAGAATGATTGTTGTCAACATCTCTTATTGTCAAAATCAATATCTCCCCACGATCGACTACCTGTACTAACTGTCTGTGCGCTGACACAAAAATCCTGTGTTAATACACAGCCCACCTTTTAATGTGATCCAGGAATTTTCAAAACGTTTGCTGGCTTTAGTTTCTCAAATGTGAGGTTGCATTGCTTTTCTGTTTAATGTCACTGTAAATTGAATAGCTTTGGATTTTGGACTGTTGGTCGGACAAAAAAAGCAATTTGAAAATGTCATGAATGTCTGATTGAACAAGTACAAAAATCAATAACACCCAAAAAAGGAACAAATAAATCTTTTGTGAGATTTCACCAGCTTTTTTAGGAAGCCTTATGCGAAATTGATTTTTGGATTTTTTTTGTGTGACAGGCAGCTAATTGCTGAACATTCAGGCATAAACAAAATACCTCGTAACTCTCTGTGTCCTTTTGCTTCTTTTGCAAAACTGCAAGGCCATTTAGAACAAATGATTACAAGCCAGGCCAGCATCTCTTCCTTTATTAAATCAATTTGGTACAACAGTGAAGGCCAATCGCGTTCTCATTCCGGATGTTTATTCATCTTTTCTCTCCGGACTCTTAATCTGACTGATCTCCAAACTTTTTATCGAGGAGTTGCAGGCATGGACAGCTGTAATGCTTTTCACACAGTCTAATAACTTTTGAGGATATTAGTGGGTGGACAATTAGGCCAGTGGCTGAGTGTGAGCATGCTCCCAGAAGGGCACAAAGCTTGTCAGTTGCAGTTGGAGCAAGAGGAGGAATATAAGGCTGCCTGGAGGGGGAGCCAAAAGAGGATGGGTCAGTCTCCTCCTCCCCCATGCCCTTGGGCACTGTGGGAAAAGTTGGCTTGGGGCCCAACACTGGGGCCCTGCATTGGCTGGCACTAACACTTGTTCTGTTTTGTGGGTAAGAAGGAAGCTGACACCACTAGTGAACTAGGTTTCGCAGTACAAAGAGGGGCTCTCGACAGTAGGTGGTTCAACAGTGTTCCCAATCCCTTTCATAAAGTCCGTCCTGCAAGCTTCAGTATATGTGCTAATGAAGAGTGGACTGCACTCCATCTGTCTTATTCATTCCTTTTCTATTGCTCTCTTTCCACCAAAGCTAATACGCTGGTCATTCAAGTCAGTTTATTTGGGGAGTAGGGGGCGGGACCGGGGATACTCACTGGCATGGCATTGTTGACCGTAGTGTTGTACACACAGGAGCGCAATTTGTACTCTGTAAGGCACCCCTCGAATAATTGCAACGACTCTGACACCTTCTCGTGGAAATCCTCCGCGGACTTATTAGCAATGCCGAAGTAAAGGTAGTCAGAGTAGAGCCTGCAAGACAACAGAGATGATCTGTGAACACATTTGAACATGAAAATACACAATCAGATTTTTTTTAAAGGCAGGTGGGTTCAATTTATTTTCACCCGTGTTTTGTCACATTCACATTGCAGCTCCACAGGTAATGTAGTTGATAATGAAGAAGGCACAGCTGCAATTTCTCTTGTAAAGTAGAATTTATTTTGTTTTAACAGGCAGGTATGCATCCTAAGTGTGGATAAGGCTGAATGGATCACCGGGGGAAAGAAGAAATAATGGTGGTAAGAGAACTTTATCGACTTTGATAAATATAGAGGAATATAGTCATCTTTGTTTGAATGCCCGGATAGCAGTTGAAACAATTTAATGTTTAGAGAATGAGATGTATAGATAAATTGAGAGACAGATAGACATTGAATGACACGACTACGGTGTTGGTGCCATTGGCTCAGTTTACTTTGAACTGAATGGACAGCATTTGAAAAAGTGGATATTAAAACCAGCTTTTGAAAAGTTTTTTGAGATTGCTATGCTGTACTGAAGAACAGTTTAATAGGAGTGTGAATATAGATGGGGTATTATATCAATAACATATTTAAAAGTAAGTATAAAGAGCATGTTAAGTAAGAATCAACGTTAACAGCATAACGTTATTCCAGTTCAAACAGTACGGCTCCCAGACATTCAGCAATAAGATCATTACTCCTCTGATAAAGGCGACTTTATAAAAATTAGCAATAAAAGTCAACCCATCTTCATTGTGACAACAGGTCTTTTGTTTCCTATAAACAGGTAAAGTATCTATATACAGCTTAAACAGCTGCGATAGAGGCACCAAGGTGAGCGCTGTGTGTCAAAACTATGTCTGCGTCGTAACTGCCATTTTATTGCCGATATGCCATGGTAGGCTGTGAAACAGAGATTACTCCCACCTTTCTACTGGGTCCCTGAGCATGACGATGAAACGGGCATCAGGCTGAAGGGCGTGCACAAAGTCCTGGATAAGGAAAGGAGGCTCTCCCTCTGTGGTGTTGTCATAGAAGTACACCCAGGCGTTGTTATCCCACATGGTGGACGCGCTGGCTTCTCCTGCAATTACAACCACAGTTGTTCAAATAAAAAGGCAGAACATCACACAAACACACACAATATAATACATGCATAGTGTTTGAATTGAATAAGAAAAATATTCAACTCCTTTAATTTCCACTAATTTTTGTAAAGATCAGTACAAACAGATGCATTACCTACCAAATGTACTTCTAAAGAAAAACATAAGCCAAACACATATCGGTGTGTTTCAACTTCTTTATATAATTTCCTCTAAATTTAGGGAAAAACTAACAGACACAGCATGTTCCCAACACATACGCGACAAGTCAATAAAATGAAATATTCTGAAGCAAGTGCACACATAAAAAAGCAATAGTAATTGCATCTCCAGCTGTTCGCAAAATTGTGGAATTGCTGCGAAACCACACAGTGACGGAACACACAGCACAGCGATGGTTCTCATTGCGAGTCGGAGGACTTAGTTTCTCATACAATTTGAGAGCAGAATCTTTATCCGGCTGCGCTGAGAAATGAAATCCAGGATTCATTAGGCTGTCAGTACCTTCATTATCCTCTTATCTGTGAAGTGAAGCCGTGATGTATTAGGAGGGAAAACAACGTGGGCCTTATCTGCCTCCTTTCCTCAGAGAACGGGACCGTAGCCAGGACGGTGAGAGTGAAACAGGATCGCTGCTAATGCTGTCGTGCTTCAAATGATACACACTGTGATCTAGTCTATTTAAAGCTCACTGTGTCCATTTATTTGCTCCATGGGAAGAGGCCATAACAGGGCAAACAAATGGCGGAGCCAGACCGGCAGCGTGCCTCTGGTGTTGGCCAGTGGTTTAAGAGAGTCAAAAGCCCAGGATCCATAGCCACAGGCCTGCACCTTGCTGGGCCTCTCCAAGGGCATGGTGTGAATACAGAGCAGGCTTTGGCACGCTCCCCACCATCCTCCTCCCACAAGGATTATTTATTTAAAGCGGGAAACAAAACAGCACGGCACGCTAAGCTGCGCTCAGTGCACCAACTCAGCCCAGTGTGAAAAGGGCTATTGTTCAAAACTTAAATCAGTTTTTCTTTCCATTCTTTGAGATTGTGTTTCGACTGGAAAAGACGGATGGAACCCAAGAGGCGCTTGGAAGCAGGATATGACAGGAGGTTTGTGAGACTCCTCCTGTCTGACTGTGGATATTATTGCTGTCCTGACACAAACAACAATGATTTCTTTCTGTGGCACTTCAGTGAAGCGGGCAAAGTGAAACAGAAGGAAGTCCAGTATTTTTAAGATGTTGGAGCCTCTCTTTAGGGCTGAGCCAACAGCGCCCTTAAAAATCACAGTTTACTGACAGAATGAGAGTGACTGCTACGGAGCGGCTCCATTCTCAGCCCTTGCTACCTGCTGGTTTGATAGCGGCTTTGTAATATTGGAGGCGAGATTACAAGCGAAGTCCCAGCTAAGTGTCAGGTCACCCACGGCCAAATGTTATTGGCTGCAGCCTCACAGGGCCACAGAGTGCTGTCAGTTCACGTTCCCCACACAGATTACCGTGGTGATACATGACCTGAGTAACTAATATGATCCAACAGAAGGGCGGAGGGGAACAGCCGTCTTCTGACATGATTTGATACCGACCAAAAAGGAAGGAAGAGATTACCTTGAATAGGAAATGTTTGTGCAACTAAAACTGCCTGGAGATCTGATCAGCTGCCCGAGATTTTCACACATTAATTTGTATCTTGTTTTCTTCAAATCTCTCTAAGATGTGAATCTTAAAATAATCCTTATGTAATATATCAGCAACTTCCTTTCACTATGTGCAATTCAAAGTTTGCTGAGTATCACGTGATATTGTGAAAAGCCGTTTGACATTTTGTGTCTGGGTTAAACTTCAGTACTTAGTTAGATTGGGGTCTGACAAAGGTCACTGAGCTTGTCTTTATTCCAAATCCCACGGTCATTGGAGTTATGTTGGGCCTGATCCAGATCAACGTCTTTTGGTTAGATGATATCGCACACTGATCATAAACTTAAATTTACATAAATTCTGATTACGTTTGTATCTGACCAATTGAAATGGCTACTCTCGACTACAAATTTTGACACAATTAATTTTTCACAGGCTGCGTTATCCAAACACAGAGGTTCAAATCTATAACTCTAAACTCAAATTATCGATTTTATTTGACTAAAAGTTTATCTGTAAAATCCTGAAACTGATATGACCTAATCAACTAGACAAAAGACCTTCAATTATTTCGATTGAAACACTGAATAGTAATTTCCTCTTCTTCTCCATTAATTTCGCAAGAAAAAGAAAGTAACACATCCTTGTTGTCGCTGACTAGAAGACAAGCAAGACCCTACAGTTTTCAAACGTATATGCAGTCTATAAGGTTGAGATTTAAACTAGTGGGACAGCTTGTTGATTTTCACAAAAAAGGGGGGTAACAGAATCTATAAAGACGCCACAAATGCTGAAACAAAACTTGCTGTCACCAGATACAGCAGTTACTGGGCTCATTATGATTCACGGACAATCCAAAGCTCAAACAAAATGTGTTCTTCATAAGTCCTGTGGCTTTCACCCTTGCACGCTTTACTTTTGGATGCTTTTAACATCAGCAATTTAGAATTATCTGGCCATTGGTTACCATATGGAAAAAAGTCCATAGCTACATCTGATGTCAACATACTCACAGGGAAAAAGTGATTTGGTTAAAAAGCTAAATTTGAGTTGATTGTAATTGTTGTTGGAATTTACCATAGAGTATAGACTTTAGACTTAATTGTCCCCAAGGGGAAATTCTTTTTCACTTCACAGTACAGTTATGGGCCGCACGCCAACAAACAATAAACAGATGGACAACAAACACAACAAAAATAACATGCAGACAGAATATATAAACTGTGGGACTGGGGTGTTTAGAGTATCACCAAGTGAATTGAGTAATTTCACTTACCTATGATGATATTCGGTTGACTTGGGCTTGCACTGGCATTTGCTGTGAGGTTGCCCTGGATTTGGTAGGCAGCCTGATCGAACAAGTCAAGGTAGTCTTCCACTGGGTATCGATCATGAAAGCCCTCACTTAGACGGATGATACCTGGTGGCGTAATAAGACCGGGAGGTTAGATTGCCTTTAAGGGTCATAATGACATCTTTAGTACAAGTTTAACTTTGCTGGCCATCTTAAATGTAATAGAAAGGAAAGGCAGGCTGACACGTTTCTGTATGGGGCTACACATATTGAGATTTTACATGTTTTGACTGAGAATCTGTAGCACTGAGATGGCATCAATTATGTTTGTATTCCTGCCTCCCTCTCCATGTTTTTCTGTGATCACACTAAGGGAAGTTGTTAGCGCACTTGTGTTGCCCTAGCTTCCTAGGATCTTATAAAATCCAAGTTCAGATGCAGTTTGTTTTCACTCTTTCATTTTAAAAGCCCATGTCAACTTAATGCTTTAAACGCAGAAAATGTGTTTTCCATCTGAGTTGCCGAGGTCTGTTGCGTAATTATAATTTACTAGGCAATTGTGGAGATTCGGTGTAGGATTTAGGAGAAGCCATGCAGCATCAGGATAATGAGGTAGCGCGGGCGTCTGTAACTTTCAGTGATGCTTTGATGGTGTCGCAGTATAACACCTCTCTCTGTTTAGCAGGAAAACACGATGAGAAAACTCTAGTAAACTTTCAAAAAATCCAGCCTAGATCATTATTAATCAAGCACTGTTACACTTGTATAAGATGTGATAGGGCTAATGTGTCTTGCAGGGCTTTGCAGGAGTATTTCTGTTTTTCTTTTTACCCCATCCCTTTTGCTTTTTGATATGAATGAGGCGTCACAAGATTTTCGAATAGTCTGTTTTTCTTGATGGGTACTATATACAGCAGACACATTTGATTAAGATTCAAACTGCTCCTCTAAGAAAGTTATGTGGTGCAGATCGCCATCAAATCACCTTTTGCTGCACCTTGAAATGTGGTGCCTTTAGGGCTATGGAATAAATAAATACAAAACAAGACCATTTGAATTCAGAGTTTTCTCAAAGGAGGTGTTAAGAGAAAATGCTGATTACCAGTGTAAGGCTCCATGTGCAACACAAGAAAAAGGGATGGAGAAAGAAAAGGAAAGAAGTGGCAGCACAGATGAAAGGACAAGGAGTGAGGGAGGACAATAACTGAGAGGGACCTATGTCCTTGGGACAGAGCAGCATTTTCTGCTTTGCAACATCACAGGCTGCAGAAAACACAAGCACCACGCGGACAAATTAATGCATACAACTCATCCACATCCTGCAGCTTTGAGGTCCAAATAATTATCAACTCAAACCGAACAAAACACATGAAAATAAGTATTGCATGCTTACTGATCAATTCACCGGTACGGTTTTAAAAGCCTCAAAAGGGATTAAGGGCATCGTCAGCAACTGGAGGCACTTCAAAAGCATCGCCTTGGCTGCAATGGTTCAGCCTACTTTTTATATTTGTCAGTCATTGATAAGCTAAGAAGTAGTTACAAATTGCCAATAAAAAAATGTAGTTCTCATGCTGCACTGATGAGATTAAAGAGAATTATGAGATTATTATATCTACACACTCAATACAGCTTTCAACTCAGTAAATCATTATCTAATCTACTTTCAATTTCATAATCACTGCTGACTTTGAACAGGTTGCTGCCTTACAGTTTATCTGATGCTTTTCGCTTTTTGGAGGTTTTATTCCGCTATTTCACACACGCTGATTCACACTCCTGATGTCTGCCTCTTGAGCTGCTGAAGATTCCTCCAGTAGTCATGAATCTTAATGTTGTATCAGTCATAAAACATATCAGAAAGCATGTACGTATTGAGAATGATGATATTGCCTCCTTTGGGAGCACAAACACAAGACAAATTTAGAATCTTGGACTTTTTCAATGCAATAAAGCCTCTTCAAGTTAAATTAGGGTTGGATTTATTTAATACAGAGGGATTTCCCTGCCAGATTTCGCATTGGCTTTTAATCCCATCTGTGGTGGTGCTGGGGTTGGTCTTTTACACATCATAGATGTACATGGTGAATGAAACACCCGATGGCATTCACACATTCAGATGACAGAGCCGCCATACGACCAGATGTCTGCTTGGAGGCAGCTCTTACCGCTCAGTTTGTTCAGTTTGATATCTTTGTATGAGGAAATTACATATTACCACCTGTTCAAACAACAGTGTAAACCAGGATTGTGGCAGGAGGTTGTGTGTGTCTAAAAAGCCTGAACGGAAACAAGCCAGTGATTATGTGATAATGCATAGCTCTCCACCAGCTTTTATTTAAATATTAGAATAAAATAAAATATGCAATAGCTCCCTTGTAAAATAAAATGATTGCTAAACGTAAGGTTGCTCTTTAACTCGTCTAAATGAGTATAAATACCACACTGTGCAAAGAGAGAGCAGCCAAAAAGCCATACAATAAAGTGAGAACTAGGCTAAAGGAAGCAAACTTTGTAGAGGGAAATGTGTCACGAGGAATGATGTAGATGTGAAACATAGCAGTTTCCTGAACAAGTGAAGGAAACGGTGCACCCACACATGTGGGTTCAAAGGTTCAGGCTTCAGACGCTGATATTATCTCATGAGTTCTCTTCAAGTGGTTTCAGCCTCAGAAACAAATCTATGTCACAGATGATGGTGACTTACATTCAGCCCCGATCAGAAGTAGTCAGAGTTGAGCTGTTAATGAGCACTGTCACCGCATGGGCTCAACCATCAATCTATGGGGAAGTTGCACGTGAGTGTCATGATGGCATACCAGCATGGTGGGCAAAGAATAACCTCAATCCACCATTAGAGTTATACATTTGGGGCTAATAACTCTGATAGATAATAAAAAGTTTAAGAACTAGTTTATTCTTATGCACCACACAAGGTGGGTCTTGAATATTCATTTGTCAGTTAATTGCATTGGGAGATTGGACTGTGTGCAATGCAGTAGAGATACTTAATTCATGTCACATTCAGTGCTTACATCCCACTAGGTTTCACATTAAAAAAGACAATTGGGGTTACAGCTTTTGGTATATTTGATGAGAAATCATTTGTTTCTGTTTCACACAGTGTGAAGCTGTCAGTCAATATCCAAAGGACTTCCTTCCCAATTAACTTCTGATATGTGAGGAAACTGTAGAATTTAGTCACAAATCATAACAATATAACGACACTAAGAACACAGAAAATACATTTAATTATGCTCATGAAACAGACAGCCTTGCCTTGGAGGCTGAGATCCCTTCATAAGACAGCCACTGACTGCTTTTCTGAAGCCCCCTGAGGTATGGCTCTGCCAAAATGATATACTGTAGAGCAGAGTCACATTTCACACTTATAAAGCTCTTGTGCTCTCATTATTTTGTACCAGCCTTGAGGTCTCTACCACAGCAAATTACTTTTTCTTTTTTTTACTCACCGAACCTCTTGCGGGTCCACCAGTGTGGCTCTTTGAAAGTGGTGAACTTGACGTCAGGGTGTAGCCTCAGTCTGTCATATAGGTCCGTTGTGCCACACTTTGGTTGGCCAATGATATAAAAATAAGGAAGGCACCGCATGCGGTAGAGTTTACCATCGCGGTGAAACAAGTGTTCTTGGAATGTGTTCCTCAAGTGCTGAAACACCATCCGGAAGCGTCTTGAATAGCGTGCATACAAGTTTGTCCTGTATGGGTCCGAAGTGATATTCCCAGTGTATTCCTCATACCAGCAGGGGTTTTTGACCCCACTTAGGAATTTGCGGGGGATAACAGAAAACATCTGTAAATGCAAAGAAACGCAATGAGTTGCAGTACTTCCCAGATACATAAAAATATTTCAGACAAAGCCTTGGGTAAACCCTTTAATTATATTTGCTAAGGCTGCACGGTGTAAAATAAATACATTCCAGTCATTTCACTGATATTTGTACATTAATCCAACACAATTTACAATTTAGGTTGGAAAACCTCAACAAGTGTGTACAGCAGGATATGATCTGTAGAGGGGCACACTTGTAGGAAATTGTCTTTAGATGCGAAGACAAATTGGCAAGTGAATGCACCTATAAAATGCACATACAGTGCAGTCAGACAGACTGGGACAGACTAGATGGTTTACATCTACAATATATGAGGTTCCCAGTTTGGGAATTGCAATATTGTGTGCCCAGTACTCCAGTTTTAGGAGATTGAATTTCCTCTTTTTTTAAGATATTTTTTTTGTGCATTTTTATGCTTTATTGATAGTGCAGAGAGACAGAGGAGAATGGGACAGAGAGGGGAGTGACATGCAGAGAACGACCGCGGACGGGAATCGAACCCGGGTCTGCTGCTGGGCCCGGCCCGTGGGGGGACGCCCTACCAACTGAGCTAAGGGCACCCCCCCCCCCCCCCCAGGAGATTGCATTTCTGTTCACCGAAACTTATAAATCATGTGTTTTAGCATTTGGGCAATAGCTGAGGGCTACATTCCAACAGACTTAAGCACATACACATTCTGTGTATTTTGATTGTTGATGCTCTAGCTGGCCAGTACTGCAGCCATCTTCTCTTCTTCCTTGTTTCGGGGGCTTTATTTAGTCTGGTCCTCGGTAGTTGAAACATATGATTAGTTGGAATGAGGTCAAGCGACTGAACATTGAAGAACATTCCACTGTTTTGCATAAAAAATTCTTGGATCAGGCTATCCTTAAAAATTGCAATTAGTAATTTACTGTTCCACCGAGTATGGTTGTGCACACCCTCAACATTTACTTTTACATTATGTCACATTTGTTTTTATATCCAATGTGCCGGACTCGAGCTGGGAAGTGTTTTTACAACTTTCCATCGCATTCTACTAGCATTTCAAAGTGTTTTTTGGTGATTAAAACCCCATGTTGGTATGCCTTGTCCACTGTGAGACACGGCTTCTTTGAGGACAATTAATGCCGGACCCATCAGATGTGGTATTGATTGGCCCGCGGCCCCACTCTCCTATTCATTAGCTGGTTCAATAAGAAATTAGTTAAGTTGCAAATAGCCTTGGCACAAGCCATTATCATTAGGATTAACAAGTAATTGAACCAGGCTTTTGAGGTGAGATGGACACTGCAAGTAAAACACGTGCCAATGTCTTGGAAGACTGTGAGATGACTTTGAGCTGTAAATCCCTTCTGAAAAAAACATTGGTTGGGACATATACAATTATCTGCAGTGACATGAAGTTTTTCAGAGCAGTTGTGTCATCTATCTATCTATCTATCTATCTATCTATCTATCTATCTATCTATCTATCTATCTATCTATCTATCTATCTATCTATCTATCTATCTATCTATCTATCTATCTATCTATCTATCTATCTATCTATCTATCTATCTATCTATCTATAAAGCAAGAAATGTCTGTCTGTCTGTGTGTCTTTGACTCACACATCTCTCTGACTTTTAGTCAGATCTGCTTGAGCTTCTGGATATGACTTGCGCATGGCACAAAGGTGTGCATATTTGATTTTGGACCAAATATGTAGAAGTTATCATACTTATATCATGCTGACGGCGAATATGTGCCCACACTGACGGCTACAGTGAGCAAGGAGCATGAAGTAATCCCCAACTAAATCCCGCCTCCCTCTGATTTGATTGGCTGCTGCGACCAAAACTTGCATTGACGAGCAGGACACACACTGCAGACAGAGTCTGTTGTTACTTCCTCATTCAATGCATCCAACTTTACAAAAGACCACAGACATCAACAACTCAAACCTGTCCGCTATAGTGTTAAAGATTGCACGTTACGCTATTTTCACTGGTATACAGTTAATGTATAGTTAAACACTTCCATGACAGTGATGCTAATTTCACTTAGCGTGTCAATAGCGTTTTCCATTTAAATTAGCACGGTCTCTGATAGCTCTGCTACCGGTGAATGTAAACATGATTGCTTCCACAAAATGTTTTAAATACACTAAAAACTAACACCTAAACGAGCAACAGACTATGTAAGATGCAAAAATGCCTTTCATTTTGGTTGCAAAAATAAATGCTGCTGAGGATTATATGGCGCAAAAAATATTAAAGATAGACCAAAAGTGACATTGACGAGCGATGCGACAGCCATTTCAATGACTGTGTTACACTGCCTATGTGTAGGCTACATCTGTTTCTGCGTCCCACTTTCATAGACGGGTTACATGCATGCATGCATAAGTTAATACCTGCTTCCTACGGGCACTGCACTAGTTTCAGAAATTCAATTAAAAACTGCAACCAGTGTAAGCATAGGCACAAATACAGATTTTAATCAACTTTTCACTTAGCATTTAAATATGCTTCAACACACGTTTGTGATCATCAATTAAAAATTAGATCAATATCATAGTGGCCCTGTTCGTATTATGATTGAAATAGGGAATTAGAATTTGCTACCTTAAGATATCTTTGAATAGACTAAATGTGAAATAACACATACAGTATGCTTTGGCTATACTCACATGTGGCTCACTGTTGACCAATGCCTTGAGCTCTGGGAGCTGTCGACTGCTGCGGAACTCAACCTTGGATTTGATGGACTTCACCACCAGCTTGATATGTGCGTAATCCTTAACTGAGGAGAGGTTGAAGGAAAAGGGTCCTGGGCTGACTAGGCTTCCGAAGTGGTAGGGGGAAGGGGTGAGGAGGAGGCCCTTCTTGTCACCTGTTAGAATGTACGAAGCCATGATGAGGAACGTGACAGCCAGGCCGAACAGGATGCTGTAGAACCGAATCTTGCGGAAGCAGCCCAGGGTGTTCCAGCGCCTCGGTAGCTCCCGTTTCACCTCTAGGATTGCAAACAGGTTCATTGGTGTGTCGTCTACCTGCAAGAGCAACGGCCTCTTCCGGTAGTCGTCCACTGTGGAGCCCAGCAGGCTGTATTTGTAGTCCATCTGCGTCATGCTGTCAACAGCCTGCGAGTCCCAGGTGTCACAGCTCAGACGCAGGGAGATATTATGTAGCAGGAGCCAGCCAAACGGGAAGTTTTGGGATGGGGGAACGGCTGACGAGTGCTATCCATGATGAGTTGTGGAGAACCGCCCACCTCATCCACTGGCATCTGCCTAGTAAGAGCAAAGAAAGAATGTCAACTTAGAGAGATGACCAGTGGTCAGTGTTGACTCACGGTTCCCGTATACTCTTATTTGTCAATGTATCTGGCACGGAAACAGTCTGATCACAGCCTCCGGTCCCTGGACTTCATCTCATTTGCCATCCCGTCAGTCCGTACTGAACTGAGCAAGAAGGCATTTTCCTACGCTGCGCCTGCAACCTGGAACAAGCTCCAGCAGAGGCTGAAGCTGTCCAGTTTTATTTCTTTAGGGGATTTTAGACTGCTAGTAGGAAGGCTGGTGAGACAGTCCGTGGGGGTCTGCACTTATACATAACTTAACTTGTACTTAACTTGTTCTTTGCCCTTTGTACTGCGTTATTTTACCGTTTGTGTTCTGTGTTGTGTCTCCTGTATGTTTAGTTAGTCTGTAACTTTGTGTTGCTGCTGATGCCTACCTGAACAGGTCTCTCTTGTAAATGAGACCCTGGGTCTCAATGAGATTTTACCTGTATAAATAAAGGTTAATAAAAAAATACGCTGTGGCTGAATGTGTCACATTTAGTGATTGTCACATCCTGTTCAAATGCTGACTTGCATTTGTGTTTCTGCTTCATTGGGAACCATGATACCACCAATGTCGGCCACTATACCTGGATATTGGCAACTTCATGATACGATTGGAATCATGATACATGGGACATGATATGATATTTCTCGGCATCTACAGGAGCGAAGGTTGTAGTTCACAACCCGTTTAAAATGAAATAAATAGATAAATCATTATAAATCTATTGATTTTTGGAGCTGGAAATCAATACAAAGCAGTCAAACAGTTATACAATATGTTTGTTCCTGCAGGTGCATCATCCCAATAGAAATGTAAATTGAAAGAAGCAAGCAAGTAAAAAAAAAAAAAGAAGAAAGTGAGTCATCCTGTAAGTGACACCAATTTCTTGGTCAGTTGGATTGTGACTAATTATTTGAGTAGAATCCACGTCACACAGGGTTAAACCAATTTCACTTACTTCCCCTTTCACTTGCTGTTTTAATCCAGACAGCACACAGCAACACCCTATCCATCCGCACTGTGCATCGGAGTCACAATGTGGAGGCAGCGATAAGGACGAGGGATGCATAGAAACTACCAGGCTGCATGTCAGACTCTCCTGGGGAGAGACACCAATATAAGAGATACCCGACCCGGACCTGGGGGGGATTATATTATAAGAAGTCACATGGATCAACAGTCCCCCACAGATAAAAGGAGGGCCAATGTCTAAAGGGCGAGAGAATTGGGGATCTTTAATGATAATGTTCCTGCAGTAGCGACGCCTAGTTTTATCCTTGAGGCTTTCTTTGTGTTTGGAGCTGAAAGCCAACAGAGCCGAGGGTCTAGGACACTTTTCAAAGGATTAGTGGGAATATGGCCGAGGCCTCTGGCAAGGTTTCACACCTTCACACTTAAAACTGCATGAATACAGCTGTGACGTTACAGCACGCATACATCATAAGATAAGGGCCACTATGGAAGTGACTCATCGCTCCTTCTCACGTCTTCCGATATTGTCTGCAAGCAACCGCCCCACCACATCCCATCGCCCACACCCTTTACACAATTCTGTACACGTGGAGCTTGCAGCAGAGATGATAAGAGGACGGCTGGAGAGCGCCCACCTACCTGCTCAGGCAATGTCATTTACCCCCAGCTGGGCCCTCAGCATCACGCCACAGCAACAATCTCTCCTGGAGACAGGTGGCGAAATAATGAGCCCCGTTCGGAAAAGACCAACTTCCAACCCTCACAAAGTTTTCTGACTGCAGCTTCACTGCAATAACCCGGAGCCATGTTTGTATGTGTATAGCCTGAACATTTACTTATCATCTGGAACAGGATTGTTTTTTATCACTTTCAAAAATAATAAACAAAAAAATATGGGGTAATGGTTTTTAAATAATGATAGGTACTCGGGTTAAAGTTTGCCCACATATCGCAGATGGTGTATCAGTGCTTGTCTTTCATAATAGTTCACCCCAACAAGTAGTCCTCACATACCTTTTAAATAGTCTCTAATGGCATAGGGTCACATTTTCTTTTAGTCTTACCATCTAAAGCATCAAAAACTACAGGTCTAGTACTACAGGTCATAGTCCTCTCAATCACAGATAAGGACAGTACACTGCAATCAAAGCACTAAAAGTAGGATGACAATTTTCAGGATTTTACTCGTTACAAGTGCAATGTTTGCTATTGATGAGCATATGCGCTCATCTGCAGTCTTCTGGCCATTAGCACTTAATGACCTTGTCCTCTGTGTCCTTCATCAAGCCTGAGGTTCATGGGTTGCTCGAGGACGTAAGTAGAGGCCAGGGGGTTCTCAAATAGGGAGGGCATGGTAAAAAGAAGGATAGGGAGATGAAGAGAAAGGAGGAGGACAAAGGGACTGTGTCATTGACCAGAGAATGTCACACTCAAGGGAACTCTCATCTAAATCAATCAGTCAGCTAACTGTAGGAGTGGGCCACTAGAAGCCTGACAGATTTGCACTATTCATAAAGCAAATACATTGCTCCTGCCAATCAAACCTGATGAAATGGCTTAACTTCAAAGGAACTATGGTTGGAGGCCATTGAACAAAGAGGATACAAGGTTGCAACGTCTACCTTTTCAGCTGACAAACCTTCAAATTGTATGGAAAAGAGTAGATAGGACCATTTACCCCACTGATGGATGTTTACCACATTTATTTCTTCACCTCCACGATCATTTATTGCCTATGAGAGAATGACAAATTGCTAACTATTCCTGCTTTATTGATTAACTTTGACTTTTTACTATTAATATGATTTGTATAGCCTACATGGACAACTGTTGAGTGTTGACGCTGATATTGATATAGATCGGGTTTAAAATATTGGTCAATATTAATTTTGGATAAGGATCATTTAAACTCGGTTATTAAAGTAACATATCAACCCTCAAGTAGTTATGACTGAATTATTACTGATCTATGAAGTTTTAATAAATCATTAACTAACAACGATAACATTATGCGTACAAATTTAAAAAAACAACCTCTTAAAGCGTATACCTTATTAACTTCTACCAAGAAAAGAAAATATCACTAACATGCGTGGTATGTAAGTTCCCAGCACAAGTGTCATCTCACTCGAAAGATCAAACACATTAACCATACTTATCTCAAATTCATAATTATTGTAATTAACTTCAACGACTAGGGCATCAGCATTAATGGCCTGCATGCTGTGCTGATGGTCTCCACGCCTGTGTGGTGCAAATGGTATTGCCTCGGCCATAATATCTCATTAGAGGGAGACCTCTCCAATACTGTATACCCTGTCATTCAGAGGCGTATCAGTGAAACAGTCAGGCAGATTTGAAGTATGCCATATACTCCGCTCCAAGCTGTCCATCTCGGCCCCGGGAAAACCAACCAATCTCACACATTGCAAGCTAATTGCTGTTCTCTTGTGTACCTTTCCGTCTTTGCTTAACAATTCATTTTTATGTGTGTCGCTCTCAATACAGGATGATTCGAATATTTGTGCGAAAAGCTGCAGTGAAGATAGACAGAATATTTTTTATTTGTACTCTATTTGCTACGATAGATGGAATAACAAGGGTTGACAACAAAATAATAGGACTGGTGCTTAATAAATGTTTCAAATTTCAGCTTGTTTCAAGCTGTGAGTGGGGACATTTTCTTTCTTTGGCATTGATTGTAAAGACAAATATGGCCAACTGGTGACACAAACCTCCTAGAAAAGACTTTACTTGCCGGTTAAGACTATTTCTTTATTTTTCATCTCCCGTCCGTGAACAGTGGACATATTCCATAGTGTTGTAAATGCCCTCAGACAATAGGAATGACACAAATACTACACAGCCCTTTAATCATTCATTCCTCAAACCACAGCGGTGAATGATTATTATACCTGGCTGGACTAGTAATATGTGCTTTGGAGAGCCCACTGTCCTACTTCCCCAGCTCTCTGGTATTTCAAATGGAGGAAATTAATTGCCTGGCCTGCCGATGGGCCCCTGAAATGCCCTTTTTGTTTTGATTCAAAGCAAAGAGCCTTTGTTATCTCTCAAGCTATCGAGAACTCACTGCTGCATATCACAGAAATTGGTTACAAAAATCTTGGTTACACTCACAGACCTCCACAGGCCTGAGTTGTTGTCTTCATCTTCAACTACTTCAGAAGATTAATAAGTATTTATTTTTGGCCTGACAAAAACCCATTACAGTTTCTTGCTTGTTTCTTCTCTGAAAAATGTTGCAGGAATCCCTTAGAGCGACTCTTTAAGACAATTTGCCTCCATGTATTTGTCTGTCCACTGAGGACCAGAAGAGGGAGGTCTAATGATACAGTATGTCAGAATATATTATATTATTCTGTGCTGTTAACGTAACATGACATCTTAAACATTGCTTATCTGCAGAGCAACAGGCAGATTACAGGTTGTGTTGCTGCTATATGTTCTATATTAGGTTTCCCCACGGAGTGAGTCTCTAAGCCTTATCCATATTAGCACAAAGAGTTGATGCAAAATGGTGAAATCCTTAAAGACAAATTAATCACAGAATATCCAATTTATAATCACAAATTAAATCAGAGACATGTTGATGATTTAAGGATCAAATTAAGATTTCAATGGACACAAATCTAGATATATTTACTAGAAACACTAAAGACAGTACGAGGCTTAGAGTATGTTATGTAATACTGACTGACAAACATGGTGTAAACAAGTGGTTATCCCTGAATTATCAGGCAGGTATGTAAGGTAATACATGTGCACATATAAGTATTGGCAGTGTTGCTTCCTTACTATACAGACACAAACATGGACATTTCCGAAAGACTCTATTATCTGCGACGGTAGTAAAAAAACACAAATTACCACAAGTGGAAAGGGCACAGCATAAACACCAATCTGCTGTTAGATTGCCTTCACATCCACAGAGCTTGCGAAAGGAGACAAAGCATAGCAAGCTTGGTACTTTCGCTATGTTCAAGGTGTGCAGGAATAAAAAACTTCAGTACAAAAAAGGACGTGATCGACTGGAAACGTGCAATACATTTATAAGAAGACCTTGAGAATAGAAGAGCACATTCTGTCCAAAGACTTGCAGCATTCAAGACCTACTCTCAATGAGGGATTTTAACCTTCCACTGTCACACTGAATAAACTGTTTTCATTCAGGAACAAGCTTGTCCACAAATCAATATCAAGTAATTTCCACTTTAGGAACAAATAAATGTACCCCAAAGCAAATAAACAGAAATTAAACAGCTAATGACTTCAAATGGTTATCAGAATGTCAGTACTGCCTGCAGAACCAGACGGTTTCCAAATATGGCTTTTTTTCTACATTAACGGCCAATGAGCTGACTGTAAATGCCAACAGTAGCCAAAGGGATGTAAACATGCATTAATGTATGTTCTCGTCTGTGAAACCATCTGCTCACTGCTGTGTCAGCTGGAAAAAAACTTTTTTTTCTTTTTTCCATCAGGCCACTCACAATAATTAAAGTTCAGTATGAGGCCACAGCAAGGGTGCACAACCATGAGACTCCCCCAGACATGTAACCCTGAATCAACCTTGTGATTGGTTGATGGGTGCTGGTGATAAATAACTGCCGATGACACTGCCTCCTCCTGTGTCAAGGCTATTTTAATTTGCAAGAGGTATCTTAAATAAGAGCTGTCTCTGTAAGCTTTCAATACGTGTCATATATAAATATTATTATATATACATATACATGTGTATTTTTCTAAAGAGATAGGTCTACCCTTAATATTATTTCATGATAAATGCTGGCCATACACTTGAGGTTTGATTGTATTAAAATAAATAAAATACAATAACCCAATCTAAATTGTATGTCTTCCAAAATACTGCAATACTTCCTGCAGATTACAGTAAAGTGTCTTTATGTGTAGAGGACTCCTCAAAAAATGCTTTACCTTCTAGGAAGTAGAGAGAATCACAGAAGATGAGTCTCTCTAAAATCACAACAAATAAATGTACTCTGGTGTTTTGATTTTAGAATCTTAACCAGATTTTTGTATACATTTTTTTTGAACGTTCATTATAAAAACGTGATTAAAAATGAAAATTCTGAACCTTAATTGTGGAATATCTATTTATTTAAATACATTAAATCAATTGGAAGAGGCATAATTTGTTGGAGTAAATGAAGCGAGAACCCAAAGTGAGGTACTGAGGCATGAAATTAATCATTACAATAGCTTGGGTATACGAGTGCAACATCTGGAAAACTAGATTGCATTTGGCTTGACATCTACGTACCACGAAGCCCAAGCGAGCATGAGCCCTATGACCTGTCAAATATGTCACTTCCTCTTTCAGCACCCCCAGGGGGCTGGAGCCCAATCTAAGCATGTAAATCACAAGCAAGGGAAGACAAGATCAGTATTAACCCTGGCGCAGAGGGGATTCATTCATCATATTACCCAGGGAGAAATCAGCCGTCACATTCCCCCAGATCATACACACTGCTGACCAAAAGATCAGAATCTAATCTCCAGGAAGTCAGGCCTGACCTGACCATGACCCGACTGGGGAGCCGCCGGGTCAAATTATAAACACAGCCATCGGACCCGTTCACCGCTGTGGATGGTGTCGAGATACGTGGCCTCTGCCCTGGATTCATAACTGCTGCTCAGCCTGGGAGTCCCACTTCAGCAATTTCTACGGTCTTATCTTTTATTCATTATTTTAATTTCACTGGCAGCTTCCCACGGCCATGGCTGCATCTGAGGTGGTTAAGTGCATATGATGGCATAATTAAAAAGTGCAGAAAAACAATGGCTGACATTTATATTATTGATCGCGGTAATAGATATGTTGTGAGGAGAATGGAATGTTTACGAGGAGGCAGAATTGGGACTGACTATGATAATTCAGAGATAAAAGGAGAAGTGAAAGGTTGTCTTATCTGGGACCGGAGCCTACTTTAGAGCAAATTATGAGCAAACGATGGCAGTTTTTTTTTAAGAGCTGCATTTTTTATAACACAATAAATTCTCAAGGATTTCCTGTGCAAAGTGAAGAGGAGCTTCGAGTTTGAGGGGCATATGCAAAATAGTGCTGTGTTTGCACAGCAGCTTCCAATGAATCATTTATCAAGATGAACTTAAATGCGTGTGTCTTTAAGGTATTATCTAACTTAAGAAAATGTGTTTCCCAATGAATTCAAACTATTCTGGAGACATCCTTGTGTGTACTACCATGTTTGCTGGAAAAGTTTTCTTCTTTTTTGTTTGCTTGTCTGTAAAGATCTTCTGTGATCTTCCAGTCACTGTGATCTTCCAGTCACTTCCTGTGTCAGTGGACAGATGTTTTCTTTTCTCTTGATGTAGCCCACACTATTTGTTTGTGAAATACAAATCTTTCGTCCAATTCTGACTGACTGGGAAATAATTTGTAAGTAAGTTTTGTTTGTGGGCAAAGTGAACAAGAAGTCATGACATCTCAATTCGATTCATGGTTGATCAGTGCTGCGTGGGACGACTGGAAGTTGTTTTGGATTTGTGAATTAAGTTCTATATGTGGTTTCTCATCTCAAGGTCCATCTCTCGTGTTTCTAATTGAAAATAATGTGCAGCCTGTAACATTTATATCGAGCACCATTATTTACTTTGTATCAGGAAATGGCAGATTAAAAAACAAGCCGGTAAGTGTCAATTTTGGGATTACATCAATACATTTCTTAAAGAAACAAAACACAATCATACTGGGGACAACAACGAGAACTATTGCAGAGGCTAGAATTTGGCCCATTTCCTAATCTGATCTCTTCCTTCAGACGACCAACTTTCCGTGTATCCAACACTCTAAGAATGCCTGCTCCCGCTCACCACCTCTCTCTCTTTATGAGACCTGACAAGCTGGCCCTCTATATGTGGTCCAAAGTTCAATCTACTGTTAATTTTCCCTTTTTTTCACAAGAAACCAAAAGACCTGGATAAGTAGTTGGCAATTAATCCAACGGGAATGTTTACAGTTTCCAGTGAAATACCTCTGAACCCACAGTGCAGTGTAAATGGCTCCGATTAAAGTTGGCTCAAAGAAACTTCAGGGGAAAACAGTAACACTTGTATTGGAGGAATGTTGTGGAAGGACTTTCAAATCTTCAAGACAAGAATTTAAATTGAACAGTAGTGCATTGTGGGGTATATTTCCATCCACATGTTGTTGGATGGACGGTCGGTGTTGGATGGACAGTCGGTGATGCCCATCGAAACCCTTGAGACTTGCAGGACACATCTGTAAACACTTCCATTTGCTGGAATCCTACTGAAACTTGGTAAACCACTACTTCCTTTTCCAGGAACATCTGCGCAACATACAAATAAAGTATGTATTTTGGTCAAATAAAACAAAAATAACAAAAGTAAAGAAATTCGAGACATAGTTATGAGTGCCTAGAAGACTCAAAATAGTTATTCTCATTGGCTTTCTGTAGGTTTTTGCAAAGATGTTCCACTCAGACCAAGATGAAATCCAGCCAATTAAGAAACTAAAGTAATCAAAAGTGGAGATAGGAGATTTTCAGCGGACAGTGCAGCTACTATTCTCACTGGTGACTTATTTTTCAGTGGCTCCAGCCTGGGGAATTCAATTAATTCATAACTTATTTTTTTTAAATCTATCACCCTTAAGCCTAATTAGCAAACCCTTTACAGCTTGTTAGCATTCAACGTTGTGATTACATAAAAATTTCCGAATTACATGTCACTACTTCACATAATGCTTTAGGTTAACAAAGTGGCTGTGGGATGAATTTGTAATGTGTAGCAGTGTTATGAGTCAGAATGATATGGACACTTGGGATGTTTAAGCGTTGCATGTAAATCATTGTTGTCAGAAGGCAAGTACATTTTGAAATTTCCAATAGTTGCCCATCATACAGAAGATAATGATAATAATGATTGTCCCCTGGACTCATACAAGGATAAGTCACTGAAGACTGGATGGCCAACTAAGGAAACCAAGAGGAGCTCATTTGTTGAATCAAATTAGGCTTGAGAGAAACTTTCTTTCCAGTTGAGCCGTCTTGTTTACTTATCAGACTTTGACTAAAGCTGGAGGAAATCTTGAGTATCTCCCAAGAAGCAAAAACAACATCTACTTAAAATCCTACAGATGGGAGGATTCCAGGAATAACTCACCGCCATCAAACAGTCAGATTTTTCACTGCAAATACAACTTGGATACCATTGACGCCCACCAAGGCACGCCACACAGTAAATTGAAAAAAGGTATTACAGACTATTCCTTTCCATCTGTTACGATGTGTGATGATGAGAAGAAGCACCTCAGGCTGTGATGTTTCCAGCGCCGCTTCCTGTTTCTTGTTTAATTCCCCACTTTCTTAATGTTCCACGGGAGACGTGAGGTAATCCTGTGCGGTAGCGCTTCACACCTAGTTAACAGTCAGTTTCATCGCGAACCGCGCTGAGCCCCCTACCAGAGAGGGATATGTGCACGGATAGAGCGTTAACCTATGACTGCCAAGGAAACGTGTGAATTAACAAAACTTTGGCTATTACTGAGTCGGCATGGTTTACGGCTCCTTTCGGGAGCAGGCCTGATGCAAACAGTTTTAGGGAGGCTACCCGAGGACATCCCAGCAGATCCATAATATTAACTCGGCCCCTGGATTTTCAATTTATAAGATGCTGCACTTAATCTTCTCCCTGGTACATTATGCATGTGACTTCCAAAATAATGAAGGCATGGACAAATTCTCCAGGCTTATTAGACATGGCAGGCAGGTTAATTTCGCCAAATTAAGGGTGAGCATAAAGAGGTCTCATTTTAATACTGAGGATTAATTGCATGCTATATGCGTTTTAAAGGCTTGCCAATGTGTTCTAGCCCTCTCACAGAAGGATCACTTACACTCTAATTTGAGTGTGAGGTTTAACATAAATCACAACAAAACATCTGTCCTGTTCTGTATGCTCCGTGAGTAGATTGCAGCACAAAACAGTTTAATCACAACTCTACCTGCTTGGTCACGTCCCGATGGAGGATGGGGGAAGAGACGTTCTACCTTCAATAACACATCCATCTTGCAAAGTGTAAAAACTTCTCTGGTTTGCCACAAGCTTCAAACTGACAGCGGCTGCCTGCACAGCTCCAAATGAACTTGGCAGGGATAATCCCACAAAATGATAGCTGCAGTGATGAAAATAGCATTTGTACAAATTCCTTGTGACCCGGGCCAGGTCGGAGTGTATCTCTAAGTGCCAGAGAAAAAGCCTGCAAAATGCAAACAGAGCCGCAGGTGCGTCTGACGCTTCTGCTGGACATTTCGAGGCTGTCTGGTAAACGGAACTCGATGTTGATCTTTGAACCCAGACAGGCGTGCAGCGAGGTGGCAAGTGCATGCAAGTTCTTTGTTTACCAGTCTGAGTTAGTTAAGACGCCGCATTTTGAATTGGTTTAAATGAGCCTTGGGGCTGCCACTGCTTGCAGTCACCATAACTGGCTATTATGGCGTTATGTCAGTTACATTACTTAGGAATGGATAGAGATAACAAAAGTTGAAAAACAACAACAGAAAAGCCCACAGTTGCTCATTTAAAAGGAGTTGTCTGAGGTAAGTGGAAAATGAACACATCTCTCCTCAGTGCTGTACATTGTTTATGTCCCCAAAGGTCTGTGCTGAGGCCCATTAGAGTGACATCTGGAAGACAGATACTGAAACACACACACACACACACAGACTCAAAACCACTAATACTGGGTCTTTCTGCTAACCTAAGGGATTCCATGGCAAAACATTAACGCTTCCATGACCCAGTGACAGCTTAAATATAGATTTCATAAGTTATGAGTGTAAAAACAGAATCATGAATATTTGTTGTTTTGTTGTTTTGTTACTCTGGAATGTTTTTTTTTAGATTAAAGAAATCAATTATACAGAAATGTGGATGCACAAACTCTTAGAAAATTAATTTAACTTAATCTCATTATTTTTATTTCTTTAACCAAAACTGAATTTAAGAGGACTCCTATTTTGCTTTTTGCTTACCATTTCTCTTTGTTTCTCGTTAACTCAAAAGTGTTTTTCAAAGAAACCTAAGGAGTATAATAGGTCTGAATATTCCAAAACATTCTTACAAAACTGTTTCATATGAGCATCTTTGACCAGCCACCAATTACTTGGTTGAGGTTAGTGAAGATCAAGGTCAGAAACTAACTTTGACTGATGTTAGTGGACACAAAAGACATTTGTGGGCCAAAATTGAGACAACTGGGCACCCCCACTCTCCTACTCTAAATATTGATAGTGAAAAAAGTATTAACGAATGATGTTCCACTTATTATTTTTTGTCTTAGTTATATTACTAATACTGATGCCTACCACATTTGATGTTATATATATCAATATAAAATAAATATTTAAAAAAAGTTTTCTGGACACCCTGAGGGGGTCTTCTTTTAGTTTAAACCAATCAGCTCCTTTAATAACAAAATTCAGCAAAAGCCAAAAACAATGAGCGCATTAACCATAAATTTTTCTTCAACGATTTTAATCCTAATAATGAAGAGATAAGACCAGTGACATATTTAGTAAATGTGGATATTTCACATGATTGTAAACACACTATTTTCCCTGCATAAGTAATATCATCCCAAGCCACATAGTCCCGCCATAAATCAAAATAATCGCTCCAAAAGGGGGCTGCTCTCATTCGCCCGACTTACATCACAACTGGGTACAGATGGTGAGGGAAATAAAGAGCCAGTTTAGTTCCCATGCGTCATTAATACAAGCAATGACCCCCAACTTGGCAGCGGCACACAGCAACTCCGGGATGCCAGATTTACCTTCTTGCTCAGCACCCCCAAAGTCCCAGCTCGATGTCCAAATCACGCACAGTGGCTCCTGCTGCTGCCAAAATGTGTCCTACAGATATGCAAATTACAAGTCCCACACATGTGGACAATCTCAGCTCTTTGAAAACATGTTGATTTTCATTTGTCTGCCGCTATTTCATCCTCTTTCCTCTTCAGTATGGAGGTGTTTTTTTTATCTATAGACTTAAGTGATTATTGTTTTACTTGACAGAAGATATACCTGCTTTTAATCCTTTTTTAATTGTTACTTCACTTAAATCCAATGTGCCCAGAAAAATATGTTTTACAATTGTTTTTATAAATGAAAAACTGAAAAGTGTAGCGTGCATAAGTATTCAGCCCCCCTGAGTCAATACGTTGTAGAACCACCTATCGCTGCAATTACAGCTCCAAATCTATTGAGGTATGTCCCTACCAGTTATGCACATCTACAGACTGACATTATTGCCCATTCTTCTTTGCAAAATAGCTTAAGCTTCAGATTCGGCGTCAGGTTGAATGGAAAGCGTCTGTGAACAGCAATTTTCAAGTCTTTCCAGATATTCTCAATTGTATTTAGGTCTGAACATTGACTGGGCCATTCTAAACACATGACTCCGCCACATTTTTCAGTTTTTTATTTATAAAAAAAATTGTAAAACATATTTAATTTTCATTCCACTTCACAATTGTGCGTCACTTTGTGTTGGTCTATCACATAAAATCCCAATATAATAAATTAACCTGTGTGGTTGTAATTTAACAAAATGTGGAAAAGTTCAGGGGGTATAAATACTTTTGCAAGGCACTGTATATGACTTATAAATGTCTTGTGTACTGCACTGTTCAAATTACCCTGAAAGGATTTTGAGCTTACAAACTCTGACAAAGCTTAACCAGAGAAAATGAAACATATACTAGATGCCGTGATGCTTCCCTTCTTGGTATACTAGAGCCAATAACATTGATGAAAAAAACTTCCAAACAAGTCACTCAAGAGATAAAAGAGAATAGATGTCTGTCAGTGTATTAGCTTAATCACTGGAAGACAATCAATCACAATGACAAATAGGCCTGGGACCCGCCCACGTCAGACGGACAGCATCTTCTGGAGCGGTTTGCTCCTCCACAGCCACATAAATCCTGTCCGGTGATCCACCACTCTCATCAGGAATACATAACATAACTTCAATGGAGGATCCATCCATCACTGGGCTCCACTGCAAGCACCATTATTTCCCAACTCCTGCACTGGAGCCTGCTGTCACTTCAATGCAAAGCACTCAAAAACAGCAGTCTGTCTATAAAACATTTATGCAACAAAGGGGTTACTGGTGACAGCCAGGCGTGAAGCTATGGATGTCATCTTTTCAGGGTGGACATGTTTTGATAGAGCCGCTGAATAGCCTAGGACTGAACTTTTAAATAGACACAATGAACACAACAGCATTTGACAGTCCGGTTGCTTATGTTGATGCAAAAAAATATATATATATATATCTACATACTGATGAGGATGCATGTATCCATAGCAGTTTCATGATGTGCAGGGTTCCGTTTGTAAACCATCGATACCACACCTCAAATAACAGGGCAGCAACATTTTATTATTAGTCTGTCAATTGTTGTCTTTGCGTTTGATATACTGTATAGTTTAGTCTGTAGAATGCCAGAAAAAAACTGATGAAATATGTTAATCACACTTTCCAAAGTGACCTTCATAATGCTTGTTTTGCCCAAGCAACTGCTTAAAACCCCACAATATTGATATGTGCCATTTTTGGTTGATTACTTTTTTACTCAAAGATTTTAATTTCAGTTCACTATTTCACTTATTGTTTCAGCACTGACCAACAATCTGTGAGCACTGAGGGACACCAAGACCAGTTGATCCATAGAGTTACATTTTCAAAGCAAGGCAACATTACAGAATGGCTGAATACAAGCCTATTAAGTATAATTTCTGTGAATGCATGTTGAATGTTTTAGAACCGAAATGTGGTGGGTTAAGAAGAAAAATAGGCTAATTCATTTTTATAGTTTGTCCAAAAAATATATAAGCCTGCGATACATGAGAGGAGATCATATTTGAAAGGCAGGGAGCTGACCCTGTTATGTGTTCATGTTGCCTACATACACAAACATGCGGACAGCCTGTATGCCCCGTGCCCCCAGCTTAGCCCCCAAGGAGCTGGACACAGCCGCCTTTGATGCGCCACACTTGACACTGAACTTCCTGCAGCAGTGACTGAAATAAAAGGCCCCTGAAAGAGAGGTCAAATGCTTCATTTGAGAAACACAGTGTGTTGCTTCAGGCTGGAGAAGGAGATTTATCTCAAAGGATGAAGGGTGGGGGGCTCAGTTATCAGAGCAGGGCCAGAATGTGTGAGTCAGTGGGAAAGCAATGGGATATTATATAAAGGGTCCGGTTAGAGGTATTTGGGATGAGACAGGGAGGCTCTGGCAGTGAGTCTGGTGCAGAATGTCCCAGACATGCTTGTTTTCTCATAAAGTGGAGCAAGAGGAAGTTGGCAACAAGTCAGAACATGCAGAACAACTGTTTATCATTGCTACAGATTTCTGGTTATTTGTGATTGATCAAAACGCAGCCAGTGCATTTACCAAATACAAATCTATTTCCAACTATTAAACACCTCCCCCTGAGACAAACACATGGCAAGGCATTCTCTCCTTTCTGACAGTTTGAATAAACACGATCACCCCTGTATTAAATCTGGATGACACTTAACTCGGGATGGGACAACTCGCGTGAAAGTCTTGTTTGGACCCAATTGTATTAACAAATAAAAGCTGCTCAGCTGCACAAAATTCACCGGGCATGCATTTGCAAACTACACAAAGACAAATTTTGTAACAACATGGGAACAAATGTGAAAGGCGAAGAAAAAGAACAGCTTTGATGCAACCCTGGTGTGATCATTTGACTCACACTAATCCAGTCTCTGTATCTACGTTTGTCCACACAATGAAGAACTGTCAGCGACTGATGACCTTAAACCCACATATCTGAAAAGGACAATAGCCCTGTGCATGCTTGCTGCCATATTCCCCTAAATTTTCATGATGGAGTGGCCTTAAAAGGGCCACTGCAATTGAATTCCCAGAGGTTCCACTCGGCAAGCTTCAATCTAGTTCCCTTCCCATGAGAACTCTCCTACAAAGATTTCAAAAACAAAGGCGTCCCCTCTTTGTCTGTACTGCAATAATTAAATCTGCTGAAAGTAAGCAGTAACACTGGACTCTCTTAAGAGAACCAACAAGCAAAAATTCATCCTGCTGTGATCAAATTTACATTGTAATCAAAGTCTGGTTGTAAAACTCTTACCATGTCGATCTTCCATAGTTAATAGAAGAGTTATCAAAAGAACATTGTTCATTCATAGTTGTGTCTCATTCTGCATGCTGTTTGCACAAAGCCCTGCCTCGCATGCACATTAGATGAAAAGTGGCAGTGTGATTCTTTGTTCATTTACTTCAAGTCCTTTTAAAATGAATACTTTATCAATCCGAGCTCACGCTGCATCTAAATCAAAACAATGTGCCAGAAATATCACAGATAGACTTATCTTGGACACAGTATTTCATCAAAGTGCTTCAGTCACTCCTCAGAAAAAAAACCGTTGTGGGAGAGATGAAATGAGCTCAAACAAAACCGAGTGGCTGCTAGAGGCCACACGCGCTACACCCTGTTGTGGCATTTAAATCATTCTAATCATCCGGCCCACTCGCTGTATAATAATATATTGCAGCGTAGAAGAGCATCCCCCCTAACACATTTACAACGCCTCGTCTCCCTCTTCCCACACAGACAATCTGCAATCATGCGGCTACACACTCGCAACATGACACATAGCCTACACATACATGTCTAGCCAAGCCATGCAAGCCTTATGAGTGCATCCTCAAGAACTTTGTACTCTACATCCCCCTTTTTTTAAATTGTTTATTCTTGTTTTAGTCTATAAAATGTCTACAAAAAAGTCCCTCAGAAATTCCTACAGCAGTGCTCACAGTCCAAAACCAAAATAAATATTAAGTTTACAATTATTCAATCAGACATAAGCAGTATTCCCTCAAATTTGAGAAGCTGAACCCGCATAATATTTGGCATTTTTGCTGGATAGATGAACGAGACACACTGAAGATTTATTTTCTGTCATTCGACTAATCGATTCACTGCTTGATGGATTCCCACCCCTAATGCATTTTCACCCCATTCGTCTCCCATTTCTTTCTGTTTGAAAACCCTTAAAGCTCCCATATTGTGCAAATGCACTTTTCCGATGTTTTTGAACATAATTATGGGTCTACGGTGTGCCTACAGACTGCCAAAGTATAACAAAAGAAAGCTCTCTCCTTTTCTCACTCTCCCCTTTTCTGAAACCCTCCACCTCTCCACCCAATATACTCCAGTCAGAATTCTCCCCGTTTCTGACGTCAAAAACTGGAAAGCCAGAAGCTTCCACTGTGCAGTCCACCCCCCTACTTCTTATTGGTCCACGGCCCCGAGATCCTCTCGAAAAATATTCCTTCACCCCCATGTTGTTTGCTTGTTGCTAAGCGACAAGATGCCTGTAGTACGGCAAAACATGATGAATGTTGCATAAGCCACTAATTTATCTTAACCACAGCAGCCTCGTTTTTAATAACACAACGGATAGGAAGCTACTTGTGCTTTTTTTTCAAACAGTGAAACTGAAATAAATGTTTTTATTGGTATTTTTGCCTGACTGGTGTATAGCTATTAGCTTTGGGACAAGCATTCAGCTTTTGCTCATAAAAACATATTTCTATTCCCCACACCAGTTTGGAAATGCCTCGTTTTAACAGGACAAAGGATTGGAAGGTATACTGAAGAAGTCTGACTTTGAAGATAATTGTTTCACTGATTTTAGTGATATTGTTAGCAGCTAGCTCCCGAGCTAGCTTCGCAGTAGCCACCATCTTTTTCTGTAGGCTAAACCTAACTGTGCTAACAGGCTATACGTCATCATTGTTTACAAACAGACAGAGGGCGAGGCGTATCTGGCTTCGCTTCCGGACAGGGGGCGGGGAGCTCAAAGATTGTATATTTACGAGGGGAGCTGCAGCTCTTTTAAAAAAAATAGGCCATTGTGAGATTAGCTGAACATCAGCATAGTACAATAAATTATCTGAAAGTTTTTTTCAGCAAACAATTGAAGAAAAACGTATTAGGGACCACTAAGACCATATAATATGGTGTATAATAGAACCAAAAAGTGTACAATATGGGAGCTTTAAGGCTAATGTGCTGGCAATACGCTATACGCACCTATAGCCTTCCACCAAAGCATAGCACAGTGATTTTCAAACCCATGTGTTAGTCTGCTGCATCAACTTAGTCAACTCCTAAGAAAGTAATGAGGGGAAGTGGTGGGGGGTTAAAGTGATGTGATGAACCCTGAGGGCTTGTCTTAACCATTAACCAAAACTTCCTCACATGAATCCATGCTGCAACAGCAACACTGAAATTTTTTTATGTCTGGAGATGTGCAAGTTTAAATGCAGCGAAGAAAAGCCTGATCTCTATAGATAAGTTAATGAGTCAATTAGGGAGGCTGTGATGGAAACTGCTGGGTGCCTAATTAGCAGGTATAGCCTATATGTTGATGGCTCCTCAGTTCCTGAACGCACCAGTCTGAGGTGCGTCTGTGTGCAACCGGGCAGAACATCACCACTAAAATAAAAAAAGGGTGAAAAAGCGAACCATTTCTCTGTGTTATATACGCACGGTGATCCATCTGGCAAATACCTCTTGGCAATGATCTGTGATCTATTTAGTGTTTCAGGTATTGGACAAAGAGAAGAGAGTGGAGAGCTCTGAGGCTTGCCCTGCTCCCATTGGTCAGCGGGGCATCCTTTTGTTTTGGCTCTCACAGTTTGAAGCGCCCCACACTATAACAATCGCATCTCATGAATGGGAAGCCAGACATCCCCGCACAATCAAATTGTAAAAGAAAAATTAAACAAAATATCTAATTTCTGGAGAAATAAAGGCATCCCCTTTAAAGAACTGGCAGCTTCGGCATGATTCAATGTTTCAACCCGATCGCAATGATTGATTATAATTTCCTTTGAGAGTCGTTCCACTACACGACTATAGTCCACGCGCTATTTTACTCCGCTACAAGCAGCAGCTTCTTTCTACCTCTCTCACTCTCTTTCAAAAAAACCACCCGAGGAAGACTGAGTCAACTCTTGAGTTAGATTAGAGAATACATAGTGACCCATTCATTCTCAACGGGCAGCCACGGGCGCCTCTCCGCTGAAAGGAGCCCGTTATGTTGGCGACGTCTCCGGTTTTGATACAGGGCATCACAGCACACACACAGTCAAATAACCCCCCAAAGAAACTTTTCCATTTCTTTGCAACCGCTCGCTTTACAAGGAGACACAGTCGTGCAGCCTGAAAAACCCAAGGGCACGAACTTCAACCACACTGACACGATAGTGAGAGAGAGATATAAAAAAGGGCTGGATGGAAATGAAACTAATGCAATGACATAAATAAATAAAAATAATCGGGAATAATACTAGTTAAGTGTCTGTAATTATAAACCTACCATGAGTTTCTCCCTGGAGCCTGCGCTGCTCACGCGACCACCCGGATCAAACAACTTCTCATTGCCGGCCAGTCTGTTTCCATTCCCGGTCACCGGTCACGGGATTAATGGCATTTGTAAATCCGTGTAATTATTTTTTTCTTCTTCCCCCTTTCGCTGGCGGTTAGGCTACATGTGAACAAGTTGTGCGCTCCCTGCTCTCTGTGACAGCTTCTCTTTCTCTTCTGCTTCTCTCTCTCTCTCAAGCTTCCGATATGAACGGTGGGAGTCAGACCAGTCTCTCTCTCTCTCTCTCTCTCTCTCTCTCTCCCTCTCTCTCTCTCTCTCTCTCTCTCTCTCTCTCTCTCTCTCTCTCTCTCTCTCTCGATTGGTGGGGTGGAAAGGGTGATGGGGTGAAGGAGAGCAAATAAAGGAGGGAGTAGGAGTCCTTTTTTAATAAGGAACACACACACACACACACCAAATTATGTACAGGCATGCACATGGCTTTATTTGCCCAGGTTTTCTGATCACTCTCATAATTCTGTATATGCCCCAATATAATGAAAGTGCATGAAATTGAATTTGTAGTACACACAGGAGGCCTATAGAAAGATTACATTAAAGAGATGCAGGGGACGTCCCAGTGGCCTATAGTAGTTGAGGCGTATGCAATAGAGGCACACAGCGTACCCAGTTGGATTCCTGCCAGGGAGCTTTTGTTGCATGTATTATTCTGCTACCTAATTAAAATATACAAATAAATAAATATATCAACATCCAGAAATGGTGTCCCACCAGTATCATGACTATTCTATTCGAATAAAATACTTCATGCTAATGTGTTGTTTTGCTACATACACACTATTCATCCAGCAAAGCGATATCCTCACAAGTAAAAAGAGATAACACAGAAAGGGTATAGGATATATACATGATAAATCTGTTTAACAGATCTCTAATATGACAAATTATGTGTAACCACATGAATGATTAATTCATTCTAATTGAGAAAATGTTATGTTATTTATGGTAATTTTTTTTATAGTCAACAAAACCATTAAGAAAATAACAAAATATTTAGTGTGTAAATCTCTCACATTGTTTTTTATACTTCCCCAATCTGTCCAAGGCCATTGGTTCCTACTGAGGCGAGGCCGCGGCGTTCATCTTTAAAAACGGGCCACTACAAATCTGGTCAAATGTAATTCCACTGCACAATACAGGTTTGTGGCACAGCGTAATAATCTAGTAGGCTAGAATTACTTGATTGTTTGCGTTGATCCTGGTGTTGTTGACAATAAGAAACAAAGACATAAGAAAATCATAGTGACATAAGCATCTTGCCAGCCTTATCATTTAATTGTTCAATGCTCTAAGCACCACAAACATTACAGTCAAGTCCATTTGGTTAATTAAGACATTTAAAAAAAACATCCCTCAAAATCAAGCAAATACAACTATCTTCAAATTTAGACATCGCTATGGGTAATTGAGAAAAACTGACCCTTTAAACCCACTATTCACTGACCTCATCTTCAACTACTGCGCTATAAGTGCTTAAGATCTCTGTAGGATCTCAATAAAAACAAAATAAGACCATCAGCCTATTATTGCCCCGAATATATTGGGACCATTGTATTATCGTGGTGCTCAATCCCTCTGTATCCAGGGGTGGGGGGATGCAGTTGGGGGAGGGGACGGACAGAGGCCACCAAGACAGCTGCTGCTCCCTGGCTGGTTATCCAGACTATAAAGGCAAAGAAGGAATTATAGGAGGCAACATTATGTCTGGTATCATTGCTCTGCTTAATGCCATAGTGGCAAATGAAATGTTAACTGCTAGAACTGGATATTAGAGAAAAGGACATTGACAAGGTGTTTGCCTCCTAGACATTACCAGGCCAATAATTCCACCTTCATTTGAGAATGGTGTGTATTTATCTGTCGGCGTCCATGCTAGACAGACCCCTAATACCCCAAGTCCCCCCATGATGAAGGGTGACCAAAGCATGTGGACCAGAGATGTGGGAGATGATTCACTGTGATGCAAAGGGACGATTCAGCAGCAGAGCCACACAAATCAAAGCCCTCCCCCCCCCCCCCCCTGACCGCAGTGTAGCCATGGACGTGCAGCAGCAATTATGTGGAGTTTCCCTAAAGGCAACGCTGGGGCTGGGAGGAAAATGTGTTGTGTTGTCTCATATCACGTTTCAGTGATGCCACCATGGGTCATTTAGCTGCTGCTATCGCTGAGTCAATCATCACCATCATCACAAGCAATCGTCGCGTTCACCATTACGCCTGCAGTTTGCTGTTTTGCCACATGCTATTTTCAAAAGCCTCTAACATTTATTATTGCTGCTATAGTGTATATTTCCTTTTTCGTCTACTCCTGCAATGAACTAGCCAAAGGGAGGCTATAGATTTTCTAAGAATTTCATCTCATCACAGTATGAACTCTTGTGCGTGTGCCTGCTGGATATCTATCCACTTCAAGGATGATCTAAATCAAGTCGACTCGCAAAAGACCGTTTGCAAAGTATTTATCCCTCAAAGCTTCTGATGGCAAAATGGATGAGGAGGATGACGGTGATGGAGGGATTGCGTAATGGCAGGTTGTCTCCTCAGGAAGTCATCGGGAGCGTATGAGTCACCCTGAGCCAGCGGTGTGCCCCCACATCTGCACTCAGACATGCCCCTTAGCCTCCGTCTCTGTTAAACCCTGGTGGAAATAACCGTAATAGAAAACAATTGCAAACAAAGTCCCTGGTCCCTTTTTGTTCTCATCTCTCAGCGTATTCTTAGCTTGGAAAAGTGGTAACCCTGGTCGGGAGTTTATCCGTGGATCTGTAAACGCTTGCTCCTGAGACCCTCATGTTGTTTTTTTCCCCACCATCGGGCCATTTCCATGGAAACGAATGACCGGATATTTGAATCAGAACTTCAGATAATTCAGTTTGGCTGTGGCATTTTAATTGCTTGTTCTGTCACATACATTTTAGTATTGCATTCTTAAACGCAAATATTTGTCAGTGGGTTTGACAATTTTTACTCGCCTTATGCTTGCTGTATTACTGTAACTATCACATCAGTGTCATCACTGTTTAGTATTTGAGGCCTGGGAGTCCAATTCATATAGTGGCAGTTTTGCACTGCATTACTGGATCCACAAAGAACCACAAAATACAAAAGGTTTGTCACATGGCCTTGAAAGTCAGCTCAAAAGCCTTTTTATTTTGTAGCCGAGTTGAGGATGACTCTCTCATGTAAGGCTGATTCCCTTTGAATAAACTCATTAGTGAGTGACGAGAGCGTCATTCATCCATGTATTTGTGATATTAATCCACCCTGGTTTAAATCGTGAGAAAGAACGTCAGCAAAGAGTCCCCGAGCAGAGTGAGGGGCCCCCCTATGGTTATTCTGTTAAGTAGTATTTACATGAACAGCACACCACTGTCAGCTCTAACACAGCTTTTTGTTTTTTTATATTCTGTATAATGGAAAGAGTTTAAAATGTTACAAAGAAAGAGCCCAGCAGGACAGTCAAATGAGATTAGAGAAGTAATAGCTTTTACCCCACTCTGTTAGTAAGAGAGGGGTGGAAAAAATGCATGATAAAATCAAATTGGGGGATTTCTAGGGGAAGTGGAAGGCTGACCTCATGCTTAAATTAACCACAGTTTCCATTGAGAACAGTATGTAATATCATTGGTCATGACAAAGGGGATGAAATGTCTTTATTTTGTCGTCAGTGCAAGCATGTTTGTTGCTAAGTTGAGTTTGATCTCCCAGGAGCTAGGGCAGCTGCCGACGTGTGGTTCTTTCCAGCCTGAATATTACTCATCTGCTTCATTCCATGGTGTGTGTGTGTGTGTGTGTGTGTGTGTGTGTGTGTGTGTGTGTGTGTGTGTGTGTGTGTGTGTGTGTGTGTGTGTGTGTGTGTGTGTGTGTGTGTGTCAAGGCCGAACGGTGATTACAGGCTGACCCTAATGATATTTGTACAAGCTATTCAGCACCAATATATGGGCTGTACAATTTTAGTTGAGGCCGATGACTGCAAGTTTGAAAATAAAATAAAATCTGGAGTTAGAAACAAGTGAGCTCATTCATGGAGAATCCCTGTAGCCAACTCCTAATGTCTGCTTGAGGTCTGTAGCTTGACACTCTGTCTTGGCGCAAGACAAAACTTTGAATTTTTGAACCTGATAGCACTGAATTGTTCTCAGCTCTGTCGGAAGAGACGAGACATTGTGGAGAGCTTTTTTTTCTTCTTCATGTGAATAAATTATGCAAAAATCCCCCTATGGCTCGACACAGGCTAAATTGACCACCTCCGGCGCTTGTTTTTCTTATGCTATACGGGCGTTGCTGTAAATTCATATGACTTGAGTGGATGTGTGTCTTCCGCCCAGATCATAAGGGAAAACATTATGGTATGTGTTAATCTGCTGTAATCTCTCCAAGATATTTTGACTCCACAATCAGAGAGAGCCATCAGTATACCTGACTCCCCTATAGAGAACAATGCTGCCTCAGCACTTCAGCGAATCCGAGGCCTTTCAATCGCAGCTGCCTCTCTCCATCTTCTTTGTCATTCCTCTCTGTGCTTTGGAGGATGCTCTTTACACAATGACGGATGAATGGAAAAATGTAAGACTTCTGTTACGATACTCAATAGAATCAATAAACGGCATCACGCGTCGCCTATAGGCTGAGCTCAAAGAGTTATTGGAGGCCAGCCAGAGGACTTCTCTCCTTGAAATAAACATTTGATTTACGAGGGCCTGTTCGTGATTGTTGTCGTTTCTTGTGATACAAGATTTGTTTTTTTCTTCTCTGTCTCTGGAGCCAATAGCCAATAGAGCTGATTCCTGTGGTGCTGGACAGGATGCGATACATCAGCTATCCAGGCAGGGTCACCACCCACGATACAAAGAGTTTCTATCTAACTATCAAACACTGACACAGGTAGGACAATAAACAGATTATTGGATTTGTTGATTGACAGTGAAGCTGTGACAATTAGCTGATTGCCCAATCAAAAGAAAATTAAGTGTCTTTTGGTTTTGGACTTTTTGTTGGACAAAACAAGCACATTCATGACATCATTATTGGCTCACAAAATTGTGAATGATATTGTTTGAATACTATTTAAAAAAAAATGTACCTTAAGAGCGATTTAAGATAGGCAGATCGGTCTATACTGAAAATAATTGTTAGTTGCAGCCCTTATTGACATTATATTATTATTTCACAAACATTTTAAAAATCAAATAAGTGTTTAAGACAGCTAATTCTAAATATTTGTAGGTTCTACAGCTCCTCAAATGTTAGAATTTGCTGCTTTTCTCCGTGGTCAAACAAGGAATTTGAAGACGTAACATTGGACTCAAATCAAACTCATAATGACCAGATTAAATGCCAAAGAAATTGATCATTAGTTACAGCCCTATGGCAAGGTGTCTTTTCAATGTCTGTTACACAACCGCACCTACACACAACTTCAGCTTTGCTGTTCAACGGTTTAATAATCAGCTCCTTAACCTTGAGGATCACTGCCTTCAAGATTTTTATTGCATGTTTGCTGAATGCATGAAAGCAGAGGCACGTTTATGAGTTTACAAAACACAGTAGGAAAGCTCAGAGGAGATGGGGGCTCTTCGCTCTTGACTGAAAATGCAGCTAATATAATGTCTCATTTATTTATTATTACCTTTTTATTTATTCTCCCTGCATTCACCATACATGTATTAGAAAGGCTCCCCATGCATTTGCAATGTCCTTTGGTGGTTGCCATGGTTACCTCTACACGTCGCATCATAGGCTATAACAGTTCTTATAATATCCTATACTAATTGGCAACGAGGCTTTGCTAATGGAATAATAATGTAATTGGTTATATCAGTCCAGTAGGTTGTTGTGGGATATAGCCTATTAGAAAAACATGTTTTCGCAGGAAATTTCCACATAAATCAACTCTACTTTGGTGACATGATTCTTCCTCTAGCGCTCCTTGTCTTCTTGAGGAACATTTTCAACATGCTGGATGCCAGGAAACAAACCCCATTAGTTTGGAACTGAAGGTTTTAATGAGCCGACAAAGGGATTCAAATAGCAAACTAACATGAGCTGGAAGATGGCTGGAGGTACATGTTGTTTTTTTTGTGGCATTTTTCTAAATGGGCTCGCTCACATAAATGAACTGCAGACTCTAATCGAGTAATTATTACAGAGTAATGGAAAACTGTCAATCAAATCTGTATTATTTCAAGCCATTGGTCCTGCATTTTGCTTCATTTGTTTGACAGGTTACAGCAGCCCTGTGCTGTCGGTTCAGTCACGACAGACGCAGCTTGAGGAGTATATATTTGTGATGTTTATGTTTGAGTTAGGGGGGACCACATAGAGGCCTTTGAAGTGATGCAGAGTTGTGAAATTTTGCACTGCATCGCTGTGTGCCAGATGCACGGATGCATTTTATTTTTCATTCAACTCACATCAAATTGTGTGCTCTGGGTTTTCGGGGGTGTGCACCATGGGGGGAGCACAAGATTTCCTCCGCTTCATATGAATATGTTTGATAGTGTAACCTGTTTTGATATTCCTCACCTTTGCATACCCCCTATCCTGCCGGTGGAACTCTAAAGAGACATGCCCACTTTGTTGTGCAATTTTAGCTTCAAATCACGTTGTCATGTTGAGATGGTTGTCTCGACCGAGCGATCAGAATAAAGAGCAAATGAGAAAAAAAAATTCGGAGGCACAGCAGTATAGCATAGTGGCTGTTTCCGCCCAATCAATATCAATTTCCATACAAATAAGTGTGATTAAAGCTGATTTCACAGGCACAAGACCTATTCTGTGTTCCGGTCACAGATCAAACGTAGATAATTGGTTTAATGCACATGATTTGATCTTCAGAGTTGCATAATTTATAGCAGCAAGAAGACTACTTGCCTCCACATTTAACCATGGAGAAATTAACATGATTGCTTAACATGCTCTGGGGGTGCCTCTGTGAACCAAGGCATGCAGAGATACCCCATCAGATTCGCTTACGGTCACCATTTAATTAAACCAGGGCCTGCACGAGGAACCTTAAATGAAATATTTCAGTTATGTGATCACTGGAGATTTCTTCAAAGAGGACAAGGTCATAAAATCCCATGATTTTCTCAATGAAAATACAATATGCAGATTGAGCATGAAGATATATTCCATTATGGAAGACTTGAGTGGACTCATGAGGCACGGCGAGCTATTATATCTCTAAATGGCGAGTAAAAGTGAGAGCAGGTGCCGAGTCTATTGTGCACAGTGGCGCATAAAATTATAACAGCTTGGGTTCTCCATATAGGGACAGCAGTTCTTAAAGGGGAGTTCAGAGAATTTAGATATAGTTTATTAGCTTTTGTTCAGTGCCATGCCATTATTCCGACATACTGTATCCCTTTGGTCCGACAGTCCTTTATCCGATATTATGTTCAAGTTAAAAGAGACAGATGTGTGGCTTAATTTTATTTGTGCCATACCTTGGCTTGTTCAAAACAAAGCCACATGGTTTGCACGTCAATGTACATTAAATATTTAAGTAGAAAACAATCCACACAGAGAGTGTGTGTGTATTTTCAGGATAAGGGACCGTCGTACGATGGCCTTTTGGTCCAGTGGGAAATATGTTGGACTATTGAGCTGTCGGAATAATGAGCAGTCCCTTTTAGTTCAACAAAGCAGAATATACCCTCTGAAACAAATGTTTGGCATTTACACTTGATACATATCTTCAATAATTAATTTCAAACATAGGGTTGAACTAATGGAGTCATTGTTTCAGCTTTCCTAAACACTTAGCTTGAACCTAAACAGACTTCATCATCCATAATTAGTATTGCAATGAAACATGCCAAGACAAATGAAAAGTGACTTGGGTCCGCAGGTTGACGTGACACTAATGCATTCATGGAGCCATTTACTGTAACTTCAGATCATAAGAAGAAGACAGCCCTGAGGTTAGAGAGTCAGGAAAATTCAACCATTTATATTCATGCTGGGGCCAACATCAACCTCTGTGCAACAGATTAGTTGATCAAATTACAGTAGAAAAATACATCTTGCTGGACTTAAGTTATGAGGCCTGTCAAATGCTGATCTATTAAATTAGAGAGACATACAGCTCTGTGTTTGTATTTCAGCATTCCTGCCGAGTTGTAGAGCCATTTGAACGTGCGTATGTGCTTCTTGTAGAAATGGAAAAGGGGGATATTGCCTAACTGGGCTCCACTCCACTGGTCTGGAGTGGGAACACAGGTGAGTAAATCTAGCGTAGGAGCGGTGGCTAAGTGGAAATGGCCATCAGGCTGATGGTTGTGGGGATTAATTGAATGGCCGGTATCCAGGATGCTGTCTGTCCCCCCCCCCCCCTCGGCTGTGTGGCTGCTGGTCCGGGTTCCCAAGCTGCAATCTGTCAGTCACAGACAGCGAGACAGCTGCTCCGTCCAGGTGCCAACCTGTGTTCCTCTGCCAAGGCTGTGACTTCACATCCTCCTTTAACACTGGGTCCTATTCATTCACAACTGGGAGAATGTATGGAGCAGGAGGGATGGGTGGATCAGGCTAGAGTTAAGAAATAAACAAGAAGCAAAGGAAATGGAAAATGGACACGGTGTATTCGTCGCCGAAAAGTTGGCGAAAATACATTTTGTTGCTCACTTCCACCTGTGGAATGGATCATTCTGCTTGGGCAGGACACTACTGAGCGTACAGAGGACTTGACTCATTCCGTCCTCAAAATGACATAAAATAGGTAAAATGCAGATAACAGGTGCATAGGTGGCAACAGGTGATGTCAATTTTTGCTGAATTATATTCTTAAATAGGGACTTAATTAAGATTGCTGGCAGTTAATTTTCATTTGAATGACATTAATAAATTGTCTTAATTATTTCAGCACTATCAGACCCATAATAAAACAAATGAAATGTTACAGCCATGTCTATTAAGTTCTAATTTTATGGGGTCAAGATGCAAAATCACAGCTGAAGTGAAGTCACAGACGTGTCCTCCCCAGGGGATGGTGATTAAAAACAGCTCGATTAAGAAACCGTGGTGCGGTTCCTTGGGCTACTCTTCATCTTCACAAACAACCATCATGTTTCACTTTGAACGTTTTGGCTTGTTTCAAATCTGAGCGGGTAAACCAGGGATAGGATTTACACAGAAACCACTGCAAACTTCAAATCAGTGTTCCCATCCTGAACACACACACAACCACACACACACATACACACACACACACCTCGTCTCTCTTGAGCATTATTGTGATCGCTTGCTGTTTCCCACTCATTCAGGTGTTGTAGCAGCAGCGCACAGTCTGCTGACTGAAACAGACACGGGCACATGTCCAAGGTCATTGCTCTTCTCAAAGCTGCCGTTTCCAAAACACAGGTTCGTGCTACACACCTCCTGCTCTGATTAAAATGGGTTGATACTATCTAGGTCATCTTTACTCCTTTGGCATCAAGATCATATAATAATGGTTAACACTACACATTTTCTAAATGTTCCTCTAAGTATGTTTTTATTTTTAAATGTAAAACAACAAGTTATGTTTTTACAAGGGTGTTTGTTCTGTGATTATTTCTTGTAAGTGCTAGCTAGTGGCATTTGCTATCTTTGGGCAGAGGCTGCTTCCCCCCTTTTTCCAATCCTTGTGCTAATCTATGAGCTAATTCTTCCACGCCGGTTCTAGCTTCATATTTAGCATTCAGATGTAAGATATGTTTAACAATTTTTATAATACTGTGATCCATTTAAAAAATGTCTTTGCTACACACTGCTTAATAACCCTTTTTTGTGTCATCATTTATCGTTTCATCCCTATAGCATTATTCTTTTTCTCCAATTCCCCTGCCTTTGTTTTTATTCCATTGTCCTTTTCTGGGTTCGTGTGTGCGTGTGTATATGTGTGTAGGCAAGGGCCAAATAGGTTCCGCCGCTCATTTTCAATTTTTTATGGCTTTGAGCTTAGAGTCCTTTCAACCAATTAGCTCAGACAGCAACAGCCTCCAACATGAGCCGAGAGGAGGCCATGTAAAAAAGATTTACAGCTTTGAGGGGCCAAATCCACCCTCACTTCTTATCTGCATCCCCTGGGGTTTTGGCCACCATACAGTGCGGCCAAAAGGCTTTATTGCCGGATAATGGCCGGCCCGAGCTGCTTTCATGGGGGAACAGTGGGATGATACCCGCTGTGTCCGACTGTAAGAAACTGGGGCATTAGGTTCAAAGTGGCCTCAGCGCTGTATCCCACAACACAGGCACGGAGTGGGCTCAAACTCCCCACAACTGCTTCACATTTTTCATGCTCCAGTGACTCGCCTTACATATACAGTATGTGCACGTTAGAGCTGTTTGTCAGCGCGTCGGTGGATTTAAGCAGGATCATTAAAGGTGGAGTCAACGATTTGGAGCGCTTGTTGTCAAAATCACTTTTTGTCAAAATCAGTGAATATCTCCTCACTCTCCGCTCAATGTCTGAACTGTGTGTGCGCTGGAGTAACATACAGGCTCTGTATGTAAACAAAGGGTACAGAGGAGGCCCACAGTAGCTAGCAACATGCCTGTTTACAGAGCCTTGGCTTTGTATTAACACTGGATTTATTTCAGGACACATACAGTATGGACAGGTAGCGGATCGTGAGACGATATTCACTGATTTTGATCAAAAGGGATTTTGACAACAAGCATTCTCCAGAATTGCTGACTCCACTTGTTACCACTTCCCATCTACAGATGTTACTTGAATTCAGTCTAATGAATTGCATTCTAAACTGAACACAGCATCTGTTAGCTCTCCCGCCTCTGCGCTGTTCCTCCATTTGTTGTCCGCTGTTTATCACTAAACATTGGTTTTGGATTTCATTTCCGCTGTGTGCTTCGCAGTTGATTGTGTTGAGGTTCTTATCATGAGGCATATAGCTGCCGCCGGGTAGTTAGTTCAGGCAGACAAGGGGGCACATAGAAAATTAACCTGCAACCAATGCTGCAGTGTCATAACAGGAGCACACACATATTGTACACAGAGTAATATGCTACATTGTGTACAGAAGTAGAGGTAAATCGAGTAGCAGAGGCAATATTGTTTGTATTGTGTTCTGTAAAACCCAGAGAAGTAGACTTGCATAAAGTACATAATATTTTTAATCCTCTTTAAGCTGAATAAGTCCATTCTTATCAATTAAATTAAGCTAGCGGTCATACAGGCAAGCAAGGTTAAATAGGCAGGCTTTTAAATCTCCTAAGGGTTTAAATTGGCTGTGTATTTATCTGTTAAGAGTGCAGAGGGGTAAGCGTAATGCCTTAAATTCCTGCCCAAGCGAGAGAAATGTCAAACTGCATCTTGAGCCACGACCAATCATAGCCCGCTTGCTATCCTGTCATGATTGGCATGGCGTGCAATAGGTAATAAGGTAGAACTCTTACTCTTATTGGTCAGCAACAAAGAGCATGTTGAGAAGAAAAGGCAAAATTTGAGTAGAGGTTTTTCATGTTTGTTTTTTTCTTGATGCAGAAAAACACAGTTGTCTTCCGCTATGGCACATTAAAGGGAATACAACTATTCCAAATGATCACGTCCGGTGATGCATACTTCCCTGACACCCTTTGCAATTTCAATATTTTCTTGTGAATTCAAAAAGAAAAAAAATGTATGCACCTGTAAAGCACTTTAAATGGCCTAGTGGATGAATTGCGCTAAATAAATTTGCCTTGCCTTTTCTGTTGGCACATCCATGCACAAACCATCTGGCTAATGCCTTCTTAATGTTCCACGTTTAGAGTTAATGACCATTCAGCCTGTTTAAAACAAGATCAGGTTCAACAATTTCAAATAATCGAGGACAAATGTGTCAAACAAACACAACAGATTTCAAGAGAGAAGGTGTAGCAATACACAGACCCAAAGATGGAAATTAAAAAAACGCAAAAATTAAAAAAAAATATTCCCATGAAAGCACATACAGTAGGTAGGACTTGCATAGCTACTTCAGGGACACGCTCCTTGAGGTACAGACCAATGTGTGCTGTGCTCTACAGTATTTGTAATTTGTTTAAGAGCAATGACGAAAGCGTAGAAAAATATTTCAACCTGCCTTTCACAAAGGACTAAAGCTTTTACTTTTATCATGCAGAACAGAGCAAGATGTTACACTTTGATCTGAATGATCTATGGAAACTATTACCACAATAAAAGTCTCCTTACTTGTTTACAAATGTGTGAGCTGTTAGTGAAGCAGCTCAATGTAATTTCGTGCAGTGTGATGGCTACACAACAGCTGGATGGAGAACATCAGAGTGTGGCATCGATCAGCGTTTTCAAGCCGCGCTGGAACCGCTCAAAAACCTGCGAGGGACTCTCTTGCCTAGTCGATTTCAACTATAAAAAGATTTGGAATGCAACATTCTCTACCATGCTCACGTTTCTTTGGTGTGGAAAGAATGAAAGCCACATTTCACTGGAAACTGCTTTCCTGGTCAGCGCCGATGCCCTCTGAGTTCACCAAGTTCTTCCTACAGTCAGTACGGACTGTCTCAGCACATCTACGCAGAGTTTACTGTTAATTTATCCTCAAAAAAGGTCAATGTTGTGCTTTGCAGGTACAATGCCAACAGGGCGGTCATGCAATTCTAAAAACAAAGTTGTTGGATGTCACAAAGAAGGTAGTTTGAGGAGGAGACAACTTTTAATGATGGACAGCTGTTGATGGAAAACATCTGCAGAGATATGGACACTTTAAAAAAAATGTTTTATAGTTTTTATCTCTCATCGTGTTCCGAGGGAAACCGAGGGCAAGATTAGATGGAGAGAGAGATATCGTTCCCTTCCTGCCAGTATCATTAGCCATTTTCTCACGTCTTGGCTTGCTTTTTGAACGTTAATTACTTCATTCAACCCGGTACAGATCATTGCATACGTTACCTGAGGCTTCCAAGCACTTAAAACTAGGTTCCGGTTTGTTTACTATACGAGAGTGCCCACATGATTTACATGAAGAAATCAGCCAAAGAAATCAAAGTCAAAGTTTGAGGGAAGTTGACAAAGGAGACACCAGAGAGGATGATAAGAGGCCCTGAAAAAAATGGCCCCAGGTAGGTATCTGCAACGAGCTGATAGAGACAGATTCTGTTACACTTGCAACCTCCTCTCATGAATAAACATAAGCATGCGTTCCTAATTGTGACTAATCCCTTGTGTTTACTCGTTCCGTTTATAGCTGCATTTCACACATGGGATTGCTGATCCCTGAACCCCTTAAAAAGCTATCATCTATCAGCCCAACACTCCTAACCTGAAATCTTTAATCAAACCAATTTCTTTGATAAATGATGCAGCCTTAAGTAACTGGTTGTGGGTTTTCGTTTATTTACGCGGCAGAGAAACTCAGGCAATAGCGCAGGCCCTTATTTCACATTCTCAAGATGTTGTTGCTCAACTTTAATGAACACTACCAGATTCTCCTCATCGATGCCACTTAGACTCACAGCTTTTCATTTCAGTGGACTCAATCGCAAATGGTAACCTGGTGATAATTCTTTCTTCACACATCTGAGCTGCATTCATGCCTGAATCAGACTAGTTTTCATTTGTATTCAGTAGATAAACAAGAAAGACTTTTTCAAAATTGGGCTGATGCAGAAGACTGAAGGTACATTGCGATTCACCTGTTTCAATGCACACTCATTCATTTTGAGCTCCATAAAACGAGAGATTTTTTTCACTCGGCTGAGCTGGAAAAATTGGCATATAGAAAGAAAAATGCTACACAGGAGTATGGAAACATTTCTTGTGTGTGTCTTAATGCTGCTGTACCTCCCTCTGCTTCTTCCTCTGTAGATTAAAGCTTTCATGCTATGCTGCCACTCACCGTTACAGGTCTCCACTCCAACAGAAAGCTAAGAGACTGAACTTGTAGGGTGTTCACACATGGGTGTACACAACAACATCGACCACAATTTCCCAAAGGAAATTCAACGATTTAACAGAGTTTCCGGTGTCAAGGTCATTGTGTAGTGTCGCCACGTCTTCTTGAATATTCCCGCAACAGCAATTTCCTAGGCCACTAGAAGCAGAAACAAATAGTTTATGTAAGATTGACATGTTATCGCTGTAAAAAGTCATGATAAAAGTCAACTGTATTCATTTAATTAAAAAAAAAAATTACCAATTGGTTGCAATGGACCAGGTACTTAACTCAACATTGACATGTGGCAAACGCATGATATAGTGAACTAGTACATCCAGCAGATACGGAGCAACATTAGCATTGGGAATCTTGTCTTCAGTTGATGAGTGTAGGTCCAATTTTCTCTCTTAGTTCAACTCTGTTTTGTTCCCACGAGGACCTGATGGATGCGAACCTTGCATCTCTTTCATAACTTCACTGTTAAAACACTGCCAGAGCTTAAGGCTCAGTTTGAGAATTTCTGCCTCTTCTAGGCGATGACAAAAGGTGCTCCTGTAAAAGCCCTCCAACATGGCCGCCGCCACTCTCATGGCTCTAGCAGACGGACGCAAGCATCTGCTCTATTACTGGAGGCAGACGCGCAGAGAGACCTACACGCTCACACATGATTGTTTTTCAGCCCAGCAGGTTGGACGGAGGCATTATGGGCTGGATCCCCCTGGGAAAGTACCACACAGCATTACGGCTGGTACCTCCTCCGGCGACCTCAGAAATTAAATTGATATTTTTTTTCAGAACAAGCCTAGAAGTAAATCATTGGCTTTACAACCCAGAGTAAAACTGACACCGTGGACCTACCCAACACCTGCACTATTTGATTGAAATTGTGACACGTAGAGACAATAACAAATCAATTTTTTTAAATTAATTGCCCTCAGAGAGTGTCCGATATATACAGTGGGATGATATAACTGGTTTGGACCTGTTATAGAAATGTATTTTAGACATACAGTATGTGAGCTCTGTTTGTTGGTTTCTCACAAATTAAAAAATGCACAAAGGCATACTCTGAGTCAGCCTAAGCTTATGTTATTCAAAGACATAAACAGGGATAGATGTGTGGCAGGCTCTTTGTCATTCATCCTAATCTACAAATCGATAGCTGCTTTCATGTATTCATTATATGAGGCTACATAAAAACATTACAGTTTGCTGTTTTTCTTAAGTGGATGCTTAACGATTTAATGCACAAAATTGGATTCAGTTATCCTGCAGCTCAGCATACGGCTGCGACAAATTATACAGCTTCGCACTTCTGAATTTCTTATATAGTTGCAGTTTGCCTTCCTTTGCATGTTTCCTCTCCTTTCTGTTACGGTGAATGTGAGAAGCTGCATCAGCTCGTTGCCAGCGGGGCTATTAACAGCACAGAGCACCTCAAAAGGTTGGGCGCTGGTGCAGAGATGACGTAGGGTCATCTATTTATTACAGTCATTCCCATCAAGCCACGAGCACTTAGAAATGATGTGATGTCGATGCTTAAGCGTGGAGTTGATTTTGGTACCCGAGGCAGTTTTTGTAACCCCGGGGAGAAAATGGAGAGGAGATAAAATGCTAATAAATAAAAAGTGGTAAAATGATTATTTAATTAATTAGCTTATCAACAGAATGTTGATGGAAAACAATGTTGATACTGAATAAGAGTGACACCGCAATGATTATCTATATTAAGTTCGGTTTAGTCTTCATGGGCACGTTAAGTCGTATAAAGTATTCTATTGTTTTGAAATGATCTAATAAAGCTAGCTAATAACCCTGATGATGGTAACTGGGTGTGAGCCAATCAGGAGCCAGGAAATAATCTGAGCCAATGAGAAGCCAATTATCAAGAAAAATAGGCAAACTTTGGCTGTTTCAGTTTTCAGCTTTACAAAAGTAAACATCTGCTGCTTTGCTATGTTTTTATATCATTTTGCAACATTGTTAATTAATTTTTGTTGAAACATAAAGCTAACCATTATCAAGAGATTTTGACTGATGATGAAAATATTCATTAGTTACAGCCCTAAAAAAGGCCTCAATGGGTTACGGGAAAAAAGGCTGTTTTAACTCTGCTTTTCCCTTTGCTTTTGCCCTTCTCAGTGAAGGGGATGTCAACAGTTGTCTGCAACCTATTTCACTACATACCTGTATATTCATAGCCACGAGGTTTCCTGTGACAGTCGTGACAATGCCCTCCATCTTACCCTGTCATTCTTCAGAGCGAGTCACCTCTGCTGTCACCAACACTGCCTTTCCCAGACATTTCGTGCTGTTGTGTACACCTGGGGACGCCTGGCCGGTGTGCTGCTCAACAATGTGCAAACATGAAAAGGCACATCAGGGTAATTGGTGCTCGCCCAGCACGCGCTGCTCGGCATAATCAGTATCTCGGTGCTTCACGGCAGCAGCTATTCAAGTCCAAGGAGGGATACAATGAGAGAGAGAGAGAGAACCAAAGAGCGAGAAAGAGAGAGATGGAGGCAATCAGGGCGCTGCATTCACTGTCAACACCACAGTGAACAAGCCAAGAACACTCTGGGAACTTGTTCCAGCTGGCTAGATATTAAGCGCTCTGTCTGAAAAGTCCCCTCACACCATCACACACAAGGGTCACAGAGCCCGGCCGGACCACCACGCCAATCTGAGCCAAAACACTATTCCACCTTTTTCTGTTCCCCCTGCAAGCCTGTAAATCCACCTCCTTATGGCTCCTGCAGGTGGAAAAACAATTTTCAGGCTGGATTTCGATGTTTACCAGTTGTGGATTTTGCAGCTTGTTAAAGGTTACTGCAGAGCATATGTGGCAGGTGTTTCGCAGCCCTGCATGGGTCTACTCTGTGGTTGTGGAAGCCAGCTTTAGACTGGAAAATATTTTTCTGTTTAGGCGTGGATCAGTGGACTGGAGTGGATTCTCCAGAAAATTGCCAGCGCAGTAGATGAATTGATTGCATTTTTCTGACTCCCATGATGGAAAATCTGGCCGTGATGTGTATCCGTGATGTAAACAAAGCGTTGGCATAATCCAAACAGCCTCTACGGAATTCAGTCTGAACACAGTTTTGATACGCTCTTGTTTACAATAGTGGGGATTTTTATTTTTGGCTCATAGCACCAGTTTATCATCATTATCATTATCTCGGCTTCCAGCCATCTTGTGATTACTTTCACGCTTAAACAGCAATTGCCTATGCGGTCTGATGTAGGTTTTATCTCTCTCTCGCTTGCAAGCTCCTTTCACGTATAGGGTTTTGTTTGCACAATATTTCCCACACTGTTTCATTAGCCGGATCGCTTCGCAACAGGCCGTAAACATATACTTAAGATCACCCAGGATTGAGATGGAGACAATAGCATAGTATTTCAGTCTGATGCCAAGTTTTGAAGGCAGCTCATGAGGGCTGACTCTCAAAGCAATTGTAAATGTGAGAGTTAAAAATTCAACAGGAACGTATATAAGAGAAGGTGCAGCCCACATGTCTTTCATGATATTATAATTTACTTTGAGCCTTTGATTGTGCATGCTGCTCAAAGTCTCATCTAAAATGTAGAAAGGTGGTTGGCATCCTTGTGAGCAGTACTACGCGTGTGTGTGTGTGTGTGTGTGTGTGTGCGTGTGTGCGCGTGTGCGTGTGCTGGCTAGGGACTGTGGGGTTTTGATGTTCCTCTGGTTGTCTGAACCTCTTGCATCAAGCTGACTATAGGGGGGGGGGTTAACTCCTTTCATGTTGAGGACTGTCAGTCATTGTTTCCAGTAGGTATGGAGTTGGCCTGGCACCAGATTTTGCTGTGAACTACATGGCTTCCCTCTGGACAAGGTTGGTGAGCTGAATCTGTTAGATAAGAGTTTCGGGGCAAGGGCTGCATTAAAAGTCCACAGTGTTTTTGCTGGAGTCGAGCCCACATATAGCCGCGGGCTAAAAAGCTCCCACATCCACTGGCAAAGCAAGAAAAATCCTATTTGACAACCTTCGGGGTGAATGATTCAATTGGTTTTTTGGAATTATTCGCATCTTCCACAGAAAGACAGGTTAACAATTATGTCCAACTTAGAGTGCCAAGGCTCAGTCACGGTACAATGAGCACGTGTTTACTCAGTTTTGATATTCCCCATGCCTGATGGATCCCTGTGGGGCAACATTATAGAAGTGTCTCCCCTCTAAAACTATTTTAAGCGCTTTCCAACAGCCCATAAACACAGCTAAATATAGGCTTGTCTGTTACTATGGACTTGGCAGGGGCTGCGAACAGTCAGAGCACTGTGCAACAAGGCCACAGGAATTTCTGATGTTCTAATATGAAAACCAGGGGGCCCCTTGTGGACGTAAGCTCTGGGTAGGCCTGTCACCAAGGTGCAGGCGAGCTGAGTGGAAAAGCAAACTTCTCTCTGATTTCACAGGGCTGTTGGAAAAATTGCAAATAGAATCATGGCTCCTTCACAAAGCTGGATGGTCAGAGCGAGTACCCCTAGCCTACAGCTACAGATTCATATTTCATCATGGTTTCTACTATATGATGGTGTGTATTATACTGGAGGACATTAAATCACACATCTGGTTGCACACAAAAAATCATATTTAGCTTAATTTGAATGAGCAATGCAACTGAAAATCTTGGCACCATCAAGTCACAATGCATAACTGTGTAATAACTCTAATATTATTTTATGCCAAGACTCAAAAATACAGGCTAGCGTTTAAAGTGAAGTATATTATTTTGCCATAACATTAAATATTCATGACTAAATAAGCAACGATCAAAGCTAAAGTTGGGAAAACACGTCCTTAGGTATTATTCTTTGAGTGTAACACAGAACAACAGACTTCAAACGGGTGAGAAAAGCTCAGACAAAAACACAAATATAGAAATATGTAAATTAACCCAAAACGGGTTTAACCTTGGTAAAAAATAGGGGGTTTAATGTACAATCCTGTCATTCACAGAAAAAATAAATAAAAATAAATATTGTGGAAATAGGTTTCCAGGGCCTTTAGAGACTGCTGAGTTTAGACATTGCAGTCACGAAATCCTTCATTATTCCATATTTAGAGGCAAGTCTCCAAACTCCCATGTAACTGCAGCCGTGACTGTGCATGAATAGAGCAGAAAGACCTGCAGAGCCAAAATGAACTGCTCATAAAGTGTTGCATTGTGCATTATCACCTGGGCTTGCCAGAGTTTATCTGTATACTGTAAAGAAGTCCACGGAGAGACTTCACAATGCAAAATATTCCCGCTCTGCAAAAATGTTTTATTCATGCTCAGGCTTTGCAGGGCCTGATTGCGTGTCCTGGAGTTTTTGTTTTTCGGTTGTTGCTTATTTTTTTCTCGCCTTTTCCACATTGTTTGTTGTTTGTAACTTGGACAGAATAATGCATTACAATGTCTGCCATCAAACGTCTACTGCGGTGCTGACAACGGTGCAGATGCTCATTAGGAACGGCGTTCAACCCTGGTGGGCTATTGACAATGGAAGCTAGTGCCCTACCTGAACGACCTACAGTCAATGAGGAGGTTTGAGCCATATACTGTACTGTTGTGCTATCCGAGTGTGTGTGTGTGTGTGTGTGTGTGTGTGTGTGTGTGTGTGTGTGTGTGTGTGTGTGTGTGTGTTCGTGCGTGTGTGTGTGTGTGTGTGTTTGAGGTGTGAAACGTATCAGCATACCATACTGAAAAGTGAAAACACCTCACTTGCACTTACTTAAGGCACCTAATATCTAACCATACTGCCAGAACGCTCGACTCAAATTCACATAGACTAGTGTGTTTATGTGTGTGTGGCTTTTTATGTTGTGGAAATTAACTGGAATTCCTCGTTACCTCTCAGCGTGTCACTCCCACCGCTCTCAAGGTGAGAGCGTATTTAAATTTTCCATTCCATTTGTGAGCTGCCGCGTCCTGATAATTCACAGTTTGCCTAGTGGCGGCTGCCCCTCTTCACTGAGTACCGTCTTCATTATTGACTCAGGAAGGCTGTTTGGCTAACGTCCCACCACCCATGGTGACTCATAGCGAGCTGCTCAACTCTCTTCTGTTCCTCACTTCACACCGAGCGATCCTCCCCAGCTCCACTTTTCACTTAATCTCACCTACTTTACACACACACACACACACACACACACACTGCTTTTAAAAGAGTTGAAGGTTAAAGTAATCACATAAGCATCTGTACACTAAAAGGGTTTCTGTTGTTTCCTCTCTGTACTGCACTGCATATTAGATCCAACCGTGTAATTTGGAATCCAAGGATCGGTCACATGCTGATTGATTTTCATGTTTAAGTTACTATTATCAAAATGCCAAGTTAGGCTGATATTGATATCAACATTTCATTGATTGGATTTAAGTTGTTCAATAGTGGATAACCAGCACAAAAAAATTACATAAACATATTTGTTATCCAGTAACACTATTATTTATCCCGACTTACACCCATAACTGGATGACACATAAACTTAGAATGATTGAAAGTGTTACATGCAAATGATATAAAATATTTCTTCAAAGTAAAACATAAAATTCTAGAAAAAGTTTACAGATTACCCTTTTCTAATGTATTGCTATCTTCTCATAATGACTTACAATCAATTCTTGTGTCCATGTACTGCTTGTATTCTATTGGAAGGGGGTTAAAGTAATCACACACACACTGTCAGTTAATTTAAAAAGGCATCCAGTAATTGTCACATATGAATTGAGTGGGCCCATTTTCATTTTGCATGGACTCTGTGTACTGGGGAAAACTGATTCTGAAATACTTCAAACATATTTTTGCCAGTACATCTTTCAGAAGCTAAAATTGGCCCAATAATACCATGGGACAATGTTTGGGCTGCAATTATTCTTTTTCCTATTACTTACCTCCTGCATTTTAAGCAACCGCTGACAGCTCATTATTTAGCTACACTGACTGAAGCCCAGTCTTTTATTTCCGCAATATTTCTGTTTAGATAAAAGATAGTTTAGATAAAAGATAGTTCCTGAGACAGATTTACACACACACACACACACACACATTCACATCCACAGCCTGACTTTGCCAGGGGGGCTTGCAGGTGAGAGTGACTGAGGCAAGTCATCGCCCTTGTCTCATCCCATCACTTGGCCAGACACTGTGTCTCTGACAGCCTCATCAAGCACACAATGAAGACAGTGAGACAGTCTGGGGGTGAAGGAAGAGGTGAGATCTTCATCAAACCGCTCCAGGGGGAGGGGGGGGGGGGGATTGTACAGAATGCCACAGCCGCAGAGGATGATGGGAAAACGTACATCTTGCAGACCATTAAACACCACAGGAGGTGCAATTACTCAATCACTTTGTAACAAATGAAGAAAAAAAATGCGTCGCTCTTGTGAGGATTAAATCCCCCTGCTGTATTAACCCCACAAAGAGCTTCAGATTCCCGCATAAAGAGAGGCCATTGGAGGTCAGCTGCACGGTGCACGGGCAGACAGGGGCTCATTTCACGGCTGATGATGATTGCCTTCATAAATAATGTCAGTGTTTGGGGTTGAACTGAATGCAATATTCATGGCCCCGAGGCGTCTGGAAAGGCAATGCAATGCGGATTCCTTGAGCGTGGCAGAGCAAAAATAAATAGAAAAAAGAGGTTGCACAAACTCCCTTCACAGCTGTAATGCACAAAACATTTGCTTGTGTGATACAGCTTGATGTATTGGTCAATAGTCGAAAGATAAGTGAAAAGCTCAGAAGTAAAAGGGATTTTAGGCTGCAAGTTGTCTCAATAAACGCTCTGTCTTTTCCCATATCCCCTCATACATTCTTTTTTTTTCTTTCTGTTTATTCATTCCCATCCAAAAAAAAAAAAGCCCACAGCTCTATTCCAATCGTGCTCCGCGATGACAAAGCAGATTCACAAAGCAAACAACTCCCTTCCCTGTTCTGTTCTGTGCTCCGTCTTTGAGGGATGTGCCAGTTTTGCCTCTTGTTTCTCCACTGTTGTTTCTACTTGGAACAAACAGCCGCTCAGGCTTGAATACGCTAGCATCGAAGAATCAATATGCTGTATATTGCAATGGCATTTTCGATTCACTAACTCTAACTCAATTAAATGTACCATATTTTTTAAGATTGCCACCGAGAAATGTACAAGTCATTGATCTCACTGCATACATTATACACTTTCCCTCTTGCATATATAGTATACGAACACCCACTCATACACTCACACACGCGTACCATTTCCAAATCCATTCTCATGTTCTATTTGAGCTTTTAATAGTGTATAAATATACGTTATAGTGTGCTGCATATGATACTCAAGCGTTGTTCCTAAAAGTTTTTTTGAGGTCGTCCTGGCTTTGTTCTATAAACATATCCCCCCTCCACTTTAATGTCCGCCATCATCCACAGTCGGCTGCTTCTACATTTATGTAGAGTATTTTATGTATCCTTTTTTCATTAGCACATCAAGTGCATCTAAAAGCACAAGCGCCGCAACCTCGTTTTATACACCGTACTTCTGTCATTTGATTTTTTTTCTCTCCTGTTAAAAGGTCTCCTCAGAGAATTGTGGCTGTATGTGAAGTAAATAAAATTCATAGGCCAACTGCCATCAACATGTACACCACTTTTATTTAACCAGGTCAGGTCCCATTTCAAGTCAATTCTCTGAGCATTCATGATACGTTCAAGTAAAGTCTCAGGTCACTCGTAACAGGTCAAAAGAAAGTTTGAAGTAGCTAAAGACAAGGTTGTTTCGCAAGTCTTCATGGACAAATTGAAAGTCAAGATCTCGTCAGTTCTCATGTTTGTGAAGTGGAATCCGAGTCTCAAATCTTTAGCTCTGCCGAGGTCAAACACATTAGCAGAGAAATGACCTGACCGCTCTTACATTTACAACCATATCACCAACTCCTCAAGCACGGAGCGCCTCGGCCTCACTCTTCAAGGTAAAAAAAAAGAACAATATTGGCAATTACTGTGGGATGATGGGAAGTTTGCTGACGTCTCCCCAGAGAATGACTGCAGCAGGTCGGAGCTCTCCGTGAGGAGAAGCGCTGAGAGCAATCCTCGCTGAGAAAGGTGAAGATTGAAGGAGAAAGAAAGAGAAAATGGGGAGGAGATTATAGAAGAAAAAAAGGCGGACAATAACAAAAGGGAGGCATAATTGTGACAAGGTTTGGCGGTTTTGTGGGACCAGCAGTGGCATGGCTCTTGCTCTCGGGCACATAGTAGGGGCATTGTCTATGTTTCACATCCTGACAAAGAGCCTGGGAAGCCTCCACGGTCCACCACCCCAAACCACATGACCAGGGATAGATGTTGCACTAATGCTGCCCACACAAGCTCGCCAGCTTTCTTTTCTCTCTCCCTCTAAGGACTTTGACAAGTTCTTTTTTACTCTCGGAAATTGTGTTTCTTATATTTCTGTGTTATTTGAGTTAGAAAAAAAAGAGTTCATGTTAAAGTAGCTACAAGGGACTTTCAGTTTGTGTTCATTCTTGCACTCCCGTTGGACAAACGCGGTAGTTGTTTCACTACGCTGGCTGTTGTTCCTGGGTGGGTGTACCCATGACAAAGGCATTAAGAAAAACTATATAAAAATAGCATTCTTTGCACTGATGGTTTTGTCTTCTGTTACATGTCATTTATGATCATCAGAGGAAGAATTAGACTGTTTCAGAAACATTTAAAAAAATCCTCATAAATACCTTTAAGTATCAGACCAACAGGATTTTTTTCTTTTCCACAGCTAAAACAACAAAAACGCCAACATTTTCTTTGACTGAGACATCTTTTTATATTTCCACAGTAAAATGAGAGGAATGACAAGAACCCTAGTCATTATTGTCCGTTCATTTTCTACAGCTCACCGTGGCAGACAATTATGTTTCCCCCAGCCACTGCCATCGCTCACTTACACAAAAACACCAAACAATATCACGTAGAGATGAGGTGGAGAGCCACTGTAAATGTAGTCCCATTTCCGTTCTGTCACCAGATATCTGAGCCTAACGTGGTGAAAACATGTTTTTTAGAAGAAGCTGTGCCTCTGTGATGGTGTATCCCTGCCTTGACCACTCTTGTTTCTCTGTTAAATCGATAAAAAAAGAAGAAGAGAAAAACAGAAATGGAGGAGAGTTTGTGGGTCTGAGAAAAAAAAACGTAGCTTGAATTCCAGAGATTACTTTTTTTACTGGGGAAATGTCAAGGTGGATAACATTACCTATTATCTATCCGGGGTTCAGGCCCAGACTTGGCAACCAATGAATTGGCTATTAATGGATGGACAAGAAGAGAGGCGTCAGTGGGCGAAAAAAAAAGAGGTTTTCCACTGTAGGTCCATTTTGGTCCTGTGGTTTTTTCCCCCCAGCTCTTGGAATGTGTTCAGATTTAGTGTACCAAATTGAAACTGAGCTTTGTGAGACACAATGGTTAGTTTGTTCTTAAATCCGAAGGGTTGAGTTTTCTCATACATTTACTGTGATATTTGCAACAATTAAGAACAGTTCAATTGTAACACCGTGTAATGAATATGCCTCTGCAGATTCTGGAGGGAAAAATGAAATAAATTGGAAAGCTGATGTAGAATTCTTAATATTTAAAACAACTTTTGTTGTATGAGCAAATCGGCAAGCTTATGAGAACAGGCTTTCTCATCTGCTAAGGAAAAATGGGCCTTTTAAAAAACTAATTGTGTAGTTGTTAGTCCCCAAATCATTGGTCACTGGTATTCCTTTTGCTGTTCCTACCTTTTTTTTTCTTCCTGAAAGGCATATCACTGACTAAGTGTGCTTTGTCATTGTCAACAGAGCTGTTCCATAAGAAGCCATTATAGTTAAAGTTATGACCAGTAATATGACAGAATGACAATTGAAAGCAAAACATCTGAAAAACAAAGATTATCATAATTATGTTGCCTCACTTTGTCTTTTTTATTATTACGACTGAATCCTGTGGACAGATAAAATGACAGCTATTTAATATAGTGGACATTTTGTAAGCAAATGTATTAACCAGATATGAAAATAACATAATGGACTAGAAAATAACACCGCACAGCCTTTCCGTTAGGCTATTATCCATATCAAAACACCTCAGATTGTATTGTCTTGCTTAGGCTGCGTCTACACAAGCTTAAAGGTCACTTGTGTTTACATTGTATTTCAGTTTTCAAAGTGTGTATGTATACCAAGGTAATTTGCTGATATTGCTGATTCAACTGTTGCTTTGACATTTTACTATATACAGTATGGAGTCATGTTGTACAATTTCAATGGACACCTTCCAGCAAATTGGAAACAAATATTCCCTGAGTAGCCTACCTACTAGCATTGTAAAGTCTGTTTCTAAAAAATCAGCTAGTGTCAATCCACTGGGTGAGAATGCCTGTCGAAGCCCCTGTCGTTGACTCTTCTCTATTGGGAACTGGGTATTAAGATAAGCTAATTATTCCCTCCCCATAAAGGTACAAACAGATCGGACATGGGTGGGTGATACAAAGCCATGTCAGCAGTTGGCAGGCATCACTATCACTAATTGCAGCATCTGTCCCGGTGAGGGGGTAGAGAAAGCTGCTCCAGGTACAGCCATCCAAATGCCAAACCTGATTGTATCGCAGCCTGTCAGATAACAGCTAGGCTCCACACCACCAGCACACCTGCTTTTTCCTTAACTCACTGTCAGGAACTATAGGTTTAAAATCCCCACCCTGCATTGTTTTTATTCAAAATCTCCGTCCATCTTTTACGGTCAACCTTTTGGTCCAATTTTGAGTTTGGCTTCCCACAAATCGGATCACATTTGCGTCTGCAAATAAGCCGTCTGAGCAAGTATTTCCCCAACTAAGACTGATGTGCGCTTTGACCACCAGTCACACACAGAACAGTAAAAAGCTACAAAGCCAATTCAAGTTTTCCTGGAGCGTGCCAGCACATTTCATTTGGCCCTCTTGTCACATGAAATTTCTCCGTCTGTCACCGCGCAATGAGAGGGAGAGAGAGAGAAAGAGAGCTCCAGCTTCTGTCACCATGCCACACCAGGGGCATACTAATATCAGCTCAGTCCAGCTGCCCTCCACGCTCGGATGGATGAGCTTGATTATGAAACATTACAGAGCCTCCCTGTCTGCCGATGCAAACCGCTGAACTGTGTCTAAAAGGTGACTGGCCAGCCACAATGCTGGGAGATGCCGGGCCAATATGCAACAGCGTAGGATGGATGCCGTCTCTTGGCTGTCTGATTGCTTATTAGTCTGCCGAGATCTAAAAGTTGGCTGATGGTGCCTGCTAGAGTGCAATTTCACCTCAGTTTATTTGAGCAAATTTGTCTTGACTGCCAGAGTGTTCAATAAACTGACCGATGTGCAGACATTAGCAGCTGTAGTGTGTGTAGAGTGAGTATGTATTATTGTGACAGCATACACTCATATTTATATCAGTTCTCTTTCCTATATTTCTCCAGACCCCACTTTCTCTACTTCTAGTCTTTTGTTGAACAGCCTCAGGAAAAAAATGAATTGTTCCCCAAAATTGAAAAATGTTCAACTTGCACAAATGTGTGTTTTCTCTTCAATTCGTGCCCCCTACAGCGCCTGGTTTCATCCATTTCTTTACATCTTTGTCTCGACTTTGAGTCACCTTTCAAACTCACTTGATATTCCGTGTGAACACACCTTACCGCCCAACAACTCCTCATACCAATTAATGTCAACAAAATAGATAATTTGTCATTGGCCTTTAGGATGACCTTTGACATTTTGAAAACTGCATGTGTGTTACAAGAAGACCAGGGTCCTCTAGAGTAAAAGGCACCAGTATTGGTAGAGAATTTGATGTGAACCGTGTTCTTCCTTGTAAAAGTCAAATGCTTTGTTGACCCAACCTTAAAAGCTCTGCTTAGTGGAACTGCAGAGTCCTTACACATAACATATAGACATTCAATCCACTGTTAATACAGAGAACTGTTGATTCATGGAGTTTTAAGTGCTTGAACGAACAACCAATGCTGTCATGATTTTGGCAAGGTCAGTCTCCTCACACCACCACTGCTGGCTATGTCTGCCTTATAATACTATTAATTTAAAAAATGGGCACAGATGTGTCCTTGTACTGACATGGTTTTATGCTTTTGGAGTGATATGTTTTTTTTAGAGTTACATAACGCCAGCGCAGCTAGCCAATACCTTGGAATGACATCACCCTTGGAATAACTAGAACCTACTGTACCTTTCTCTTTGGTCAGCAGCAGGTCAAAGTGTTGCCAGGCAAATGCTTTCACGTCCCTCATTACGAGCACCAATCATAAATACACAGAATTTATGGATTTCATGAGGTGGTGCACAGAAATGTCAAGGGTGTGCTTGTTTGGTGCTTCACTGGTAAGCAAACAGGCATTGTGAGGAGCCTGCTGAGAGGCCCTGGGTTATTGCAGTGTCAACACTTTTAGGAAGATGGATGTATACTTTGAAAAGAGAGCGCAGTAGGCCTAATCAAGCCATTAGATTGCAGTTAACAAAAAGGTCAGTGATTTCAAGCTAGACATGTTCTAACCAGTTCCACTGGAGACACATTAGGGGAGACTGAGGGAGAAAGACGAGTGGGGTTTACTGTTTAGCAACCCGGTAGACAACTTAATGAAAACTGGGCTGTCTTTGGTTGAAAAGTTTTTATATGCATTGAGATCACATAACATTTTTTTTAAATTAACAGCATGTTGACTATAATTCAATGTGCAATAGTGATCTCCTTCATATTCATATTTACTGTATGCGTTTGTAATAACAGTTTTATGGGACCTTGACGTCTAAAAAGCCATTTTCAGGCACATTCAGTCCAGTTTAACTCCCAGTTGTTTTTTGACCCAATATATGCTTACAGCCAGGGATGCTGGAAACTCTTCCTCTATTGGGTCATTTCTAATGAAAACTGGAGGATTTTCTTTTATCATCCCAGAAGAGTCAACAGACTGCATAGTAGAGGGTAATCCGTCCCCAAGGCTGCTGCAAAGACAGGCGGATATTGTGTTGCCGTCACTGCTGTGCTGTCAGAGCCGGTGCTGCCTGCTGCTGCTAGCCCCCGGGCATTGAGCTGAGATACGGAGATGTATGAGGGTTGGAGGGGTTGCTTTAAATTTTCCAAGAGGAAGGCCAATGTGCCGCTAACAAACCGTGAGGTCTGAACGTGCTGCGTCAGCAGGATTGTGGGGGACACTTAAGGATCAAAGCTCAGCAGAATGTCCTTTGAATTCTGGAGGTGTAGACCTGTAGGCCTACACCCTACGAGACGAAATTCAAAGCGAAAAAAGTTTGGAGGAAGCTGCAATGATAGATTTTTGTGCGTGACTGTGTGATTGTATTCATTACCGTCTCCCTTGTGGGCAATTTGATTCGAGTACAGAGTGTCACAGAGAATAAAAATGTGATGTGAACGTGCTCCAGCCTATAACAACACTCTGGAAACATCCTCTGTGGCAGCCTGGGGTCTTCAAATGGAGACCCACACATTTATATATACAGTCCTATGATTCACTCCCAGGTAGAAGTAATCTCACACACTCTGTCATGTTCTGACAAACCGAGAGGGAGGCTCAGTTGTCATTTCCACGTCAGCAGCTCTTGTAATCATTTTGCAAGTGTGTTTGTGTTTTCCTGCGTATATAACTTGTGTCAAGAGGGTTTATGCTTTTGAGAAAAAATATGGCATCTAGCTTTTAATTAAAGCGTCACTCTGTGGATGTGCTTCTATCTGCTGAAGGACGTCACTGCTCATTTTACATCCTACGCAGCTAGAAAACAGCTGACAAATATACTTTACCGGCACCAGCATTAAAGCAGCATTACACCTAATAAGATTAGATAAATAACATAATACATAACACCATATTGAACTGGGCCAGGAATAAAATGTAGAAAATAGTCCGCCCCCTTGTAAAAAGAAAAGTGAATTTATTATGATTACAAGATCTACAATACACTGAAGAAAAATAGAAAAGCATATGCTCTTCTAATCTGCCAGTGTATTAGGTACACCTTAGCTGGAATTAATGCAGTGAATTAAATCCTACCTTCAAGCAGCTTATCCTCTTCAATTTCGCTTTGTGTGTGTGTCAGGGAGATTTAAGGTTTTGCCCCTCTAAAACATTAGAAAAACCTTTCAAGATAATAGGATACATACGGCAAAACAAAAGTCGGAAAAACTTACCACGCCACTGTCAACATCAACACACAAACAGCTTGGCGCTACAAAAGCTTAGCATTTAAAGCAAAGCAGTGTTATTTTTAGTTGTTTTTTCTAGTTATATAATTACACATTTTACAAGCATGGCTGGGATTCATTGAAAAGGCCTGTGGTTGCTGTTGTGATTGAGCAACCAGCCAGAGTCTACTTACTGTCACTGATTTTTTTTTAATTTGATTTGACATCCCTCATTAGTAATTAATTAGCCCGGACAACCAACAGGAACGACACTGCTGATTCCTATCACCACCTCCGCCTGATGACGAGAGTAGAGGTCGCCCCTTTTCGTTCTTGGGCCAAGGGCAGCCATTTTTTTTTTTTTTTACACAGTGTTGCAGTGTTACACCGTTCAGCATCAAACAAACTGACGCTGCACATGATTGCACATTTAATGTACCACTGATGGGCTTCCATCGTGAAAGATGTATACCAAAACCGCCAAAGTTAAAAGAGTGTCATTTCATGTTTGCCAAGCCGCGCTGCATCATACAGAAAGTGCCACGGTGATGCTTGCTTAGCAGTCGTGATTTATCCTGTGTGACAGTGAGAGCTTCTGTGGCACCTTGCCCGACCCGAGCCTGTAGTCACTGTCAGTGCAAGCCTTGCGTGATACTTTTGGGTTGCCAGTCCAGGGAAGAATCCTCCTGCTTCTGCTTCCCCCTTACACACAAACACATTTTTCTTGATTGGATGAGACGCTACCCTTTACAATCCATCCCATTGTTGCAGGAAACAGGCAGTGTACAGCATGTAGTCTACAGGGGCAATTCATCCTGCTCATCTGCCCACTTCTACTTTCTTGCTCTCTTTTCCCCTAGGTCACATCCAGACCAGAAGGATTGCTCCATTCTTTTTAGACCCGAGACTTGAATTCCTGTGGGCACCATTACGGTCCCTTTCCCCCTGGTCATTTATTTTCCTTTCAGCAGTGGAAGCTGAGACCCACATCTCTTCCCCCATCCTCCTCCTCCTCCTTCCTGCTGCCTAGCCTAGCCTCAGCCATGAACTCTGTAAACACAGGCGCTTTGTCTGCAGCTGTTGTGGTCAGTCTGTGTAGCGTAACGCCAAGCCCTTTGCCGAGCATCGGATTGTGTTTTCGGCCTCGACCGAAGTTAGTGTGGATTGCCACTTTGGTTGATCCAGACCAAGAGGGCGGCAAAATCGACAAAAGCCACGCTGACTGGAGCTGTCTGTGGCTTATGTATCCTCCAAATACTCCAAGGCTTAGTTTATGGTGGTTTTGTCTTCATTTTACTGCGGTCTTAGTGTCATGGTTGCCAATTGTGTGAGCCTTGTACCGCCTACTGGAATAGCAGCAGCACTTTCATTTGATTTTATTTCAATTGAATTCAAGTTTCTATTATAGACTCACAAGCTGATGGACACACTGACAAACAAAAGCCCAGAGATAAAAAACATCCCATATACAGCCATGTTAGCAGCTCTGTGAGGCTGCATTTACTTGCAGGCGTCCTTACAGCCAAACGCTGATGTCACTAACATTCTGGACTATGCTATCATGTTTGGGTTTTTTTAAAGATATTTTTTGGCATTTTTATGCTTTATTGATAGTGTAGAGACAGAGTTGAAATGGGGCAGAGAGGGGAGTGACATGCAGAGAACGACCGCGGGCTGGAATCGAACCCAGGTCTGCTGCTGGCCGAGGCCCATGGGGGGGACGCCTTACCAACTGAGCTAAAGGCGCCCCCTTACTATGCTATCATGTTTAACGGATATGACGTTCACCATCTTAGTTTGGCATGTTAATATTTGCACTAAACCAAAGTGTTGGACAGTTTACACTCATGGTGGTCCTGAACATAAAGTTATTTCAACTCATCTCAAGGGTGACATCAACGCTTGTACTAAATATTGTGCTAATACATCCAGTACACAGTTGAGATATTTCCCTAGATACGGTAGGCAACATGAAAATTTGATCGGCTGGTGGCTGTAGACCAGTCAAATAGGCTTCAGCCTCTCTACAGAATATAAATGTTTGAACAAAATTGCATGCCAATCCATTGAGTAGTTAGATACTGAAGTCAAGTTGTTTCTGTGTGGACCAAAGTAGGGGTTAAAAATGGCCAAAAAAGGCTAAAAATCCGGGATTGATTCATGTCAGAAGTTAACGTGGATACTGCAACTGCGAACGTGATAACACAGACAGCAACACTAATGGTTTTTAGGCGCTGACATTCACTCTTTGCAATTATCTACCCTACATTCAAATATGTCATTTTATTTAGGCACTTTGGAGATGTTGATGGAGCCTGCTCAAATTAGTTTTTAAATGAATCACACTCCTGCAACAGATTCACCCAGGGTCCGGGTTGTTGTCCCCTCTTACCTCTGCTGTGAATGTTTCTTCATTCAATATAGCGCAGCCCAACCAGTGGCACACCATTCACTATAATTATGTCTTTCCAATCAAAAACCCAGACAGCAATATGTTCCCCGGCTGTGGATAACAAAATTAAATGAATTTGTGATCAAGTTTATTTTCTAATGGAAACAGGTAGATGAGTCACCCTCCTCTTGCATATAGTAGAATTACTGCCTGCCATTTTGCATTCAGTACCACAGGGAGACGTACCCGGGAAACGTAATGCATCAGATACTATTCACTGTGATTTATGCGTCTCCCTGCGCGATCGCGGCGGCATGATGACACTCATATTTCATATTAGCCTCTACGTAAATGGAAGGTGCATTAGAAATTGACAGTTTTGTTGCAACATATAGTTTCTTTGGAACTTTTGTCTGAAATTGCAGCTGCGTGGTGTTCTTTTGCACCGCAGGGACAAAAACAAGATGACGATTTTAAGAACAATAATTTCACCCGTGAAAACTCTCTTATGTCACGTGGAGATATAAAAAAATAAATAACCTGACTACTGTGACCATGTCCCGCTTGCCTTCTAAAAGATTCATAAGGTTTGTGGACATGTCTACAACTCAGGAAATAAACGAGGTGAGGATGTGACAACTCAAACGATTGGTCTGAGAAGGAACACGCTCAGTTCTGCAGGGAGGGACACATCCTTCTGAGGACCTTGACGGGCTTGATCAATATTATATATAGTGTGAACTGTGAACCTAAAGAGGCACAGTGAGGAAGAGAAAATTGGTCAGTGGCCATTACTCTTTGAGGATTATGTGTAATTTGCCCTTTAAGATGCACATGTATTTTATCAGTGCACTCAGATGTCATAAACTTAATGCAAAAGGCCCATTAATATGAGCACTGGCAGGCAAGCCCAACGTTTTCCTCTGATTTATCTGTGGTGGTATAGGAAGGGAAAAAAACTAATAGCTTATCCTATATTCCTGCACTGCATCAGTCATAATTCTCAAGCTGGCACCTTATTCTCCAAGCGTTTAATGGATACAGAGTTTTATAATTTATCCCCTTCTTAACCGCAACGTTACCTGGATTCAATTTCAGTCCCAGTACTTTGATTACGTCCCTGTTAAGTACCACAATCTGATTTTTTCCCAATTATGTAAGGAATGAATACAAATGGGCCGACTGAGAAAAAGACAAAGCTGCAAGAAAAAGGGAGGGCGGAGGTAGGGAGCTATAACTAATTGTGTGTGTGTGTGTGTGTGTGTGTGTGTGTGTGTGTGTGTGTGTGTGTGTGTGTGTGTGTGTGTGTGTGTGTGTGTATCTTTATCTGAGTCTGTATCGTCATGTTTGGCTGTCAAAGCCCTGGATCTCTGAGTTCCCATGTGCTCATAGGGCCCGTTGCCTGTCACTCCTTTGTCAAAACTGGAGCTCATTTGTGGAATACGTTAGGCCTTCCTACCGTGGCTGAGATGCCAGTCTCCAGTGTGTTGAGTGTATGATCAAAAGCAGCAATGTACAGGACACAGGCACGTTGCTCGGTGTCACCCGGCGATAACCCCTCATTTCTCCTGCCAGGCTGGATTCCACTCATATTTCACAAGCAAACTCTGGGCCTCGCTTGCTCATCTCTCCGCTGCGCTTCATATGAAATAATAACCTGTCCGAGATTGTAGGCTGTGTGCACTTTCCATGCCCAAACTACGGCACCTCGCTTTGACAGCGCCACTGATATAACACAAATCTGATCATTAGGCGGTGGTGGCCTGAGGTGAGGGAAGGTTGAGGCTTGCAACCAGTGGTGGAAGGCATATTTATTTATCTACATGTTACTTTATTTACTGATGTCGACTTCAATACTGTATTAAAAGGAGCTAGGTCTAATACTTCAAGCTGCTGAGATGTTTGTATAGGAGTTACTCTGGCTGACACGCTTCTCTGTCACTTCTCCCCTTCCTGTTTGCTTTTGCGTGATAGTTAGTTAACTCATCAGACTGTTCTCATTCTTCTCATAACAATAAATTATGTTTTTTTGGCTGTGTCAGAGAAGTGAACATTTTCTAAGGTATATTCTCAAAGCTGAATTAGCAAACTTTCTTCACAGGGAAATTGGATCCCTGGAACACTGTTTGAAGTTAGAAATAAGCTACCTTTAAAGGTGACTGTTTCACTATTGTGGGTTACAGCAGCAGGACCCACTGTTTTGCAAACTGCATAGTGTACCTTTATATCCCTATTGATTTAAACAAACAAAACCGATAAGCACTGAAGCGTGATACAGTTTACAGTTTGCCATTCCGGGTCAAACACCTGCCAAACAAAATTAAGTTCCTACCTTTATACCTTTGGACATGTAGGATCACCCACTGCCCACACAGTAAGTAACCTACCACACATAAACATCACATTTGGCTTGCAGGTCATTTCAAATCTTAATCCATGGTCCACTCACTCACTTTCTTTGGAGGAGCATACAATTGCATCGCACCATCTTCAACTTCAGTCCCAGGATAATAAGATGAACTGACTCCATCCACTGAGCGAGAGACCATTAGATGTGGTTGAAAGCCCAAGAAAAGGCCAGTATAAGTGTAACTCAGTCAAGCTTTGCCTGGATAAATGAGCCCCCCCCAAAAAAAAAAATTCACTCAATACAAAGCTTTTAAAGAGGAGTTGGCCTGGAGTACGCCAACAAAGTGCAAGGCAATAAACTAATTAGAGTGGAGTTTATTGATCCTGAACAGCATGCAATATGTTTTCCTGTACATCGGTTTGAATAAGAAATACAGCCCGTCTGTTCAGAACTATCTCTGGAACAACTTCCCTGGTTTTAAATAAGATGCCAATGAAAAAAGTGAGAGAGCTCGGGTGGTGTTAATCAATGCGGCTGACTAATAAGAACTGATCTCAGTTTGAGTTTGGTGCACTACAACGTTTCAACTAGATGCTAATGAATAATATTGATGGAAAAAAATCCATTCTTGTAAAAATCGTGATTCCTATCTAGAGATTTTGAAATTGATTCATAATTTGCAAAAAAAAAAAAAATCCCATGCATTACAGGCTTCACATTGAAATAGACCTAAAATGTAGATATATAAGACATGGACTTTCATGCCATAATTTGTCACAACACCTCTTAGCACACAGTGGACTGGAGTAGATCCTGAAATCCTCCTTTGAACTGAGAAAATTGGATTTTGCGTTGGGAATCGTCTGGAATTGAGAAATCGATTTAGAATCTAATCGTGAATCGAAATCGAAATCGTGGGATTCCATAAGATTTACATCCCTAATGATGAGATCTTCACCTGATTCCAATATGTCAGACATAGTACTGTGGTACCACTGCTGTCTGTATTGTTGTTTTGCAGAGACATTATAAGTGGATGAAGCCTGAGCAGCAGCAGCAGCAGCAGTATTTGTGCCTTGTGAAGGTCAGCTCTCGGGGGGACAGACAGACTTCAACTGTCTGTCAACAAGCTTGAGGTTGTTGCAGAGAGACCCGGTTCAGAAGGAGTCAGTGTGTTCATCTCTGGAGGATTGTGAGACAGGCGTGAGGATGGATCATCTGGTAGGTTTATGCTGGGAATATATACACCAATATTTATCTATAAGCCTTGGATTCTATCTGCAATGAAGCTTTTGAATTTCATCCCTGCAGTTCCTGTTATTTTGAAGCTTTGCATTGCCCAAGAAGTGGTTTGTTATACAGCGCTGAGTTACTGAGTCTTAGTTCAATTCAGTGAGGGCACAGCACCATCTAGTGTTACATCTAGAATCATTGCAAAATAATGGATTGAATGCACAACATTAGTGACTGCATTTTCAGTATGTTTAATTAATTATCTGAATGCTTCTACTGGGCCAAAGCTTCACCCCCTCCAACTATGGAACGTAGTCAGGTGCAAAAAAATACCTGTTCTGGAGTCTGGAGTTTTTACAACAGTCAATGTTATATCAATAAAGCAAACTAAATCTCCTCTGGTTTTGGTAAAATGGAAAGTATTCAAATGTATTGTTAAACAAAAAACCATTAAGACAAGAGATAAGACTGCATAATTTATTCAAAGAACAATCGAATATGTAACAACTGGTCATATTGCCTTTAAAAAGACAATATTTACAATGTTTTATAACAGTTAAAACAAAGTTTAACGTAACAATGTACAGATACTGTACCAAACCAGCCTTAGCTAGCAGCATGTGTCCTCCAACACTTATCCCTTATTCAGCATGTTCTTTAAAATAATGATATAGCGTAAAGAGCAAATACGTAACTGCTCTTTTTGACTGTTTAAGTTATGTAAGGATTGTAGGTGCCAGTGTACTTCTTACACAGTAACATGTATCAATGAGTTGTAATTAAAATGAGACCACTATTTTCAATAGGTGGTCATATCTGTTAGGAAAATTAAAATTAGATTTGACTCAGAATTGATGTGCAATTACGAAGTTTTTACAAAATCATTCAAGACCTGGAACTTCAGAAATATTTTCAAAGCTTTTTGAACGAGGTGTAGAAACCCCCGCTGTTGCCCAAACTAGCTGGCCTCCTATGTAACAATGCTTTCACAAGGTTTGTGTTTGCAGGCAGTGGTAGCTTAGTTACTGTAGTCTAATAAAAATAGTTGAAATGGTGCCTGTGTAACTTTAGACTGCATGCTTCACTGGTAAAGCCACACAGACAACACATGGATTATTTACATTACACGCAATAATATGAATTAACTCTTCAATCTTCATTGCTTAAATTATGTGAACATTTTTGAACATAAATAAAATCACTGTGGTTTTCAGCCTGTGTTGCAGTCTTTCCAGAGGCACTCCGTTAACCTTTACAGCAGGTTTCTATACAAAAGTGTCAGTGTAGCCTCATAGAAGCATAGTCCACAGTCTCTGTAATACTGCATTTCTACAGTAAAAACCCTTCAAAGAATCTTTATCTTTGAAAAACTAAGACAAATAAACACAACAACTAATGAACGTGTACAGCAACTTTGAAACAGTAGTTTGGGGTTAATGTGGATTATCAGTTTTGCAGGTTGTATGTTGTACATAGCTTAGAAGGACATGATGGTTCTCTGGAAGATATCGACACATTCACGCAGCTCGTCCTCCTTGATGATGAGGGGAGGGGCCAGGCGGATGATGTCACCATGGGTTGGCTTGGCCAGCAGTCCGTTGTCACGAAGGCGTAAGCACACCTGCCAGGCGTCATAGTCTAGGGTGGGGGATCGTTTGAATATAGGTCAGGTTCAGTGACTGCAGGGTAATTCAAACTAGTTTGTCCTCAAGAGGAGTAGCACAAAAATACACACTTAGTCTAGGTCTTGTTTCAATCACTTATCTAATATAAATGAACTAATCCTGCCTCCAAACAATGACCAAAAGAACATCATAAAAGTATTGGTGCTCCAATTTTCAGTACATAGAGACAGTTATGACTGCTGAATTAACCGTCTGAAATTGTTCGATGGGTACAAATTTAACTGTGTAATTAAGGGTGGTAGCATGAATTTACTTTGTACGACCAGTTTATGAGCCACCTCGAGGGGGAAAAAAAATTGTAAACTTTGATAAAAATAGATATTAGAATAAAATGATTTTAGGCTGCATGTTATTTTTAGAGAAGAAAGTTCTAGCCTTCCCTCAGTACACGGTTTGCAATTAAGGAAATACTTTCTTTTGGCACACCAGACCAATCTTGTTTTATTCCCCTCGTTGTGGCCCTTATACTCCGTCGTAATTTCTCACCCTGAGGAACACACTTAAGAAAAGTTGTCCACCTCATCTGCCAAAACTAAACCCTATTAGTGTTTTTTTGCTACCAGATAATGGATTCTAAACGGGGCTGCCGTTTTACAAATGGTTCATTACCGTACCTTTAGTCTCTTTGATGACAACTGCATTAAGGAGGCCTTTCCCTCTGACTGTTGTCACGATGTCTTTGGGCAGTTTTCTCAGCTCAGAGCGCAGCAGCTCTCCCATTCTTTGAGCATTCTGTGCCAGCTTCTCCTCCTCCATCACCTGCAAAACAATATCAGGAATTCAAATTGTTTTGACGTCATGTTATGTTGCAGTGGAAGTTATCTCTATTGAATCAATTAAAAGATAAAAAGTAATGAGTGGTTAAAAGGATGGACAGCCAAGGATGAGCTCATTAAAGTGCACTTTAGCACTGACCTGAAGTGCAGCGATGGCAACCTTACAGGCCACGGGGTTTCCTCCAAACGTGGACCCATGTTCCCCTGGCTTGATGGTCAGCATTACCTCATCATCACACAGCACAGCAGATACCTGAGGCACACAAACACACATCAGTTCAAGCTAAAAAAGGTTTAACGTTTACAACTAACTACTGAGATCAAAACTCCAGTCCAATAAAAACTGGACTTTAAAAAAAATCCCTAAAGATAAAGTATTTGACTGCTGAAAACCAAATCTATAATCACTGGATAAGAAGTGGGACTGAGCGACGCTTACAGGGTACACTCCTCCAGAAAGAGCTTTGCCCAGAATCACTATATCTGGACGGACTTCTTCGTGGTCCACAGCCAGCCGCCGGCCGGTCCTCGCCAAGCCCGTCTGCACCTCATCAGCAATCCACAGCACCTAGATAAAAAAAAACGCAGACTTAAGTCAAATATCAAAGCCCCTGATGCATTGCTTGGTTTGTTGGCCCATATATGCAATCTGGGAGTTTATCCATATCCATGGATTGTGCCATGTTGTACATATCTGTACAAAGTTAAATGTTGTTTTACTTACATTGTATTTGGTGCAAAGTTCCCTGACTTTTTTCAGGTAGCCTTGGTCTGGCACCACCACCCCAGCCTCCCCCTGGATGGGCTCCACCATGAAAGCTGCAACATTTGAGTCTTGAAAGGCTTTCTGTAGAGAGACAGAAAAGAAAAGATTAGTCAGACATTATCTGTGTCTAAGATAACCCTGTCAATAAAAAAAGGTACATGGCATGCTACTTCAGCCAATCATTAAGTTCTTGTGTTTAAACAGTAGCTTCCAAGATAACCTCATTAGCGGACACACAGTCAGCCATTATGTTTACACAGACAAGCACGTCAAGTCAGATAGTTCTGAAGAATCTTATGAAACGAACACTTTCTTAACTTAAAACTTGACAATGTGGTCAAATGAGACATGTAGTGTATATTGTTGGATTTAAAGAAGAGCCCAAAGTCTGGTAAGCAGGGACTGAAACAACTTTGACCTATAATTTTGGCATTTTACCAGGCACTTTGACAGCTGGTTTGGACCCAAAGTGAAGAAACCTTTCCCACTCTGTTATGCGCTTCCCCCTCCCCCCTAGGCGGCTTGTGGCAGAATGAGTCTCAAAAATGTCATGCCAGTGTACATACTCTCAAGGACTGAAATAAACTAGAGCAAATATGGTACATATTGTACTGCACGTCTTGAAATATTTTCTTAAAACCGGTACCTCCAGTGCGGGAATGTCATTGTATGGGATAAGCTCAAAGCCTGGCATGAAGGGACCAAAACCCTCATAACTACTGGGGTCAGTGGAGCTTGAGATGGCTGCCATGGTACGGCCCCAGAAGTTTCCATCTATTAAAACAAGAATGAAAGATGGCATATTTATCATATTGGTCTGCATTGTAAACAACATAAGTTATTAAAAATACACATTTGGGTAAAGAGGACACACTGGACCAACTCCAAAACTGGGATGTAAATACATTCTGGTCACTTACCTGCAAAAATGATTTTGGCTTTGTTGTTGGGAACCCCCTTTACAGTGTATGCCCACTTGCGGGCAAGCTTGCAGGCAGTCTCGCCACCTTCAACACCTAATTTGTAACAAAAGAAAAATAAATGTCAACAAATGCACTTGTGATAACATCTGAGGATTTTTCACAGAATAAGAGGCATTGTGCATTTCCCCACAGTACCTGTATTCATGGGTAACACTTTGTCATAACCAAACAAGCCGGTGACGTACTCCTCGTAGGCTCCTAACACGTCATTGTAGAATGCTCTGGAGGTCAGGGTGAGTTTAGAGGCCTGGGCATTGAGTGCAGCTATGATCCTCGGGTGGCAGTGGCCCTGGTTTACTGCACTGTAGGCGCTCAGGAAGTCATAATACCGGTTGCCCTCCACGTCCCACACATGGATGCCTGGCGTAAAAGAAGAAAATGAATGTAAAACGTTCTAGGAAGGTGTTGGTGATGATTCAGAAGTGGATTAGTAACATTTTTGATGGGGAAAAATCCCAACTCACCCTCTCCCCTTTCTAAGGCCACGGGAAGGGGATGGTAGTTGTGCGCTCCGTATTTGTCCTCGCGGGTGTAGATTTCGTCTGCGGTGAGCGGGCGGTCGGCCTTCAGTTTAGAGGCGGCGGTGGAGGCAGGACGCGTGCCGGAGTGGACGCTGCGCTGGAGAACGGGGGCGGCGCGACCGAGGCTGCGGCTGAGCTGGAGCATCATTCCCTTCATGGTGGTGACGTGTTGAGTCAGTCTGTATAGGTAAAGCACAAAACATGGGGTTGACCTACAACCTGAAGAATTGTTTGAACTCGTATCCTGGTTTTCTCGCTCCTAAGCAGGGACCTCGTTTGGGATCCATCTATGATATTTACACTGCTGCGCAAACAGGGCGTCTCTCCTGGATCTTAAGAGAAGAGCAAAACTAAAGAAACGCCCCTACAGATATAGAGATGTTAAAAAAAAGGGTAACACTTTACAATAAGGTTACATTAATTAACTGTTATTTAATACTTAGATATTGCTATTAATGGTTAGTTAATGCTTATTAAGCATTACATAACAGTAACTGTAAATGCTTAGTTATTATGATTAGCGGTTAATACATTCTTGGTTAATGCTTAGTTAACTAATGCTTAGTTGACTAATGCTTAGTTAAGCATGAACTAAGCAATGCTTATTAAGCACTTACTAAGCAGCTAATTGTTAGTTAATGCTTCTTTAATGTGTATTAAGCATTGACTAAGCCTAACAGTAAATGAATGTACCCTTATTGTAAAGTGTTACCAAAAGAAGTAGCTACAAATGTTGTGCCAAATAAGCTCATACACCCCTATGCGAGATTCCATAGCCTAAACAGGCTTTATAGGTCTGCTGAACAACGCTTCTCTTTCAAATTCGACACAATAGGAGGAAACACCGTCACCGAGCGTATGACAACAAAAGCTAATCTCACAGCAGCAATGCATGGCAACTCAACTGTGATGATCCAGACTTTTCCATATTGCAATCAAAGTAGCCTTTCCCATCACTATTATCCAATACTGTAACTTGCATACTTTTCTGACGATTCAGAAATGCAGTGTTACTTTTTAAATGTGTCAGAATGTGAAGTTGGGCTTTATTACACCATGGAACTGAATGAGTTGGAGATGACTCACACCGTCACAGTGCACATGATTTTTGGTATTTAGGTTAGATATCATAGGAAGATATCTGGTGGGGGTTAGATCCTTCTGCCAAACTTGATGTTGGATGAGATTCCAATTCCATGACAGTGTTTGCAGAAATGATAAGGAAAAAGTTAATGAGTTTGTAAAAAAAGGTCTCCAAAGAAAATGCTTGCTCAATGTGAACATGAGATATCCAGGACTTGGCCCTGGATAATCAATAACCTTGTACAATGAATAAACACACACAGCAAACAGACAGCACCTGGAAATTGCTACGTCAAGGGCAGTGGACGGTGGCACTCAGTCACCTTTTAATCTGCTCTCGACCCTCGGCAGATGATAGGTTGCTGGTGGAGCTGCCTCCACATCACACCCACCGACATCATAGCCTAGAGCTAAATAAAGACCAGAATACGAGTCCCTTAGACGGTAGTCTCTTACAACAAAGCATCCCCGCAAGCCATTTTGTGTTGTATAACACTCTGTCTTGGTACTTAACTTGAAGCTCGTTCCCATTTTAAACTCAGTAACAGGTTATACAACACTGACTGGCCATAAAAACCCGTATGTTTATTTCTTTTTCGCAAAGAGTGTGAGCGCCCCTTTAAGAGAAATGCTAACCGGTCACAAGTGCTTCGTTTCCTTTCGTAAGCTAGCTAACAGTAGCCCATTCAAACCATCGTTTAATGTTTTTATCAAGCCATCTTTAAATGAAGAAAGAAGCTATTGGAGACATGAAGGAGTGTAACATTACCAGGAAGAAGTGAAGCGCAGTTAAAACCCTCTTGGCTTGAAACCCGAGTGATGCCTGTACTGTCCGACTGTTGAAGCGGAGGGTTCCGGTGTGGGGTGGCGGGGCGCGCACGCGGCGATTTAATAGGTTGTGCGTCATAAGACACGCCTCCATGTTGCAACTTTTCCCATGATTTCAGCTATCTCTTTATAAAGATAAAGATTCCCCCTCCTGAAAAAGCTGCATCAGCAATTATTTATCAAATAAACGGCCATATTGCCCTGACTTCGTTTCAATTATGATGCTGTTCTCATACACTGCATGATAAGAATAAAATGAAATCACACAAGTGCATGATGATGACAGCGCTGCTTCAGGTTACGCGCATGCGCCTCGACGCTGCCATCTCGTCATGGCTGACACGGAGTGGCCAGGTTGTGCTAGGAGTTTGAAAGGGGTAATATTGGACCTGTGTGGCGTTTTGTATGAAAGCGGAGAGGGCGACGGGGTTGCCATACCTGGTTCGATTGAAGCAGTGAAAAAGTGAGTGAGTAATGGTAATGAGTCATCAGTTTTGATCTACTCTCATGTTCTGCACACCTGACTGTCAAAGCCCATGGAGCAAGGTGCATGCACTCGGCTACTCGTGCTTCTAACTTAAATAGAAATACAATAGACTGTATTCTTGCAAAACTAACAATGGGTCTGTGTGCATGTGTGATTGAATCAATTCACTGTGGGAGTTGTTGTGTGCTCCGAATACATCTGATCATTTGACCTCTTGACCCTTTTAAAGGCTGAAGGCATCTGACCTGAAGCTGCGTTTCTGCACCAATGAGACCCAGGCCACAAGAGAGAAGTTTGTAGCCAAGCTCCAAAGACTGGGCTTTGACATCTCCGCGTCTGAGGTGTTTCCTCCTGCCCCTGCAGCCATAGTTGTCCTCAAAGAGAGGGGTTTACGGCCTCACCTGCTGGTGTATGATGGTAATGCTTTAAATTGAAATAAAAACTTTTAGCATTTTGACCTTTTCACATTAGTTACCCCTTGTTATCTCTGAGTCCAGAGATAAAATGTCATCTATCTGAATCCTTTTCGGATGTCGCCTGCCTATCTTAAAAAATATGCAGTTGGATGACAATTTTTTCAGTGTGTCCCAGGAATGCACCAACAGTAAATAGCTGTAAATGATAAATATTCATGATCAAGAACCCGTTCAAACATGTCTACAAATCCTTTAAAACAAAGTGCTGCATGCAAAATAGCTGCAAAATGTGTAACTTACTGAATATAAAAATAAATAAAAATGTTTATTACCAATGTAATACCGCATAACTTCTCTTAAAAGATAATGTTTGAAAAATCCTTATTTGTATGTCATTGTTCACAAATCCCTTTTTAAAAGACCAAAACAAATGATGTGTTAGTTCAACTCCCAATACTTTATAATTGGTATTCCAATGGGATTTGTTGACATTATTGAAAATATGGAAAATCCCCAGATGTCCTTTTTAAATCCCCTAACAATATTACACTTTACCCTCCTGTAGGTCTTCTCCCGGAGTTTGCCAGCGTTGACAAGACCGACCCAAACTGCGTGGTGATCGGAGACGCAGCTGAAAACTTTACCTACCACAACCTGAACGAGGCATTCAGGGTCCTTATAGGCCTGGAGAAGCCAGTGCTGTTCTCTCTGGGCCAAGGGTGAGAGGAAAACAGTACAATATTGCTTTTTCCAACTTATAAGAACAACTGAAGACATAATAAAAAAAAATCTTCACTGAACTAAACAAAGCATCTGTGACGTTTTGCCTTCTTCGTAGGCGGTACTACAAGGAGACAGACGGTTTGAAACTAGATGTCGGGGTTTACATGAAGGCTCTGGAGGTACAGTAGCTTCATAATTTTATATTAATTAGGAATTTATGTTTCAGCTAACTCTTTTCTGTACATGTGGACTAATGTTTGTTAACTTTTCCAGTATGCCTGTGATGTAAAGGCAGAAGTCATTGGAAAACCATCGCCAACCTTCTTCCAGAGTGTTCTCAATGATATGGGGCTTGAGTCACATGAGGTACATGCATGACCTTACCCAGCAATAAGGTGGATCTAGGATTTTTTTCCCGAGTTGAATGTAATAATGATAATGATGAAATGCTTTTATTTCATTTTGGTTGGTTCAAGGGTTTCCAATTCTTTTTAAAATGAGGTATCACTATATATTTTTATTTTCATTGCAAGATTATCCTTCCAGATATCATTTGCATATAAATATCTATTGACCCTGTGTTTACTTACTAGCCGTAACCCACTGTGCCCAGGATAGGATTAGCATTGTGTCCCTGTGTTGTTAATCGCAATCACACACTGACCTGATCCGACTCAAGCGATGCAATTAGCCAGGGCCGCCCATAAGGGGTAGAAGTGGGAAGGCTTTCTTGGGCCCAGCCACTAGGGGGGCCCATGGTCTTTGGAAGCCAAGAACCTAACTAAGCTAAACTTTATTTTTAGATATTTATGTCAATATCTTGGGTGTTTACACAGAGCCGCGGCTCTGCTTACGGCCATTTAAAAAGCAGTAGAAAAGCAGAAATGTTCAAAATGTTTCAGATTGAGCACAGCGGAGTGTAACTGTTTCAAACATAATCCATCCTATAAACCCTTTGTGTGCCAAATGGTGACAAGATTGGGTTTTAATATTAAACAGTTTTGGCTGGATTATATTTCCTGAGTCGTTCTTGCTCACGGAAAACACATGTACTTGTGTCTGGGTGTCGTTGTGAAAAGTATTTGGACCCCATGAAAAAACAGGTTGGGTACATTTTGTAGTTCTTCTACATTCCATAGTTACTCTGTAATTTTCCTGAGTCTACAATTAGGTTTACATTTTCTCTCCCCATAACGTACATTTTTGTGAAAAATAATTTCCCTTTGGGGACTATAACTTCTAAAGGCTTTGACATAAGTCTTCAGGTTGACACGACCAGCCAGGTCTGACCAGTTTTTCACAAACCTGGCCAATTGACCAACCAGCCGGGTCATACTACAATGAAGCTGACGAGCAGCATCATCCTGTTTTAATTATTGCCGTAACCACCAAGGTCCTGCTTTCTGTATTGTTTCTAAAAATTTAAAATTTAAATAGACCTAAAATTGTTCTTAATGCAAAGAAAGACACAAGGCACAAAGAAGTTGGAAATAATTGAAGGAACAGATTTGAGTTCAAAGATTAAAAACTTTTTTTGTAAAGATTTCAGTGCTTTTGCAGTGATGAGATTGCATTGAAGAATTTGTTGTTGATTTAGTTTTTTAAGTGTTATTTATTTCAACAATACCACCAAAAGATTTCAAATGATATAAGTTAATGTGCAGAAATGCAAAAAAGTGCAATATTTGGTGCAGTCAATTAGTGTAAATGTATCTTACCAGAAACTAGTAGCATAGAAAACGTGCAAATTGTGAAAAAACTGTTTGCTTTAGTGAATACTAAAGCAGAACAATGTCTCTGTTTTGAACTGATTATTTTGTAGAAATCTGTTAAACAATTGTGTGAGTGTAAGGGAATCAAAATAAATTGGTAGGTATGCTGGGCTAAGTCAGAAATGTGCTACTATTTCAAATTAATAATGAACCCTTGCTCCCCCAACTGTCCCTGCAAGTCCCTGGTTGATAAGATAAGACTTTGCTCTATCACGGCAGTCTGTCCGAGCTTTTTCTATTTTTTGATCGAAGAGTTTCCTTTTCTGAGAAAGCTGGGTTAACTTCACAGCAAGCCTCGCTCTTATCTCTCTGAAATGATTTTCTTTCATTTACACATGGACATATTGTATCCACACCACAGCTACGTCTGCTGCCCTCTCTGTAGCCTTCAGTTACTCACCCAGGCTTGTTTATGCAGATGTGGTGGCGCAAAGGGTTTTCTCTCAAAGTGGACATTGTTTGTTAAGTCACTCACTGAATAATCACAAAGAAACAACTACTCCCTTCCTGAAGACATGTATCATTCATTTGATGATTACGTTACCAAACACTGAAGAATACCTTCTTTAATCAGTTAAGTCACATTCCTATAGGACTTTCCCTGGCACGCTCAACTGATCCTGGGTAATTTCCAGGTGTAATCAACTCTCACCTCGCTAAGCTCCCTGACCGTGCATCCTGTCTTACAGCTTATCCAGAACACTGCAACCCGTTGCGTGTGTGTCCCTGAGCTGCCAGTCTATTTTTAGTTCCCCCTGTTTAATAACTCTGATACGGCTTTTGTTCTTCTAGTGTCCGTATTTTGAATAACTTGCCAATGAATGCAAATATCCCACTGTCAGTTATTGTGGGTTGTGTATCTTTTTTCTCTCTCTTTACTCTGTCTGACACTTGGTAACCTTTTTCCATTTTTATTTTTATAAATCACATGTTCTATTAGGCAATGGTGCAAACTCGTGCTTGCGTAACAACAAGCACCTGTTCAGTGAAGGATAGCTGAGAAGTTATTATCTTTTTTTAAATAGAAACATAAGGAGAAGGGAGGGCATACTGAAATGATCCTGCCAAGTACTGATGGTGCCTAGGTAGGAAACAAGAACAACAGGAGGAGATAACAAATTGAATTTGAAATTATGTAACCACATATTATACTGGTGCTGCAAAATTATAGAGTTAAAGTAAACTATTGGAAAAGGCAGCACAAATTGAGCCGTACAGTCTTCTGGTCTCAAGTCGTCTTGCAGGTTCCAAAAGATGGAACGTTCTATCCCAACTTTAACCCTTTACCTCATGTTGTTAATGTTATGGCCGAACACACCTGAGACAATTTTAATAATGAGGCTTTATGAGTGATGTAAGCATGTTATGAAATTAGAGCTAATCAGATATTTCAGTTCTTATTTCCCCTTTTTTTTGTAACAATAATATATATATTTTTTAAAGTTTCATTTTCTCCGTCTCCTGCAGGTGCTGATGATCGGGGACGATCTGGTGAGTGATGTAGGTGGGGCCCAACACTGTGGGATGAAAGGCGTACAAGTCAGGACTGGTAAATACAGGTCAGTGAAGCCCTGAATACATAAGTGCTCTCAGGAGCAGGGCCGCCCATAAGGTGTAGAAAGTGGGAAGGCTTTCTAGGGCCTAGCCCCTTGGGGGCCCATGGTCTTTGGAAGCCAATAACCTAACTAAGCTAAACTTTATCTTTAGATATTTATGTCAATATCTAATCAAAGTTGAGTGTTTATACAGAGCCGCGGCTCCGCTTAAGGCCATTTCAAAAGCAGTAGAAAAGCAGAAATGTTCAAAATGTTTCAGATTGAGCACAGCGGAGTGTAACTGTTTCAAACATAATCCATCCCATACACCCTTTGTGTTCCAAATGGTGACAAGATTGGGTTTTGATATTAAACAGTTTTGGCTGGATTATATTTCCTGAGTCGTTCCTGCTCACAGAAAACACATGTACCTGCTACTTGTGTCTGGGTGTCGGACCCCATGAAAAAACAAGTTGGGTACATTTTGTAGTTCTTCTACATTCTTATAAAGAGGACAGGCTAGTTACTCTGTAATTTTCCTGAGTCTACAAACAGATTTACATTTTCTCTCCCCATAACGTACATTTTTGTGAAAAATAATTTCCCTTTGGGGACTATAACTTCTAAAGGCTTTGACATAAGTCTTCAGGTTGACACGGCCAGCCAGGTCTGACCAGTTTTTCACAAACCTGGCCAATTGACCAACCAGCCGGGTCATACCACAATGAAGCTGACGAGCAGCATCATCCTGTTTTAATTATTGCCGTAACCACCAAGGTCCTGCTTTCTGTATTGTTTCTAAAAATTAAAAATTAAAATAGACCTAAAAAGTTCTTAATGCAAAGAAAGATACAAGGCACAAAGAAGTTAGAAATAGTTGAAGGAACAGATTTGAGTTCAATGATTAAGAACTTTTTTGTAATGATTTCAGTTATGTTTTCACTTTCAGTGCTTTTGCAGTGATGAGAGCAGAATGAACTAAGCCTAAATGTTGCAACTAAACGTAGGCCAACTTGATAGTTTTGAGGGTATGGTTTGGTTATTCATGTAGAGAACCGCCTTTTTTATTTTTGTGTGAAGAATTTGTTGTTGATGTTGATTTTTAAGTGTTATTTATTTCAACAATACGACCAAAAGATTTCAAATGATTTAATGTCATGTGCAGAAACACAAAAAAGTGCAAAATTTTGTGCAGTCAATTAGTGTAAATGTATCTTATACCAGAAGCTAGTAGCATAGAAATGTGCAAATTGTGAAAAAACTGTTTGTTTTAGTGAATACTAAAGAAGAACAATGTCTCTGTGTGAACTGATTATTGTGTAGAGATCTGTTGATCTGTTAAACAATTGTGTGAGTGTAAGGGAATCAAAATAAATTGGTAGGTATGCTGGGCTTAGTCAGAAATGTGCTACTATTTTAAAATAATAATGATCCTTTGCTCCCCCAACTCTCCCTGCAAGTCTCTGGTTGATAAGATAGTTATTCTCTCTACAAATACATGTATGTGTTTATTGAGGGATGAGCGCACTCACACACATTGATACGAGTGCATGGGTAAGGGGTCCCATTGTCTGGATGTTTTCAGGGGCCCAGCCATTTGTGTGGGCAGGCCTGCTCAGGAGTGAACTGTAGTTTACGAGACACGTACAATCTACCAAACCTCAAGATGAGCCCTTATTGGCTAAACGTCATCGTCAAAGTCAAACTATCCTTCTATACTTTATTGCCAGTGGGTGTCCTGCTCAAGGATACTCCAGTGATATCTTGCTTAAATATCCTCCGAATACAGCTTAAAGGTGCTCAGAGGAACTTTCAGTTTGTGTTGATTCTTGTCCCCCCCCCTCCTTTGGATAAAAGAGGTATTGTTCTTACTACGCCAGCTGTAGTTCCTGGGAGAGCGTACCCATGACAAGCATTCTTTGCACTGATGGTCTCGTTTGCTGTTACATTTAATCTATGATCATCAGAACAAAAATGAGACTTTTTCAGAAATATTGAGAGTTCCTCGTAGCACCTTTTAAGTAACAGAAAAAAAATTGCAATGCATTTTTATAATATTTTTTCACAATTGCTATACATTTATGAGACCATATTGTAAAATCCTAAAGTAAAAATCGATCCGACTATCGCCAGGAGAGGGCGCCCTCACCCTGGGATTGTGAGTCAAAGTTTCCTCTATAGCGGGCAGCTTTTCCTGTGAGCAACACACATCACCACATTCTTCAGGCTTCCAGAGTTGTTTATTTGATAGAGAATCCACCAAAAATAGCTTTATTCGCTCCACATGCTGAACGCTAGTATAGCCCGCAAGGTCATAGTCACAGAGGATTTATGATACCGAATCTGGTGGCGCCATGCACATGGTGTAATTACAGAAACATATGTTTGATGATTTTAGATGATATATATGTGGTAGTTACTGCCTGGAGAAAGGAGAAAAGAGACTTGTGTAGGAGGAGACACTGCAATTGTAACTAAGTATTATATCACATATAAGCTGCATACTATGTTCAAAGTCATACCGTAACTGGTGTTTTTAATGTTTATCCTGAATGTTAAACTACCATATAGCCCTATGTTTTATGTGTGTGCTTAAGAAATATTTATGGAAATGGAAGAGGAAACCGTGCACATTTTCTATTTTGCACTTAACGGTTGTTTTTTGTCTCATTTTAAACTAAGCGCCAAATGCTATGAAGCGTCAGTGAAACAAGTACTTCGATTATTTTCTGAAGTCAAATTATAAGAATAAAACAATATAGAATGTACTCAATTGCAAGTTAATGTCCAGTGTTGAGAAGTTCACATTTAGGAATACAATGCCATTTTTTTAGCAGCAAAACTAATAGCCTAGAGTTGCATTTCATAATATTTACACAAAATGAAATAATTCAATTTATTTCAGTAGGAAAACATAGTTGCATAAGATTGTATTTTATTGCATAAAAAAACTGGACACGTACCTCAACATACATTCATCACGGAACAGAACACAACAAAATAAAAAAAATTCTGCTACTTTCCACCCCTCTTCCCTGATACTGTCACCATATTGTTTTGGCCACAAACCACTGACCGATTAGCCTGATGACCCGCTCCAGTGCTGTGGGGCTGGCATGCAGGTCGCGACTAGAGACCGATGATGAGTAATCTGCTTGAGCATCACTCATCTCCTAATCCTGTACTAAAAGCACAGTCACCCACTGTAAACCCTGTGCTCTGACGGTGCACACTAGACTGTGAGCTATTCCTTTGTGTATGTTTGTGAGTGTGACGTGTGTGTGGGTGTGTGTTTGATGGATTCAATTTAGTATTTTTCATGTATGTCGTGGCATGAACGTGAATGTGGGCGTGAACTGTACGCATATGTGCCGATATGCAAGTTCAGAAGCCAACAGTGTGCACATTTTTGTTAACACACAGAGCTTCTTCTAACGCAGACTCCCATTTGAATTGATGTGACTCCCCTATCTTCTCAGTTTAGCTCCAGTGTGCTGCTGACACTCATTTATATCGCTACTCATCCAGTTTTCAGGGGGGGAGGGGCCGTAGAGGGAGCAACTGGTTAAAATAAGTGGGCCGTTTCCTTCTAGAAGAACATATGTGCAATCAGTATTGTGTTACGTGAACGTGTTGTGTTTCAGCTGTGGTGGCCAGGATTTATGGACTGATTGGCGAACGCCGTTCATACGGTGGAACATGTGCATATATCAAACACGCAACAAGAGGCTTGAATGATGCCTTCACCACAGCACACAGTCTAATGACCCTGCATTCTTCTGGCCACATTCACTGGTTATGAAGTTATAACAATAGCTTTTGACTTTTGTGTCTCTTAAGTCACATGTTGCATAATGCGTGCAGCATATTTTAAGGGCAGCACAAGATTACACATGTGGGCCAGGAATAATTTCTATATGAGATGCAGAAGACACTTGTGTTTTTGGTGTTTTGCCTCAAAATGTGTCCATCACAATTAGAATGTATGGCCCTAAAGTGAGCTGTCATTTGCACCTCCATAACATCCTGGATACCTTAACCAGACCCTATTCATGGACACATTCCCTGAGAAAAAGAAGATAAACAGCGACAGTACACTTTTCAGCCAAAACAGGCCCAGTGAACCCGGGGCTCGCTGGGAGCATGCTATAAACCCCTCAGTCGGATCTGTGAAAACACAGCTGTTTCCAAGTCAACCAGATGCTGCGCAGGCCTCAGGCTTGGAGAAAAGCCTGCTTCAAAATACCCCAGGCCCCTGTGACCAGACAGGAAGGCAAGGGGGAAAAAGATACAAATCACAGACAAATGTAATCATATCAGCTTATTTGAACAAAGCTTCTGACTCGACACGCTGTTACTCAGCAAGGACTGAAAAATACAGAAATGGTTCAAGCCTAATATAAATCTGCCAAATGCAGAGACTTAAGGAAAGATTTTTACTGTCTTCTGTTTTACTGTCCTCTCCAGTTAAAACGGATGATGTGAACCCATCAACCTGTTGTCTCAATTCTGTCAGAAAACTAGTGCAATACTTTTTAATGTCAGGTTTAAGTAGATTCATGTAATCCTAATCGTGATCGGTAAGAGGCTTTCACACTGCACTTTTTCATATGATGCACAGTTACATGAATGTCCTTGTTATGCACTTGTGATGGCTCCTGCTGTAGAAATTCAAGAGCATAGGGGCCAAGCAAACTGATGTTACAGTGCCTACCGGTAATGGCTGCTGAGAGACTATAGGCGTAATATAGGAGGAACTGTAATTGTAATAGGGGAGTGTTCTGCTAGCAGTCAACCTTTCCCCTTGTTCTTTGATAATGAGTGAAAGTCGGCGCACTTCCCTCAGGGGAGCCAGAGAACCCTTTGCTCCTTAATGTAGAACAGGTTTGAAAAGAAGGGGGCCTACACCCAAAAACAGTGGGTGGAAATTAGACTGGTAGTGCTGAGATGTGCGGAGAAACAATCTTGCCAAAACTGCGCTGTAATCCGACCAGCGCCCAGCCATTCAGCTGATATGTGTTTAATGTTAGTCATAGCATTAAAACTGCAAATCAAGTTTCCACATGACTTTATATTGTCGAGCTTTTGGACTCCTTGTGGCTTCACAATGAAATGTAACACTTCCATCCATCCACATCCATATGAGAGGTTAAGATGATTTTGTTAAAAATTGTAATGTAATGTGAAATATTCCATATTAAAGCTTTATTTATTTATTCTCAGGCAGTGCAATTAGTGGGCAGTGCAATTAGCTGTAACAACAACACAGACAAATCACCCTAATAAAATTGACCTGTTGAAATTGTTAGCAAACAGTTGCCTAATTCCACATGCAGCAGTCAGATCAGAGCAACATTAGCTTTCACTTCCCGAGTCCTGTTTCTGGCCTAATGGAAGTCCAATCCTCAAATTTACATTGTAGCTGGAAAACATCTGTCTCTTTAGCTGCTTAATTGTATGAACACCAGCTTGTCACACTGTCTGCCATTTGGTACTGGGGCGGGTTACAGTGAGTTTAGCTTGCTGCTGTGGGTAGAAGAAATAAGGTTAATGTGAGCACTGAGACTCAACCAAAACAGTGCAATATAAAAAAAAAATCTTTCTTTCTTTTCTAGCAGTACAGAAAAAACTAGAACAGCTCTCGACTTGGCACCAGTATATCAGATGACATGCAATGCTATACCCAGCCCGCTGCACCGCTGTACTTCTCCATATAAATGGCCAAGCTGTTATGATACTTGCAGAACAGTCCGATTTATGAGTACGCTGCCCCTTGTTTTTTTTCTGTCCTGTGGCTCACTCTTGTATGTTGTCTTTTTAAATTACTTTCCCCCACGTGGTCTGCGGCTTTGACTTGGTCCCGTGTTCCTTGTTTCTGTTCATCTGTTCTCTTATCTTCAAGGAACTGCGATCGGCACAGAACTTGGGGATAGCTTTGAGGCTACATGAAAGCAGGTTCACACACCACGCTGCTCCTCCATTCGCTGTTTGTAAACCAGTTTAATTGCCTCTGTCAACCCGACACAATTCATTTCTAAACCTTTTTCTGTCTCTGCATGCTGTCTGTGTACCTTTGGATAGATCAAACAAGTTGGATTTCAGGCTTTTGATTTTAAACACACACCCTCACTATTGCAACAGTGTAGTGACGTGTCAGATGCGGGCACACAGTATTGATAGGTGTTTTTCTGAACGAGGGCCAGTGAGTTAGAGGAATCCCGCACTCGATTTCCCGTTGGAATCTGGCAGAGAGCGCACACAGCAAAACATTTTCACACAGCAGCAACCATCTTCAACATGGTTTACATTGTGAACCTCTCCCTGTGGTCAACGCTTCACTGCTAATGTGAGTGTTGGGAAACAAGTTTTTCCAAGAAGGCCCGAGCCAGATTAAAACCTCCCCGGAGAGAAACAAAGTCCCTGATGATAGAAAGTATGAAACAGTTTGCCGTTAACCGCACCCTGGTTCGTGCCCTTTCCGTCTGCGGCCGTCATTGAGGGACGCAACAGGAAACGAGCCTTGGGGAGAGGGGTGGGGGGTCTTGTAGCCATGTGATTACCATGCAGATTAGTCTTCCTTCAGTATTTTTTCCCCGTGCAGCGAGTGGAGTTTAATGCTGTTCAGTAGCATTCCCTATTAGTAATAGAAAATGTTCTCTATTATAATTGGCATTACAGCCACAAGGTGTCACCATCATGTGTATTTTTGTATTGAGGTGGTCATTTTTTTTCATTTCATGACTGCTGTGAACTGTGCAACATGCAGTATAAACTAGTGGGGTTAGTGCACACCTTATCAATGAAGCTGTTATGCTTATGCAAAAAAACACACACGCACCCATGCACACACATGCAGTACTGTGCAATGAATAACATCAGTTAGGACACCCAGTCCTCAGCAGATGGTCTGTATGCAAATATTCCCTGGTATCACTGTAACTGCTTCTCCTGTAATCAGAGTCTTTGGAAGTCAGTGGGTCTGAGACAGATGTGGAATGAGAGTCAAAAGGATGTGGTTTGATGCCATATAGTGAAGTCCTCTAATGTGACCCCTTTTAAAGCTATAGTGTGTAACCTTTTCATATACAGTATATGAACCATATAAATGGTTACATGTAAGCCATCGTCAAACGAGTTGACACAAAGTTGATTAATTAAATGTTTCAGTTGTTGATTCTTTTGCTAGGAAAAAACCTGGACTTAAAAACAGAAGGTATAGAATCCATGCGCAATCACAGAAGGCTTACCTCATATGCCGACAGTGTTGTTCTAATCACTGAGGTTTCCTCATGGGGGGAACAGAAGTTACACACTGTAGCTTTAAGTCGTCTTTATAGTTAAAGTTCACGCCTGGGATAGGAGGCTCTGGGAGCTTTTAACAACTCCAGGCAGACTTCCTTCTTAACATCCAGGGGCACCGATGAACTGTAAAATTGTCCCCCATCGATCAAGGTTAAGGTCAGGTCTAGAGAAATCAGTCGCCAGTGTTTTTGCAGCAGAATGGGCCACATAACCCTGTGATTAGCGCGGATATATCCAGAGCTGATTTCCACGGGGCCACCGTAATGAAGTCGTGCAAATAAAGCCGTTATCAGTGCAGCGAAGAGAATGCTACAGGACTACTCTTTAGGGAAGCAAATGGCCCCCCATCAGCTTAAGCAAACACAGTGTGTTAAGTGCGAGGTGCAGCTCTCACCGGGGAAAAGGCCTTTGATATCAGCTTAATGTAATATATAGCGGTCAAGATTTGTGCAATACATCTTTAGTTTTCATTGTACTGTAGTGTCACTTCTCAAGCGCCCGAAAGCTCTGGCATATATACGCTTCATAAAACTCCACATAAATCATTAGTATGCTGCACCATTCCAGGGAGATGTACTTTACACTGTTGTTTTAACATCCTGTATCTTATAAAGTACAGGATGTCAAACTATGACACAATATCTGAACGTAAGCTTTTTTAACTGGAGGTTTTTACTCCCATGTTAAAATCTTTTAAAACATGTTTTTGACAATTGATTATTCACTGCCGGTCCGATGTCTGTTTTTAACTGGTTTGTAACCAACTCTTTTTGCAACATGTAAAACCCCCCTGTTTTCTATTGTTGTGTGTACACACAGGGCGCTTACGCAAAAGACAGTTCACTATTCTCCACCCTGAATAAATATAAATGTCGAAAACAGTTGATTGAGTGAGAGGCTTTGTGGGAGAAGCGTGAACATTTGCGTGTGTCTGCAGAAAGGGGGGTGGGGATGCTCTCCTCCTCTGACATAAACAGCCTATCTGATCTGGGGTCTGAACACAGCGCAGCAGTGTTAGGTTTATGGATGGGCTTTTGTCCTTTGGCAGATCTGTGACACTGAACCTTGACAGGGCGACTGTGCGTGGCTGTGGTTGCAGCTTAATCTCCTCTTTATAAACTGAGCGCTGCCCCTGGGATTGCTCTGACTGCGGCACATACTGTATTTCAGACCCCAGCTTATCTTTCAGTCTTCCACTGGTGTCCTATAGCCTCGATGGCTACGATAATGTAAACGTGTGTGTGTGTGTGTGTGTGTGTGTGTGTGTGTGTGTGTGTGTGTGTGTGTGTGTGTGTGTGTGTGTGTGTGTGTGTGTGTGTGTGTGTGTGTGTGTGTGTGTGTGTGTGTGTGTGTGTGTGTGTGTGTGTGTGTGTGTGTGTGTGTGTGTGTGTGTGTGCACGCGCCCGTCAGACAGGGAGGGATCGTCTGCATGGATGCATGTGACTTGCTGTATTTCAAGTCCTTGTTTGTATGTGTCATCCACATGATTTACGAAATTTCTTTTCACCTGTGATGACACTATTAATTGTCTCCTTGGGGCAAAATCTTGGCAGAACTGTGTTTTATGCGCGGTCATGTCTGTGCAAGTTATGCTTGAGTTGCACTTATCTCTGCAGTCCTTTGCACTGTCTTGACCTTTTGCTAAATGTTTTTTGGGCTGCAGACTAGAGTGCAGGCATTTTTACAGTGTGTCGTGTAACAGCACAGTCCCACGCCCTGTCCTGTTAACCTCTGTTAGCACATGAGTTGAGTCCTGTGTGTATGTGAGGAGGAAGTGAAGTTATCTCATTTCACTGTACTCCCGACGAGGGCTGTGGGCTGTGAGCTTAAAGGCTTGTCATCTCGAAAGCTAGTTATTTCTGAACTTGCCATTGAAGTCTGTATGCCTGTGCGTCGACGCCACAGAGCCCCCTCCAACCCCAATCCAGTGAATCCTCCTATGTGCACAGTATGGCCTTTGAGCTGAATTGGAATCGGCATGGGGCCCTCTTTTGTGTCCAGGTCCCACCGGATCATCAGAGGAACTGAAATCAAGAGCATTGTGACCCGCTGGGCTTTTGTTTGTTCTGTGGCAGATTGAGTCAACAGCGTTTTGGTTTGTTGCTGTTCCCAAGGTTTCCATTTTTTTTAATTTAGTTTTACAATACTTTATTTGACAATGTACGTTAAGTGATCATATAATGTCAAAAAATAACATTTTACATTATAGCAGTGTAACTCCCTCTCAAGCACACACAGACACAAGTGGCCTCTGGTTTTATTGAAGACTTTTCCTTCAATTCCACCGTGAAAACTATAAAAATAAACACACACAGTAGTAACAGAAAATCAAGATGTTATTTATACGTCAATGAGTCATCAATAGACGTATTGAGGTTTCCATGTGACCTCTTTTATTTAACTATTTAAATATAATTTTTGCCTTCAATTATAGATCAAATTATGAAATTGTCAATAAAAATGAAATGAATCCCCATTATGCTTGTCAAAGAAAATACAAATACAACTTAAATTGAATTTTTGATGACAGTTACAAATCGATAATACACATATTACCTTATCCATTCTCGCAAAGAGGTTGGGTGGGTTTTTTTTTCAACACCTTTTGGCCGAGCCTCAGGATTGGCGGCGATTAAAAATGTTCACAAATGAATGGACTTTTCAAGTGCACATGACTGATTTAAACAAAAAAAACGAAAAGTATGTTTTCCTACATTTTTCCCCCCCATGTACTGTTCATATTGGCTGGATGACATACGTTTTGCGTTTTTAAGGATGGCGTACATACACCACAATTCCATACAGTCCCGCTAATTAACTTAAGAGTCCAAGCTACGGTCTCATCCCAGTCCCATGGGTTGGAATCGGCAGCTTTGTGGGGAATGTAAACACAATCAATTCTGGGAGCGCTTTCCTCATCAGGCCAGCACTCGGTTGTTGGCTTGAGACCCAACGCTGCTCGGTGCCTTTCCCCTTTGTCTCTCTGTTCCAAACATTCCCATTTCTATGCTTTTAAAATGATATCCAAAACCAACTGAAAACATGGCTCAGAAACACGTGGGCTATCTGAGCCTCACTGCCTGTAGGCTTGCCTGCTTGCTCACTGAAGTAGTAATTGACTTGGGTTTTTCGAATATAAGAAAACTTATATTTTTAACCAAAATCTGTTTTTTCAAACTCATAATTCTAATGCCTAAAAACAACCATATTTAGCCATATTAAGCCAAATGTAGATACACTTGGCTATATTCAGCCAAAGTACAATGTGTTCGCAGCCAATTGGTTTGTCGCTAGCAGGGTTAGCAGTTGAGGTTTATTGTTTGCACTGAATGTTGGGAAACTTGCATGCAAAGACCAACAGCTAATAATATACAGAAATATTTTTAATAATATAATATAATTATACTCTATTTGGAATATACCTACAATACGAATGGACCAGCTGAGTAAAACAATAATGGTGTTTTTTTAGCGGAGTAGTCCTTTTAACTTGTGCCTTGTCCCTTGTCACAGGTAAGAAGTCATTATAGGTCACCTTGATCACCTTTACTGAGCGATAAAGCCCAACTAAGTACAACGGAGAGAGTAGAAAGGGTAAAGGGAGACTCATCCGACACCTGAATCACAAGCATCTTTTTCTCACTTAAAGGTGCTCCGAGGAACTTTCCGTTTGTGTTCATTCTTGCACCTCCTTTGGACATATGCGGTAGTGTTTCTGTTTTTACTACGTCAGCTATAGTTCCTGGGTGAGTGTACCCATGACAAAGGCATTAAGAAAAACGATATAAAAATAGCATTCTTTGCACCGACAGTCTTTTTTGCTGTTACATGTAGGGCTGCAACTAACGATTATTTTGATAATCGATTAATCTGTCGATTATTTTCTCGATTGATCGATTAGTGTTTTGGTCTGTAAAATGTCAGAAATTGGTGAAAAATGTTGATACATTTTCCAAAGCCCATGTTGACGTCCTCAAATGTATTATGTCCAAAACACACAGATATTTCAGTTTACTGTCATAATAGGATTAAAGAGACCAGAAAATATTCACATTTAAGAAGCTGAAATCTGAGAATTTCGAAATTTTTTATTAAAAAATTACTCAAAACGATTAATCGATTATCAAAATAGTTGTCGATTACTTTAATAATCGATTAATAATCGATTCTTCGATTAATCGTTGCAGCTCTAGTTACATGTAATTCATGATCTGAATAATGAGAGTTTCAGAAATATTTAAAAGTTCCTCGTACTAGCACCTTTTTTTAAGCAGTGTTTGGAAAACCTCCTGTTTGGACCAGCTATAAACATTGAGATCAAAATGTTAGCAGGAGCCCCACAGATTGAGTCCAGATTCTATAGATGTGCTGTGTGTTCAGTAGCTGCACAGTGGAGGTTGAAAGGGCCCTCGATTGAGACTCCGCTGGGTGCCGGAGCGTGGCCTACCAATCGCTCACCACCCCGCAGTGACAGCTTCCTCCGCCCCGCAGCCCTCCTCTAAAGCCTGCCGTGCGTTTATAAGTCAAAGAGATATTAATAATTAACCGGAGGTCCTTTTTTTTTTCACGGTGAGACCAGACTCCCACGGCGAGACAAAGGAGCCGGCCCGGGCCTAGGCCTCTGAGGCCCTCTGCGGTACTTTTCCACCCCTGAGTGTGAGAGAGAGAGAGAGAAAGAAAGAAAGACAGAAAAGGAGTGAGAATATAGGAGAGAATCCGAGAGCTAGAGTCCACAGATGGCAGGCTGAAACATAGCACTGGCTCTTAAATACATGAACACAAGCCCCTTAGTCGTTTCAATGGGGGATCCAATCCCTCTTGCAATTACCAATAGAGAGGCTGCTTGGCTGGGGGGGACTTGGGCCCTTGCCTGGTGTCTGCTGGAGCTCATTTTCTTCTTCTGTCCTCCTAATGGTTTTGTGTGTGAATGCGTTTTGTGTGCTTGTAACATGTGTGCTTGCATTTTCTGCAGCAGAAGCAGGTGACTCAGCAGTCCCTCGCCGCTTACCAAAGAAACTCCCACACAGTGAGATGAACACACACACACACACACACACATACATACAAACCAAGGCTCTGCAAGGCATCAGCAGCACTGCTAATAATAACAACACATCGCTGATGAAAAGAGTGTGGTTGGATCTGGGTCACACGAAGCTCTGCATATTGAGCACAACACTGACAGGGCAGCTGTGAAATGATGAAGGGGGGTTTACTTTTGTAGTACTTTGGTCAAATAAACAAGAAATATTTGTGTCATGTGGAACTGTTTAAAGCTCTGTGATGACTTTTTAATAGTTTATTATTAACTTTAGATTTGTTTTCCATTGATTTACAGGACTCATAAAGACTGTTGCAATAACTTTAGCCCAGGGTTATAACCTCAAAAGAGTTGTCCCCTGATTAAGCATTGCACTCAGTCAGAATCCATGCAGCACCAGATATATATTGTCTTTTTTTATTCTGTGAATTCTTCTTCGCCTGCATTACCCACGGTGCAACATGATGTGACCACTGATGGTTCGGTTGGAGATTTAGGTGTGTAATGCTAGTAGCAGCTAATGTAGCCTCAAGCAGCTAACCTGAAGCAAAGACATGGGTTGCGTTTCTTTTTTCTATTCTACATACTACATCCGACGATAAAAAGAATCTAGTTAGGATGCAGTAGGCATACTATTGGGACATACTTTTCTCTCTTATTTCATCATAACATTGCGCCTTGATCTTGCCTCTTGCTTTTATATCCGTCGCATCCCCGTTTGTTTTCATATGGAGGCTTCGTCGATGTTACGTCACTTCCCGTGCGCACTGGATTGTGGGTCAGAATCGCCCAAATAGGATGCACTTTTCAACACTAACAATCTTGCCCGCATGAAGTAGGACATCCGGGTACTTCTAACCATCCTAAATCTGGCCACAAGAATCGGGACATCCTAAATCTTTTTTCTACATACTATATAGTAGAAAGTATGCGATTCGGAACGCAACCATGGAGTAGGCTGCATAGGTCCACTATGTAAGGTTGCAGTACTATCCTAGACCACTAAGCAGACTTTGATGTGTACAATTGATGGAGTTCCCCTTTAAGGTTTGCCTATTGTAATCTGTGGGTAATAATGTAGCACCGCAGAGGAAGCACGGTGACCACCAAAGATTAGCAGAGTTAAAATGTGTTTGGTTATCTTTTGCAATAGACTTCAAAGTAAAACTGCAAAAAACTGCCAGCTAGTTCACCCTTTCCACACCCTTTGATATACATCACCGGCATTGGGTGTGGTCACAACGCCAAGCACACCACACCTAACCATACCAAGCTGTCATGTCGGGTGTGGTATAAATGTTTAACTGACTTTCAATGCATAGAGATCAGCGCAGTAGTACTTTTCCTCAATATAAGATCTAGTGTGAAGTTATTCCTTAAAGGACCACACCCGTGATATAACATGAACTCAACAAAACCAGCCATTTTGCAAATCATTACACTTTCGAATGTTTAATGTATATTTTCTACCTTCCGGGCACCCGCTGGTTTCTATTTCTATTCTCATACTATTTATGAACACACTCATGAAGGCTTGTTTTGTCTCAGTTAAACCTGTATTTATTTTCTCAAACTCAGAACCTACTATGGTTACAATAAGGTAATGCAGTGCAGACCTTTTTAAAATCTGTCTTTGCTGGACTGCATTACCACAACAATAATGGACCCCTGACAAAACAATAATACAGACTTGATGTTCTCTGTGACGGATTACACTTCGAGAGCAGTGATTCTCAACTGTACCCCGGGGGGTATTTCTGCTTTTAAGGAGTGGGTACATGGAAAAACATAGCACACTAAAGCCACATGTTGCAATAGAGAGTGCATAATAACTTGTTAGCAAGTTAGCAGAGAAATCAAAATAGTCGGCTTAAAGCTATGGAGAAAGGGTTGGAAAATCCTTGAATAAAGATACACAGTTTCAGTACTTAAACAATATCCACAATAAATAGCGTGAAATAACATGCAGTTCCTAATCCTTTCAGCAGAGCGTAGGGGGTCTGTCTGACAAAACGGG